>NW_004443957.1:14821866-14871176 GCF_000243295.1 Trichechus manatus latirostris | reverse complement strand
CATAAAGTGATACTTGTGAGGAGTGTGCCTCTTAGCTTAAGTAGATACATGAGACTAAACAGGCAGCTTCCGTCCAGAGGTGAGATGGGAAGGCAGAGAGTGTTAGGAGCTGGTTGAATGAACATGGGAATCAGGGGTGGAAAGGAGGAGTGTGCTGTCACCGTATGGGGAGAGCAATTAAAGTCACATAACAATGTATGTATAAATTTTTGTATGGAGGAAAAAAAAAAAATCACACTTTCCCAGCTATAATTTTCTATATAATAAGGTATAACAAAGAAGAATAAAAAAGCTTTCCTGGTTATGAAAATCCTGACTCTTTTATAAAGGTTCTCCATGCATCACAAAAAATAGTTGCCTCTAAGAATAGTACAGTTAGTTCATAAATTAGTCTTTTTGATTTATTTTCTTCCTGGACACACATTAAGAAGACATGCTAGGATGCAAGAGATAAATGAGTTCTCATGTCATTTTTGACATCGAATCATTATTACTGCATTCCTACTACAGTCTTTTGAAGACCTGAAAACATTATTTAAGCAAATGGCCATGACAACTTCATCCTCATTTTTACTTAAGCAAAGTTGAAGCAGACAGCATCATTTTCTTTTTGACTTAATGTCCATCACAAAATACTCAATTTCTCAACTCTGATGTTGGGTTTATAAGACGGATGAACAATCCCGTATTTGTCTATTATTTCTTATACTAGACAAAAATAAGATTGCTGATAGAGCTCACTAGTGTTTACACACTTCACCTAACATTCCAAACCATTCAGTTAAACATTTCATAAGTCTCAGGCTAGGAGACACATTCACTCATTGATTTTTTTTTTTTTTTCCCCAGCAGTAAGGACAGGAGTCAGCTCCATGGCTTCCAAGCTCCTTAGAGAAGACTCGGGGTGCCTTTGTCTTTAAGGTACAGAATACCATAAATAAAAATAAGGCAGTCCAACAGTGACTTAGTCCTAGAGCCAAGCTTAGCTCTTAAATAAAGAGCATCTATCTCCAAAAACTTCCAAAGAAACCTAAAACTGAAAAACAGTATCAGGAAGATTAAAACTAAAAATGAGTTGAGGTCAGAGAAAAATGTTAAATAAAAACGGGGGTGGGTTTTTTGTTTGTTCTTGTTCTTGTTTTTGTTTTAAGCTATGTACAGAGTAAATGAAAAAAACAGAGCAAGGTCTACAGCTTGGGGAAAGACTGTATAACGACAACAAATGACAGAAACAAAGCAGAATACTCAATTTCTATTAGTAGAGAGTAGGTCAAACACTGGATTTGGAGTCTCAAACTCTAAGCAAATCACATCCTAATTTAGCCTCAGTTTCTTCACCTATATAACCTTATCTATTTCACAAAGTTGTTATGAGGAACAGAAAGAAAAACATATGTCATGCCCATCCAAGAGCTACAGCACTATTTTTAATCCCTTAGGGAACAAAATTCAAATTGAATTTTTTTTTAAAGACTATTAAGAGGAAACTAGAATATGGTGAACGTAATTAATGTCACTGAATTGTACTCATAAAAAAGGCTGAAATGGCAAATATTTTGTTATATATTTCTTATAATAAAAAAAAAAGAAAAGAAAGGAATCTGGAACTAGAGACAAGAATTTATTCACAACATCTCTGAAAGTAGTCTCATAAAATAAAGATACTACACTGGTGTTCAAAAAGAAGATAGGAGTAGACTTCAGAAACTAGATAACCAGCAAGTGTGATGACACTCACCTGGAAAAACTCGAAAATGTTTTATGAAAGAGTTGATCTGTGAAAACTCTGGAAGAAGGAAATTATTGTGATTCTGCTCTGATTCTCTAAAACAAATCAATGAACATTTAAAATATCATGTTATCATATTTCAAATCCTAATTGAGCTTTATTTTTAAGGTCTTGCTATTTCCTTCACTCAAGGTATATTTTATTTCTTTAAATAAAAGTAAATCTATTACAAAATGCAGTTTTACCAGTTACTTGGAAGCCAAATTTCAGGCTTTTTTAAATCTAAAATCTTAAAACATCATAAAATGCTTAAACAGAATAGGTTCGAGTTCGGGTCATCTCTGAAACTGAATCTGATTGAAATGCTAGCCTAAACAACTACTCAGGTCAAATCATCAAAAAGACCACTATTTACAACAGTACCAATTATGTAATTACTCTACTAGAGAAAGCAAAAAAGAATTTTTTTCTTCATTATTGTACCTTAGATGAAGGTTTACAGGACAAATAGTTTCTCATTAAACAGTTACACTTATTGCTTTAAGACAACAGTTAACAACCCCACGACATGTCAACACTGTCCCTTCTCAACCTTGGATTCCCTATTACCAGCTTTCCTGTCCCCTCCTGCCTTCTAGTCCTTGTCCCTGGACTGTTGTGCCCCATTAGTCTCATTTTGTTTTATGGGGCTGTCTGATCTTTGGCTGAACGGTGAACCTCGGGAGTGACTTCATTACTGAGCTAAAAGGGTGTCGGGGGCCCATGCTCTTGGGGTTTCTCCAGTCTCTGTCAGGCCAGTAACTCTGGTCTTTTTCTTTGAGTTAGAATTTTGTCCTACATTCTTCTCCAGCTCTATCTGGAACCCTCTGTTGTGATCCCTGTAAGAGCAGTCAGTGGTGGTAACCGGACATCAGCTAGTTGTACTGGACTTAGTCTGGTGGAGGCTGTGGTAGTTGTGGTCCATTGGTCCTTTGGACTAATCTTTCCCTTGTACTCGTTTTTTTCATCCTCCCTTGCTCCCGAAGGGGTGAGAACAGTGGTGTGTCTTAGATGGCTGCTCACAGGCTTTTAAGACTACAGACACTACTCACCAAGGTAGAATGTAGAACATTTTCTTTATAAACTGTGTTATGCCAATTGAGCTAGATGTTCCCTGAGACCATGCTCCCCACAGCCCTCAGCCCGGTAATTAGGTCCCTCAGGGAGTTTGGATGTATCTATGTAGCTTCCATGACCTTTCCTGTACAAGCTGTGCTGGCTTTGCAAAAGGGAATATTTTGATCTTCATAAAGACAAAATAGTCTCATTTCAAGAACTTCAAAAGTATCCTTCAATATATGCCATGTTGTTGCTGCGTGCCGTCAAGTCGATTCCGATTCATAGAGACCCTACAGGACACAGCAGAACTGCCCATAGGGTTATCCAGGCTGTAATCTCTATGGCTAGGGGGTTCAAACCACAGGCCTTTTGGTTAGCAGCCAGGGGCTTAACAGGTCTCCTTACAGCATATGGCATAGATCTGTAAAATGAGAATACCTAATTTACCTATCTTAACAGGACTATTATGAGACTAGAGTATGAGATATATGATGTACAAATTTGATTTGAACAGTTAGGTCCCATACAAATGTTAGGTGTTATATAAGCCTATGTTTAGTTCAAGGATCCCTGGTAGCACATTGGTTAAGAGTTCAGCTGCTAACCAAACAGTTGGCAGTTTGAACTCACCCAGCAGCCCCACAGAAGAAAGACCCAACAATCTATTCCCATAAAAATTACAGCCTAGAAAACCCTATGAGGCAGTTCTACTCTGTCATATGGAGTCACCATGGGTTGAAATCGACTCGACAGCACCTAACAACAACAACAACGCTTAGTTCATCGATTTCAGATTGATAGATTAAATCAGTAATTATAAAAATTAACAACTTATTTTGCTAAGAAACTTTAAGGAAATGTATTCATATTTAACTGAAGTAGTTCATTTTTTAAAAAAAGGAATGTTTGATAACATTAATGATCTAAATAATGGAATCATGAAAGACATTTCTACTACTACATTACCCTAGTGAATCCTTCTTGTATGTAGACACCTTAATGTACACAGGGGTTTTAATTAACTAAAAGATATACTCCCTCATGGAACTCACACCTCCATTAAGGCCATAGAATGTGTTCATTAAAGAAACAGTTACTGTTTAGTTGTAAAACTATTAAGATGAAGAAAACGTCCCTTTAAGCAGTTTTCAATACATATACAAACAAATAGAATACAACAAGTTAGGTGATAAAAAGTTCCATTATAGAAATGTAAACAAAGTTCAATAGAAATTCAGACAAAGGGGAGGTTATTTCAAGCCATGTGGAAAAGTAGGCAAAGATATGTCAAGAAAGACTTCAAGGAAGAAGTCATATTTGTGCTGGGTTCGAAAGGATGTACAGGATTTTGAAACATCCCTAAGTAAAATACACATTTCCCAAGAAGAAAAAATGCTTCCAGTTCACTGGGAAAGAAGTCTATCTCAATAAATGGTACCAACATCCCTCCAGTATCATTTACCATTAAACTAGAAGTCACCCTCAACACATCTCCTTCTAACTCAATGCCCGCATATCTAATCCCTCACCAATTCTTATCTATTTTCCCTCTTAAATATCTCTCAAATCTGTCTACTTCTCTCTTCTCCACTACTATTTCCCTGGCCCAGATTACCATCATCTTTTGCCCAAACTACAATAGCCTTCTGGCTAGTCTCACTTATCCATGCCAATCTACCTTCTGCACTGCAGCCAGAGTGGTCTTTTCTAAAACAAAGACATCAGGAACCACCTCCCAGACCCAAATCCTTGACATGGCTACCTCTCTGCCCTCATCTTATACCATGTACCCTCTCACTGTCTGTGCTTCAGCCATTCTGGCCTTTATTCAGAGTTCTTCAAACTTGCCATGCTTGCTAACACCAGGACCTTTGCAATATGATATTCTCTCCATTTGGAATGCTCACCCATTCCTATCCTCCTTCATCTGGTTAACTCCAATTCACCCGTTAGATCTTAATACCCATGTCACTTCCTCAAGAAAGTCTTCCCCTTAGTCAGTATGTTTTCTCTTCTGTCAAAATATCTATGGTAAACCAACAAATACAGCAAGCATCACTGCCCTGCATGCACTACAACGTGCAGCCTATGGGCCAAATGCAGCCCCTTCATCAGCTCCCCACTATACCCTTACTTCCCACTGTGTATTTAGCAAAATCACGTTTTTGTTTTTGTTTTTTTTACATATAGTTAGCATGACTTAGTAGCTTAATTACCTGCTAGTAAGGAACCTGAAAATTTTGGTCTAAAACTAGTAAAACCGACCTTGCTTGCCAAATATGCAGCACCTTCAAAAAAGGAAAAAAATGTTTCAATGGTTTATTGAGATCAAACGCATTTCCAGCTTCCATTACACCATTTATAGGAAGAGATGTGCTATGAAAATTTGTAGTCAGGGCTTATGAATGAATAAATAATTGTAGAATATCCATTCAATGAAATACTACTCAGCAACACAAAGGAATTAACTATGATACATGCAACTGCAAGGTCAGTAGTTGTTCAGTGGAAAAATTCTCACCTAACACATGGGAGACCTGGGTTCTATTCACAGCCAAGGCACCTTCTGCACAGCCACCACCCATGTGTCAGTGGAAGTTTGTGTGTTGCTATGATGCTAAACAGGCTTCAGCGGAGCTTCCAGACTAAAACTAAGAAGAAAGACTTGGTGATCTACTTCCAAAATCAGTGAAAACTCTACGGATCACAAAAGTCTGATCCCATTGTACTTGGGGTCACAATGAGATGGGGGCCTGGGGGCAACTTGACAGCAGTTAACAACATATGCAACAGCATGGATGCATCTCAAAATAATTATCCTGAATGGAAGAAGCCAGATCAAAAAAAGAGTATATATTGTATGATTCCACTTACATAAAATTCTTAAGAGTGCAAACTAATCTATAAAGACAGAAAGCAGATTAGTGGTTGGCTGGTGATGGGGGTGGGAGGAGAGGTAGGATGGAAGTATTACAAAGGGACACAAGGAAACTTTTTAGAGGAAATAGATACATTCTTTTTCTTAATTGTGGTAATGGTTTCATGGTTGTTTACATATTTCAAAACAAATTAAATTATACTTCAAATGTGTAGATTCTTGTATGTCAATTATACCTTATTAAATCTGTTTTTAAGAAAAGACGTAGGAACTGATCAGAATGTAGTGGACTCTACCTCACTTCCCATTGCTAAACTGCCCAAAACTCAACAGAATCACAGATTTTTAAAAACCTGTGGGCCCATTGGTAGGAAATGAAGTTAAATTTCGGAACTGATTCACACAGTTTAATGTGTATGAATCATGCCTTAAAGTTTCTGAGTCCTTGAAATATAAACCTTGGGGTATGTCTAAACTATAAAACATATGCACTGTAAGTATAGCCAGGTTCAAGAGGAACTAAGATGAAAGTGAACCAGGCCCACCAAAAGGCTTCAGTGCCCCTGGTCATTTAGAAAAGAACATATGAATTATATAAATATCCTAAAATGTCTGCTATATGGCCAAGTTCCGATCAATGTTTGGGTTGACTTAGTTCTGTGAAAGTAGATTCTCTTTCCTAGAATTACAGATATTAAACTGGAGAATGTAAATTCTGGAGTAAATAAAGCTATGCTCCAGATGACTACAACTCATGGTGAAGACTGTGAAGTCTCTCAAATACCAGTATTCTCACTGACTCGATTAAAGAAAAATAATAGGCTAGAAAGGCACACTTTTACAGAAAAAACTATTCATACTTTGTATAACTGCTAAAAATACATGAATTTTTAATAGCTAACAGACTATATTTAACCTTTTTTAATTACAGAAATATTCACAACACTCACCCACATACACTTTTCTCATATTGCATGCAATTAAAACTTGGGACAACTTTATGAAGATGTTCTATAGCCTCATGGCATTCAATGCAGAACAAATGACATTATTTTGTAGTTACAGTACTGTATAAAACACATAGGGTAAACTACAGGATCAAGGTTTAAATTAACAAATATCATGCTGAATGCTTTTTACAATAACAGTTTGAATTTTTTATCTGTGAGAAGCCAAAGTATACAGTGGTTAAAAACATGGACTCAAGAGCAGACTACATGGATTCAAATCCCACATCAGCCATTTACTAGCTGTGTAACCTTGGACAAGTTCCTTTACACCTGTATGCCTCCAATTTCTCATCTATAAAATGGGGATAATAACAGTATCTCCCTCATAAGGTAGTGTCTTATTTATCTAGTGTTGCTGTAACAGAAATACAAGTGGATAGCTTTAACAGTTTAGGAAGCTAGAAGTCCGAATTCAGGAGATAGGGTATAAGGGAAGGCGCTCTCTCTGTCAGCTCTGGAGGAAGATCCTTGTCTCAGCTTCTGAAGCCTCAGTGTTTCTGGGTTCCTTACTGATCTTCACTTGGCATCTATCTTTCCCCCATTTGTGCTTGTCTGTTTGTGTCTAGGCTGCTCCTTATAACTCAGTAGTGATTAGGTTTAGACCACACTGTACACTGATATGGGCTCATTAATATAACAAAGAAAATCCTATTACCAAACAGAATTATAGCTACAGGTATAGGTATAGGGGTTAGTTTTCTAACATATATTTTGAGGGGACACAACTGAATCCATAACAGGTAGTTACAGGATTAAATTAGTTAGTAGACATAAAGCATTTACAGTTGTGCCTAGCTCACAATGAACACCCAAAAAGTTTTACGTGTCATTTTGTTACTATCGTGCTGGTGATAGTCACTGTTATTACAGACTTAAGATCAATATATATGATAAACAACACTATGACTAACAATTTGACAAATACCAATATACTAAGAATTAATGCAAAAGAATACATTGCTTACTCTATCTAGCATCCTCACTTTTATTCCTGAAGCTCACCAATGAAAACTCAGTATCAGTTCTTACCTACATGACACTGACAGAGGCAGGGAGGCCAAGATGAGACATGCTGCTTAAATGCTGAGAGAACTTCTTGTTGTCGCTGTTTTTGGCTGCCCTCAAGTCAGCCCCCAATTCATGGTGACCACATGCACAACGCAATCAGACTGTGTGACCCGCACGCAGAGTTTTCACTGGTTTATTTTTCAGAGGTAGACCACCAGGCCTTTCCTCCTAGTCTGCCTTCATCTGGAAGCTCCGCTGAAGCCTGTTCAGCATCACAACAACATGCAAGCCTCCACTGACAGACAGGTGGTGGTTGCACATGAGGTGTATTGGCCAGAAATCAAATCTGGGTCTCCAGCATGGAAGGGGAGAATGCTACCACTGAACTACCACTGTCCCCAAAAAAGCATGAAAGTGCTACTTTAAACAGCCTGTGATTTATTTTAACACAAATATTTTAAACTGGAATCAGTACCTGTGAACTTAAACAAGAGCAAGGGTAATCTTTTCCCAAAAAGTACTGGATTGGGACTCAGACAGTGATTATCTTACTTCACTAACAATCTTCAGGAGATACTAACTTTTTCATGATTACTTCCTTCCCTCTCAGAAAGGGAAAAAAGGCTTACCACGTTTTATAAGTTTGTTGAAAGGAAAAATAATGCAAGATATTCTGAGATTTTAAGGGGAAAAAGTAACTTCAGAAAAACATAGTTTTATGTAATATGCCCACAGATAAATGGATTAACATTACTACTCATACAAGAGAGAAGTTAATATTGTTAGTTAAGCAACAGGAAAAGAAAGATGATCTGCCAAAAGGCATTACAAAGCAAAGCCTCTCTCTAGGTGACATTCTCACATATGACCATATAGGTGTAGACCAAAAACACAACCTAAAGTGCAAATAACTAAAAACTTCCTCTTAAATTGATTTAGTTTGAACTTGCAAAGGAATGACTGATGGCTTTCTTACCTGAACCAAACAGCAAGAAATCTAGCCATATTCAAATCATCTGGCGTCTCTGTTTAATAGAAATCACTACGTATGATGCTGTTCTTTCTTAACCATGTTACCAGGTTAAATTAAAAAATAACCTTATCAATTTTAATTTCTGTAAAAAGGAAAACTGCTATGATATCTTTATGAAACCAGAAAATACTAAATAAAGGCAGAGTCATTTTTTTAGTTGTTGAAATATGTCTTCTGTTAATTAGTAGGGCTGTACTAGCCATCTTTTTTCAAGGTCCAGTGAGACAGACTAATCACCAACCACCTGGACAAAATTGGCCGATTTCAAAATAGGACCATGCATTAGAAACACCTTGGGTTTCCTCACTCAGGCGCATTCTTAAAATTTATTAATACACAGAAAATTGTATATAATCAAGCTTAAGGGAAACATGGGGGGAAATCTGGAATTGTGGCTATGCTGTACTTCAGCACAAACTGGAATGTACAAAAATAGATTGCAGCCAGGCAAGGGGATGTTTTATGCTGTCAGTCACTGCCTTGGATATAGTGCAAATTCTTTCCTTTCTGGACAATTATTACATAAAATATGTCAGTGAAAAAATTTTGTTACAAGAACAAAATGAAAACTCGTATTTTGAAATCAAGTTAAACTACTTAGTTCCTTTCTAAATGTGCCCCCTTTCTGACTTACCAAGGCAAGCTCATCATGTATTGCATTATAAACAAAACATAATCAAAACAGCTAACTGATAAAAGAAATTTTGGTTAGTTGGTTAATGGTCTATATGAAATATAATTTTTCAGAGTCTAATTCCTATTCTGACTTTTTTTCCTGAAGAAAAGACTTTAAATTACATTAGTCATTAATGTTCTTGTTGCCATCCCTTGAGTTTAGCTTTGTTTGACATTATAATACACTGCCGTCAGAACATACTTAAATTAATCCCGTACTACAAAACTCAATCATCAACACAGTACTATGTAAGGTATACATGTCAATATCTCATCCAGCTAAAGCAAAATGAACCTATATTCAAGTCATATTCCATAAATGTCAAATCCTTTGTAATACTCCAAGAAACAAAGAGTAGATGGAAGGCCCAAACAGCTGAGATGAAAGCCATCAACCTTGTTTTATGAAGTACCCAAAACACTATGTGTCTGTGTCAGGTTATTTCAGTTGGAGAGGTCTGGATAGGTTGGATAGGTCATAGTCATGGATTTAACCTTTAGCAGAGCAACTGCTTTGACTTTATACTCCTACTTTTCCCCCATTCACTTGGAAATATGCCATTAATCAAAAGGAGTACCACTGGAAAAAACAACTCAACCTATGAAGGACAATCTTATAAGCATCAGGACTCTGAGGCCATTTAACACGTGCTAAATAATATTTAAGGTACTACATGAAATCTAGGAGCCCTAGTAGCACAATGATTAAGCACTTTGCTGCCAACCAAAAGGTCAGTGGTTTGAACCTACCAGACACTCCACATGGCCATCTGCTCCCATAAAGATTTAAAGCCTAGGAAACCCTATGGGGCACTTCTACTCTTCTAGGGTCACCATGAGTCGGAATCACCTCAACGGCACACAACAACACAAGAAATCTATGTAAAAAGATATCATTATGTTGAAAGTGGCAATAAAGCAGTTGGACTTCAAATTATGAGCTATACTTTCATATACAAGTAACAGAAATTGCCTTCCAAGAAGTTTGCACCAATTTAACACTAATTCTTAGGCCTTTAAAAACACTTCATACTCTTCTAGGAATTCAGCCTAAGGAAACAGACGTTTGGTTCAAAGTCTTGTGCACAAAGATGATTAGTAGATACACAAGAATTTAAAACATTTATTGATTGTGTGGAAGGGACAATGACTGCTTGCCAGATGGCCAAACCAGTTGCCATTGAGACTCATGACAATCCCATGTGTCAGAGCAGAACTATGCTCAATGAGGTTTCCAATGGCTAATTTTTTGGAAGGAAATCACCAGGTCTTTCTTCTGGGTGCCTCTGGGTAGACTCAAACCTCCAACCTTTCAGTTAGCAGCCAAGCACATCAACAATTTAACAATTTGTACCACTCAGGGACTCCTGCCAGATGGCAGGCAGGGGGATATTCTTCATGGAATATCATTTTATACTTTCTGAATTTTGAAGCAGGGGAATGCATTACCTATTCAAAAAATTTCAATTAAAAAATAAGATTAAATATATTTGAAAAAATTTTTATACCAAATACATACAAAAAATAAATTATATAAAGAAAAAACTGGAATACAACAAAATATTAGAAATATTTATCTCTGAAAGGTGCAATTACAGGTGATTTTAATTATCTTTGGATTTATCTATAATTCAAATTCTTTACATTAAGCACAGAAATATTTAAGGATATGAACCACAGAGGTTAGAAATTAAAGGGGAAGACAGAAAGTTATTAGGTATTATCCACGGTTCTAAACATCACACATGAAACATTCAAATGTCCTTAAAATATCACTTCAAATTGCAGCACACATCTAAAAGAGATGAGAGATATCTAATCTGTCCTCCAGTCTACCCTCTTAAGGGTCACTATGAGATTATTCTCATCCCTGTACTTTCTGGATGTTTTGTCCACTTTTGTTTTTGGTTACCTAGGTAATAGTGCTTCCAGCATTTCCCTTAAAGACTGTGAATCAAACAATCTGGTATTTCTCACTGTCGAATTTTCCTGACCTTAAGATTTGGTAGGCCATCTCCCTAAGGGAAAGCAGTATTAAGATCTAGAGGCTAAATCAGGAAGCAGAGGAATCTGAAGTTAAGGGTTCCAATTCTGACAAGTTGTGGAATTTGCCTCTAGTTTTGGGAATAAGCTACACTTCCTGAGCCAGTTTCCTTAATGAGGAAACTTAAAGGGTTGTTTTGAAAAAATATTGAGGACTGTAAACTTTAAAGTTTCTTTTTAACTTTTCAAATTGTCTTTGGGATTTTGTTTTCTTGCCTTATGTTAAATACTTTCCTCCCTATATTTTCACTCTTCCCTAACAGTATCTACAAGTAGTGTTTTCAAAATATCAGCAACAAAGGGTGTAATTTTAGAAATCCTACTGAAAACACAATGTGAATAGAACTTAAACAAATGTCGAAGACAACTTATTAGAGGAATAAGAAGTGCCATCAGGATCTAAACTGGACAGTTACGGACAACAGAGACACAGACAACTAATTAGTATAACTAACACTCGGTTAGGGAAGGTAAGACTCAGACTCCTAACATCTGAAACGAAACCAAAGGGTCATTTACTTAATTTTCCCCTTTGGAGCAAATTAACTGAGAACCCTGCTGTAAAGATAAGGAAGATGAAAGCTTCTGTATCATAATCTCGGCAAATGAAGTTTTGTTATGCCCTCAAGTGTTCAATTCATGTTTCTTTTGTTAACAGTATATCCACAACACCACTTTGCTAAAGTTTCAGGATGTATGTTTTCCCTTCTATTTGTATATCATGCACTTCCTAATGACTGCCTTCTCACTAGAAAATAAGCTACATTACATTTGTAAAGGGTTTTCCACCTACTTGTCTTGAGAAGTGCTTGATAGCCTTTGGGAAGAAAGGTGTTTTTACCAGGGCTTAGAACCGGTTCATTCCAGTTCGAATCCCTGCTGAGAATCTGCATTTCTAACAAGTTCCCAGGAAGTTATACAGAAGAATCACCTGGGTATCTTGTTAAAATGTAAATTCTGATTCAGTATATCTTGGGTGGAAACACAAATTATCTGCAAGGAACTTGTTAAAATGCAAATTCTCAATAGGGGTTAGAACCAGACCGAACCTGTCTGAAGCCCTGGTTTTTCCAAACATCAGAGAGCAATTATCCCTCTGTGGAGGCAGGGTGAAGCAATTTCAGTAGTGCCCTCAGCACACTCCTCCTCTTGGTTAACAAGACCAAACACCTCTCTAGTTACTTAAAAGTAATTCCAATAGGGAGGGACAAGAGAGCAGACGCTGAATTTTTTCTGGATTAACTCAGTCATTAGTTGAATGCTTTTTTGTGGCTTACCTAGTTAAAAGGTGATCAAATCACTTTGTGTTACTGAAGAGAGCAACTGCAAGAACAATTACATAAACCCTCAGCTTCAACTTACCTCACCCTTCTTTTTAATGAAACAAAGCATTAGAAACCACTGCCTTGACACCATTTCCTTAGTGATCTCCATACAGCCTGCTTTCTTTGTCATGTGAATCCCTTTTCTTTTCCTTTGCAAATCAGAGAAATGTATTTCCTTCAACGTAATAGGACACAATTGTACATCATTTTTTTTAAATCTATGTACTGAATTTTATTCTGGGAAAAAGATTAATGTCATTCCTTATAAACAAACTATTCTCAAATAAGTGGGCATTCTAGAACTTTGTATTATTTATGTCAGAAAATTTGTACAGATCCTCAAGCCCATATCTGCAAATCCTAAATCTAAAAAGCTCTCTAAAATGCAAGGCTTTTTTCCTAACTCCTCTGGCAGTAAAATTTGACCTGCACTGACATAAGGCTATTTATAGTCTTTATACCACTTACTGTGAATATTCATTTGTTTCATTGCAGAAATATTAACATGACTGATTACCAGACACTGCTCCACTATGAGGTTTATATTACTGTATATGTACCATATTCATTTTCTAAAATTAAAGAATTTTGAATTCTGAAACACTCTAACCCAAAGGGTTTTGGAAAAGATATTGTGGATAGGTAGTTCCATTCTTCAAAGATATTTCCAGTCTTTGAAAACAAAATAGCAATAAACCAACATGACAGTAGAAAAATACTAAGATGTTATAAAGGAAACTGTCCATCATCTATGAATATGAAGAGAACGTTTAAATGAGGGGGAAAAAGGGGCTATTTGAAATCAATATAATTTAAAATAAACAGCATCTGCCTAGGCATTCTCGGAAGTTCTCTCTTATTTCAATGAAAAACTGTCAACCGCCAATGTTATCAAGTTTATTTGGAGATCATGGGAAATGAATGTATCGATGTCACATCCTAAGTATTGACCTCAAGCTTAAGAATCCAAAATTTTCTAAAATATCAAAACTCATTTCTAAAGGTAAAATTAATAGTATCTGAGGAAATTAGAACAGTTAAATAGCATGAACATGTTTAGGATGCATTCTGTACACATTCATTGATTTTCTTCTAGCAATCAACTAGAATGTACATAAAACTTTTTATCTTGGTCGAAAAATTTAATTCATCTACGCATTAACACAAAACAGGAGTCACAGGTGGATATTTAAGACATGTAAAAATGAGTGATTTGCTAAGAACATTCAAAGTTAATTACCTTAACAACATTCTGTATAAAGCCAGTGAGTTAGTCACATCCAATGCATACTGGGCAAAAATGAAACAACTTCCTGGATTTGTTACTGGCTGCAACATTTTAAGTAAACAGAGACACTTTCCAAAACACAATGAAACAAATTTCATTTTTTGTGCTAATTCCTAAAACATAAGCAATAATACATACAACAAAAAGATAAGACTTTCATCCCATCAACTCATATCCAGTCCCTGAAAATTTCTTACCATTTCTGGAATTATAGGGAATTTCAATTCCATATTAAATTGATTTTAATTCCCTGTTTCTTATGCTTGCTGAAACAGTATCAGCCTTTTAGAAATTTTCCAGCAGGCTCCTATCAGTCATTAATAAACAATGAACTATAGGGGTTCCTCAGGTAGAAGGAAAATTACCTGAATGAAAACACAAAGATGAAGATGGAATAAAGTGCAATGGAAAGAGTACATATGTGGAATATGGCCTATTAAGCTCCTATCAGACCCAACCTCTCACAGATAACAACTATGAACTCTGGGAAAGAATACAATAAATAAAATTAAATACATACACATATACGTAAACAAACCCAGTGGCCTGAAAGTACTGAATAGTGAACAAAAGTAGGAAGATTCTAGAGAGTTGAAACGTGGAAGAAGGGACCAGTATGGGACTCAGAGAAACCCAGCTAAAAATAAAAGAATAAACTAAGATCTGAGCTACCGAAAATAAAATAAACAATGAACTGTATACTAGCTTGTGTTGTTGTGTGCCATCGAGTCAATTATGACTCATAGCAACCCTACAAGACAGAGCAGAATTACCTCACAGGGTTTCCTAGGTTGTAATCTTTTATGGGATCAGATAGCCAGGTCTTTTCTCCCCTGGAGGTGCTTAATGGTAAGTAATAACATTGACACTACTCATTTTATTAATTGCATTTTAGATAAGTCCTGCTGATAGTATTAAAATTAGAAAGTATATAATTTCTTGTTGACTCCTTTAGTGTGGTAACTATATTCCCCTCTAGCCATCCAAGAGCACATCTGTGCATAAATACACTTGCAGACCTGTTGTACTGATGCGTACAGAGCTCCACAGCAGGCAGTCCTAGGGACTGGTATTTTAAATTTCTACCAAAGAGTGTCAAACACTTGCCATCCATTCATGGTAAAGTAGTTAATTTTAATGTTCTCATTGTTTACCAGAAAGCACAGACAGTGAGGCTGGCTTTGCCGCTCCCGTTTCCTTTTGCTAGGCTGCTGAGCTTTTTCAGCCAATTGACTTTGCTTTGAGGCTATAAATATCTGAAAAATGTTCTGCATTTGATGCTCTTGGATTCTGCATCCATATTTAGCTGTTTGTGGCATGCCTTTGTTTAAGCTACTCTACCACCCATAGGATCTGTCAGGTTGAGATCTAGATGATCTGAGTACAGATCTACATTCAATAGACACTGAACCATATAAGCAAGGTGCCCATCTGTTAGACACAGTGACAGTGACAGAGAGGGAAAGACAGGGTTACAAAAATACACAAGACAGACTCGCTGACCTCAAGAATTGTATAATCTTGACAGGGCATAAATACAACTTAATATAATACTGGAACGAAACATTTTACAACTAAAGGAAGATGAAAGCCATGACAGCATAAATATTTTCTCTTAGCAGCGTCTCAGAGATGTGCATTTGTCTTCTAAATATAGATTCACCTATTATAAAGCTCTGAACATACTCCAGAAAAGTTTTCCAAATCATCACCAAGGCACAAAACTCTGGATACATGTATTATCAACCAAACAGCCAGTCTGGTCAATTGCAAACTCAGAACAGGGCCCAGTCTTGAAATTATGTGAGGCAAACTAATAAAATATTGCTTCTAAAAGTTTCTGTTAATATATTCCTTCTTTTTTGGGGGGAGTGGGAGTGTGGGGCGCGGGGCTTGTTATTTGTTTCCATACTGATTTCAAACAGAAGTATATCACAGAGGATGTAAACCACAGCTTCAGCCAGCAGTGCTTGATACAGCTCCTTATTTTGTACCTTATCTTTAAAACCCACACGGCTATTTTAGGTTAGGTCTCAATACTGCATGAGCTAGACCTGAGCAAGATCCTCATCCTCACCTTCCTATCTTGTGAAAACATTCCAAACAAATACACAACTGCCCTCGACATTCCTTCTTTCAAAACTTAGTTCACTGACCTTTTGATAAAAGTGCTCCCCCAAATCCCCTGACAATCATGATATTTAAATTTAAGCATTAAGTTAAGGCTTGCTTGATGCCTGGCCCCAAGAGTCAGGCAGGAATTTGAAGGCAAAGTTGTAGGCAGGCCATAGAATCAGACAGCTTTAAAGCTAAAAGGGACCACAGATATCGCCTACTCCAGATTTCACATTTTATGTAGAAACCTAGTCTCGGGGAGCTAAAATTACTTACCCAAAGTTAGACAGCCAATTTGTGGCAAAGCCAGAATAAAAACCCAGGTTCTCAACTTCCAGTTGTATACTCTTAGACTAGGTTCCCAATTTTTGGGTTTCTTTAAAATACATCAGACTATACTCATCAAAGTCTCTTACACTTGAGTAGAAGAACCTACATGTTCCAAGATAATCAGGGTTTTGAGCATACAAAAGAAGAAAGCAAAAAAGAGAAAAAAAAAAAAGTGTTTTCCAAATTGACTCTTTACATTATATATTTTTACTTCAGAGTTTCTCAAATAGACATCTTAAAAACTAGCTAAGGATACAGAAAAGTCAAGAGTCATACCAGAGTTTGGGAATACAAACAGCCACTGGATTACTAATGAGTTCCGTTCCTAAACCTGTCTTTAAGCTGAATTTGTACATACAGTTAGGTACGGTTCGTACCTAACGTCAGTTAGACAAATGTGTCTTAGTATACAGCATATAGTGTACCTTTCTATGCATAAATAACATTAAGGACTTCCGAATACATTAAAACATCTTTAACATAATAATACAGTAATAATAATGTTTTGATTCAACGTCAAAAAGAAGTACCCCTTTGTTATTACGAACTATTGTATGTACCTCGAATTTTTAATATAATAGGCTTTACGGGTGTTGGTTCCTAACTACGGGTTGTATGTAAGTCAGACATTCAGAACCCAGGCACTGCTTGTATTTACATCAAACTAAAGACAACAAAGTAGTATCCAGGATGAGCCACCTTAGAGGAAGGAAAGCAGCAGTACTAAACAGCAAATAAAAACAACTTCTGGTTAATTGATAAGGAAGACAAAAAAAAATTACAATGCAGTGGAAAGTCTGCAACCTGGCACCGAAATGCACAATGTATTTTTTCTTAAAATAAACACAAATGAAGCCCTAGGAATGGACTACAAAAACAAGCACATATTTACATGCAAAGAACGATAGTTACCATGAGGTCTAGAAAACTATGACAGAGTTTTGGACACTGAAATTCTGAATGATCCTGTATATATATCCTCACTGTAGCATGGCCCAATCTCTAACTTCATATAAAAAACAGTATGCCAAACAAGTATGTAAGGATAGGAAGTAGGATAGAATAGGAAAATGTTATAACCATAATACATTCATTCATACTCTTTCAGATTCTCATCATCCTTGGTTAGAAGCGATCAACTAAATGGGATTAGCAGACTGATGGAAAAACAGGCACTAAAGTTTTTAATCTCATCTGCTGAGAACAAACCGGGTGACCTTGTACCATCTCCCACTTCTCTGCTTTAATTCTCTCAGTTCAATCGAAAAACATCAAGAAACAATTATAACCACCCACCAAAATACAAACTGGTACATACATAAATCCTTAAGAAGAACTGGTTATAAGAATTGCTAGATTTTTAGAACTCAAAGGGACATTAGAGATTATTTAGTCCAATCCACTCATTTTACAGATCAGGAATTAGAGGACAAAAAAGTGATCCCATCTGCCCCAAACCACACAGCTGTTTAGTGGCAGAACTGAGGCAAGCACCCAGATCTCTCAACTCCTAGTTCTGTGCTCTTCCTGACAGTGATGGACATGGAGTCATGAAACCAACTGAACTCTCTAGAAAGGCAACTTCTAAGTCTTGGTCAGTCTTGAACAGTAAACATATACCCTACTCAGAAGGATGAAGAAAAAAACATAATATACTTTATCACTAAGGGCTCAGATGCGCATGACTGCAGGATAACATCTTAACATTGTGTTTGATCCCAGGTGCTTCGAATTTGCCATCTTATACTCAGCCACACTACTGTCTTTCGTCTTCATGTGAGCTAAGTGATAAACATCTTGACGTTTCAACATTTTGGAAAGCCACAGCTCAATCCTGAATGCCAGACTATAAATGCTTGGGCTATGAGTTTTCAAAACCAGCATGGTTTTAATGCTGCCACAAGGCTCACAATAACAGAATCTCATCATTCAGTTTTAATTAAAGAGGTGGTTGCTAGGAATGCAGAAAGGGAAAGTTTTAGTGTGTTCATCACTTTTAGCCTGCTGAGTGGCAACCCAGTCACTTTACAACGAGAAGCAGAAACAATAGTGCAATTTGAAACAATCCACCCCGCCGCCGCCTCCCAGCGCCCCCCCACCCCCCCCGGAATGAGTGGTTGCTTTTGGAAAGTAAAGTTCAGTAAGAGGTTATAGTTTAGTCTGCTACCATCAAATAAAGAAATACGTTTGGATTTGTTTTTTTGGTTTTTGTTTGGTTTTTCATTTTATTCGCTAGTTTATCCTCTACTAAGCTTGCTCAGTATATCTTCTTTCCAGCCTTGCCTCATTCAACAACAGAAAAAGATGAGACCTCATTCACTTGACTTCATGGTGTGTCCTGTCACATCTTCTTGAAGATGGGTTGGCAGCTACCTTGAAGTAATCACCTAAGAATCAAGTCTGGATAGCCCAACTCCACTCTAAACTTACTGCAGGTACCTAAAGAGGTCCGAAGACCACAGGGAGGCACATCTCTCTACCCAGGTGCTAGTCTGCAGACACTTGTCATAAACGCACCCTAGAACAAAAAGGGATGTGGGAAACTGACCCAGAATGGAGAGAGACTGAGAATAGGGCTGGGACTAGGGAATGAATTTCACCCCGAGCAAAGATAAGAAATGAAGACGCCTCTAAGACGGCAGGTAGTCCTTACCGTACACCCGGACCCAGCTCTGTTGCTGACACACGGACTCCAGAAGGATCCGATCCAACATGCCACTGGTCACGGCCCCACTGACTGGAACAACAGCGTCCAGCTCCTCCGGGGGCAGCGGCGAGTCGGACTCCAGCCCCGGGAACATCTCCGGCCAGGATAGCGCCTCCACGGCTCCTCCGGACGACGGGGAAAGCTCCATGGTTCCCCGGAGAGACGAGGTGGCGGCGGCGGGGCGGGCACGCGGCTCCGCGCCCTGCCTGCGGGAAAGGGAGGAGGAGAGCGCAGCGGCCGGGGAAGCGACCCGAGCGGCGGTCGACGCCGACACCGCTCACCTCCTTCCCCGCCGCCCACTGCCCACGACTCGAGCGCTGCAGCCCACCTGCAGCCGGCGGGCGGGACCCAGGTGGGGAGGCGGATCCAGCGTGGTCCCGGCCGGGGGTGGGTCCGGGCTCAGGTGTGGGTCCCTCTCGGGAGCGGACGGGGAAGGACCCAGGAGAGGGGAGGCTCGCCTTCCCACCCGCTCGGAGCCGCCTTCCTCAGCCCCCGCCCGCGTCTCTCGCGGCCAGATAGGGTTCAGGCTGGAGATGGAGCGGGTCCGGCTAGGCTGGGGGCGTCGCCGCCAGGGGCCGCCCCCTCAGACCGGCTCCCGCCGCCACCGCCTCAGGAGCTCCGAGTGCCCGCTCCCTTAGCCTGGGGAGCCGTAGTCCTCAGGCTCTCGCCAGCCTGTTCTCAACTCTCACCCCCGAAATGAGCCGGCCCGCCCCCCTAACTCTCAAGCCACAGCTCCTGCCGCGGCTCCGGCTCAGCCGCGGATCCCACAAGCCCGGCAACCGCGGCGGTGGCGGCGGCAGGCGGCATCCCAGGGTGATAGGCCGGAGCAATCGAGGGCCGAAAGCCCGGCCGCGTGTGCAAATGAGTAACGAAGCGGAGGAGGAACTGCCACCGAAGGCACGAAAAATCGGACACCGAATTATTCATCTGGCCAGTCCCGCCTACTTTCCTAATACCCTCTTCCCGACCATCCTGCGGTGCTTGGTCTGGGTGTCCCTAGCTGCTGCTTAAAGTGGAAAGACGCCGTGCGGAGGCGGTGAGGCAAAGGGGTGCGGGAAATTTAAAAAGAAGGAATGGAGCTAACTTTTCCCTTTTTCCCACCTCTTTCTTTTGTTGGGGGGAGGGGAGAAGGACCAATATTTCTTTCTTATTGGACGAAGAGATTGAAGAGGCTGCTTTATTTTACAGTCATCCTAGGGGGAAACGCCTCCTTCCTTCCCAGAGAGGAGAGTTGGCGGAGGGTCTGGGATTGTGGGAAATATACAGAATCCGCGCTCTGCGCCTTGTCCGCGCCGAAGCTGGACTTGTCATCGATTTAGAATAGCGTGGTTGAGAAGTGTGGTGTGGATGGATGGACTGGCAGCGCAAGCACATGAAATGCTGAAAAGCCCAGTATTAACCAAACATGCTTCTTTTTTTGCCTTTGATCTTTGTGCAACATGTTGGCTTTTTTTCCTCTAATGATGTCACTTGCGTTTTATTTTTGGTCTGTTTGTAGACTCTGTCTCCCTCCTTGACCTTGTCTTTACTTTTATGCCCACCCAGAGCGGGCCCACCAGTTCAGGTCCAAGAGACTCATGGCAAAATAATAATCATAACTTTTTAAAATTGAAAACTAACAACTTAAACATTTTTCCCTACTTTACACAAGTATGCTGGTCTACCAGGACATATTTGAGTTTTCCGATTTTGTGGTGTCCTGAATCTATTGTCTGGCTTATGCTATGAGGAAATATTTTGTAATTTCCTCCAAACTCTTGTTTAGAGTAATATTATTTAAAAGCAAGAAGATAATCTCATCTGGCCGCTTGTTCAACAGATGAGGAAACTGTGGAACAGCCATGAGCTGGCAAATCAACCACCAGTATAGATATGTCTGTAAGGTCTCGATGGCATTACAACTTTGTTCCCTCAGGAACTTACGTGATTATGCTTGTTGATACTCTTGGCAACTTATTGGAGTGATCATTTCCAATATTTAAAGCCCTGGTTCTTACTATTTGACGCCATAGTCTTCCAAGTCTAAACTGTTGTATTGTTAAGCATTTGAATGGGCAAGGGAAGATCTTAAAGCTCAGCACTGAGTAGGGCTAGAGCATTTTTATTTATATTAAATTACTGTTAAAGTCATGGTAACATAAGTTAAGGAGCACGTGAATAATGGGCATCAGATGTACAGATTTGAGCATCTCTTTATTATGTAAGGAATTTATCTACCCAAGCAACTATCTCAAAACAGCATTAGGAGTGGTGGGTGAAATATTCACTGAAGTGTTTTTCAAACTTTTTCAGACTTCAGTCATCTGTTCTTGAGCTGATGAAAAAGCCTCTGCCAACTCCTAGTAATCCTCCTACTTTTTTCATGCAGACCCTCCAAATACCAGTTCCTACCCATACTGACCCCAGACTGGCTGCAAGTGGTTATCTAATTGCCTAAGTAATAGTATGTCTAGAATGTATCTAGTGTTCGTAACTTCAAAAGAAAACACTTGCACAACCTGCACAATAATTCTGTGAGATAAGCAGAACTAGTAGTTTTTTTTTTATCATCACCAAGCTAATGGGAAAAAATTGGAGCATAAAATTCTATTAAGCAGTCTATCTAAATTAACATAGCTAGTTGGTAGACTGAGATTGGAACCCTAGTCTCCTGATTTTTTAATTCACTAACGATCTGGATTCCTTAGAAGTTTTTTCCTTTTGGGGGTGGGTTGTTCGGACATTTGTGGAACCAAAAGTAAATATTTCATAGTGTTCTTCAAATTATTATCATTTAAGAAAAATGAAACAAAACAAATAAAGTGATAAACCAATTTATGTTGCTGGGAAGTGGTTAATCCTACTTGGATTTATACCCATTGTATCTCCCTGCTGTAATCCCAGATCTTAACGTGAAGATAAATCCTGGCCCGATAAAGTCTTAGTTTACAAAAGCATAGCTTGCGAACTGGCCTTACTGTGTGAATCACAATAGAGCTAAAGTCTCATTTCTCTGCTTCCCCCTCCCCTCAGTCTCCCTCTCCTCTCCCACTGACCCGCCCCGTAGAGCTGATGACTCTAAACTCTCAGAGGCTGTCTACATTTTTATTGTGTTGGAAATTCCTAACTCCAAGAATGAAACCCAAGACAAGTGGGAGCTAAAAATTGGGAAACTGTGGTGGAGAAAAAATAAATTCCGTAGGTAATAGTCTGAAAAACAGGCCTGGCAATAATCTGAGATTTCCAAAAGAAAGAAAGAGGCCTTCAGTTCTGAACACACACTGCCAATATTAAGGCGAGATAAGGTTTTGGGTTCTTGGCTGTCACAACCTGAGAGCCAGGTATATATCCAATTTTCTTACTCTGTTCAACTGTCAGAAAACATGCACACACACAAACACACCAAAGATTCCTTCATCAAAAACACCGTTAAATCTTTTCTCATTTCCAGTTCCTCGCTATGAGTGGGAATTGACTCGACACCAATGGGTTTGTTTTTTTTATTTTTAGTCCCTTCTAGAATATGTAGGCACTACCTCTAAACAACTAATCCCCAGAAAGGTAATGTACTTTTTAAACTGTGGCTCACTAGTCCCTCCCTCTTGAACATGATCATGTGGCATTCTTCCAATTATATTCTATAGTACTACCCATGCCCCTTCCATCATCAGGAAGAATCTAGACATTTCCCAAGAGTCTGCTGTCTTCCTCCCACCTCACTTTCTGATTCTCTGGTGATCAATCCACTTCTGTGATTTAAACTCTCACTTTGATAGTGTTAACTTTGAGATACTCAACTTTAGCTCCGTTCACAGCACCAAGGTCCAGTCAAGAGTTTGTAAATGTTGAACATCTCCACAAGATATGCTTTCTGTACTTCAGATCTACCCAGTGCATGGAAATTGACCTCACTGTATTCCCCTTTACCTCTGTCCAAACATCCCTCTCTTCTTGAATTTCCTTTTTATGTTAGCGAAACTAGTAGGTTCTATCTCAGACTCGCTTAAACATGGACTTACCTTTGAGCCCTCTCACCTACTGTAGTTTATGTAGATCCAACCTCTGCTTTCCATTCCTACTGCTCCCACCCTAGCTCAGGTCTCTTAATTTTCACCTGGATTCTTGCATTAGCTTTTTTAGCTATCTGCCTTCCCCTGAGGCCCTTCTACCTACAGTTCATCCTACACTCTTATCGTAAGTGAATATTTTAAAGCGCAATTCAGACCTGGTCAAATCCAAGCTCAAAAAATAGCTCCTGTTGCCTACTGAGTAAAACGCAGCTCTACCAAGCTTTGAAGTCCATGGGTGGTACAAATGGTTAATGCACTTGGCTGTTAACTGAAAGTTTGGAGTCTTGAGTCCACCTAGGGGTCCTCAGAAGAAAGGCCTAGCAGTCTACTTCTGGAAAATCAGCATTGAAAACCCTATGGAACACACTTCTACTCTGACATACATGGGGTCTCCATGAGTTGGAAATGACTTACAGCAACTGGTTGGTTGGTTACTGAGGTTTAGAGGGTCTCACAAATGTCCCAAACCACCACTGCTACCTGACTCATTGCTTAAACGCAACCAACCCAAGTAGCTCGCTGTTCTTCAAATACATCCAGTACTTTCTTTGCCCCTTGCCTCTGTTTAATTGTTTCTTCTACCTGAGATATCCTTTACTCCATGTCTGGCTACTAAAAACCTACCAACCTTCAAGTCCCTCAAATCAAATGACAGCGTCCTCCTTCCTCAAGTATTTGCCTATCCTCAGCCTCCCCTGAGTTCCCATGGCATTTGTTCCTGTCTGTCTTCTGGAATTAGATCACAGTATAGCCCTTGGTGTAAATCTTAATATCTGCTATTAGGTTATAAGCATCTTGAGGACAGAGACCATGCTATTCATGTTTATCCCCATGATGTCTTTCACATGTTAACTCCTCAATGAAACCAGAAGCCAGGAAACAAGAAATTAGACTGAAAACAAAAAGAAAACCTGGTTTGGTACGCAAATATTTGGGGCCTCAAAAGACTAAAAATCAATTTAATGAACCCAGCCATATAACCACCTCTCCTCTCCTCCCCGCATTTAAAAAATAAGCAAACCTAGGCCCAGGAAAATAACATGACTCATCCGAGGTCGCACACAAATACAGAGAAGGAATTAGAATTCAGATCTCCTGAATCTCAATTAAACTCCATCAGAAGATTGATTTCTTCCTATGCTTTTCTGTCCTTATCTAAACGGATATTTTTCTTCTTGACAAAGGTTTCCATAGTAAAGTAATTCTATTCTTTTACATATTATTAAGCCTAAAGCATTTGTGCCACATTCCTGGTCCCACATATAATTTTAGCAAAATTATACTTATTTTTTTTAAACCAAAGGACCAAACAGAGACATCAGAGAAACATCTGGTCTGATTCATCAGGGTAGCAGCAACATTTCTATTTATACATGAGCACAGCCCTATCTTTGTAGCTCTCAGCTGTTCCTCACTGCTCAGTATGCTCCCCTTTTCAACCTTGGCTGTCCCTCATCAAGACAGCATCCTGCATCCAAAGTCTTAAGCAGAATCTAATGCAATAAAAGAAGATACATTCCCTACTCTCTAGAAAGGATCTGAATTTAAAAGGAAGTATTTCTCTACTTTCTCAGTCTCTTTGTTCAAGAGAATAGGACAGCAAGCCTCAAGTGGTTGGGCACCTGCCATTCATTCTCCTGCATTCTGGATAGAAAGAAACTGGATAAAAACCAAAACTGTGCCATGGTCTCAGGGGACATCCAGCTCAATTAGCATAACAGTTTATAAAGAAAATGTTCTACATCCTACTATGGTGAGTAGTGTCTGGGGTCTTAAAAGCCTATGAGCAGCCATCTAAGATACATCTACTGGTCCCATCCCAGCTAGAGCAAAGGAGAATGAAGAAAACCAAAGACACAAGGGAAAGATTAGTCCAAAGGACTAATGGACCACAACCACCACAACCTCCGCCAGAGCCCAGAACAACTAGATGGTGCTGGGCTATCACCATCAACTGCTCTGACAGGGATCACAATAGAGGGTCCCGGACAGAGTGGGAGAAAAATGTAGAACAAAATTCAAATTTACCAAAAAACAACCTAGGCTTGCTGATCTGACAGAGACTAGAGAAACCCCAAGAGTATGCCCCCGGACACCCTTTTAGCTTAGTACTAAAGTCACTCCTGAGGTTCACTCTTCAACCAAAGACTAGACAGGTCTGTCTATAAGGCAAACAATAACACAACTGAGGAACATGCTTCATAGTTCAATCACGTATATAAGATTCAATGGACATACCAGCCCAAAAGCAAAGATTACAGGCAGAAAGAGTCAGGAAAACTTGATGAATGGAAACAGGGAACTTGGGTTAAAGAAGGGGAGAGCACTGATACATTGAGGGGTTGGCAACCAATGTCTTGAAACAGTTGGTGTACTAATTGTTTAATAAGAAACTAATTTGCCGTGTAAACTTTCACTTGCAGCACAAAAAAAAAAAAAATCAAAGCTGTGGCTTGAGTCAGGTTTGGAAGCAGGTCAGATAGAAAGGAAGTGAGTATTCTAAACAGGGAAACTGAGGTTGAAGTAAAAAACTGAAGAACGCTGACTCTCCTCACAACCACATTTGACAGTGATTATGAAATAGAAACTACATGATCTTAGCCAGTCATCGGTACCAAAGAAAGACTTATCTTCTTGGGTTTTGTGGGTTCCCTTTTACACCTGGCCTGTGTCCCCTAAGAGAAAGCCACTGTTTGTTCCAACCAATGACAATATTGTTTGAGAAAGCAGCGGAACTTGTCAGAGACAAACAGACCTCCTCCTGTTATTTCTTTTTGGCAAAAGCTCCTCCAAAATAATGACCTCACTTCAGCATTCAACTACAGGAATGCAAAAAGAATTAAAACAGTCGTATGGAAACATGGTGGCCCCTGACAACTTGGCCTAATTAATTTTAGAGGTCCTAAGCACTGAAAATAATAAGGTACCCTACCCTACCACATGTAATTCAAAATAAAAGCAAAACCAAATTGAAAAGTGTTAGGAGGAGCAAGAAAGTTCTGGTTTTTTTTTTCCAGTGATGACAGCTACAAGACTTGTTTTAGAAATGGCAAATATCAAATTAAATTCTTTTAAAACAATTTTTTATGTGTTTATTTGTACTCCTGCTTTGCCAGTGCCCTGAACACCATATCTTCTGAGTAATCAAATCCTGCCTGGAATACATGGCACCAGTCAGTTATTAACTAACAATTTTTGAAGAGGGTAAGCTTTAGCTTTAGTTTCTGTGTTCTTCTTATAAATACAGAAACACCAAGTGACTTCACCCTAGGCAAGGAAAATGATTACTTCTTAGCTTTGTGGTTCTAATGAGCCCTCAGAAGATGTAGTCAAAAAATCAGGGCCAAATGATTCTAGAGATTTTTAAAACTATTCCACAGTCCTCATATTACTCTGAGAGCAACATTATCATAATTGATCAATATGTGGAAGATACACCAACCCAGGATAATTTTTCCTCTTGTATAATAAAAATGTCAAGATACCAGTTGTAATAACTGGAGCCTGTTTAAGATGCTTGTGAGGCAGGAAATATCTAAACTATCTCCCTTGCAAACTGATATCCAAATATGGATGAAGATGGTCATAGCAACTCTCGAAATGTCTCCTCTATCCTAATCAGGGTTGATTGCTACTATTGAGAATACGAAGTATGGGAAGTTTCTTTTTTAGTCATTATCCCATCAGTTTATAACAGGACATCCTTACCAGGGCAACTAGGGAGGAGCTGGGAGGTTCAAAGCTAATAGTCAGGAAGTGGGATATTAGAATTTAAGATTGCTAAAATTTAATGTCTGAGTGATGACAAGATACAAAATGTGGTCCTGAGATATAGGTAGCTAAAATAGAGTGGAGGAGAAGGTCATTAAAGTTAAGGAAGTACACAAATTAGGAAGGTAAGTTATCGAACAAGTTGTTAACACTTACACCTACTGGTAGCAGTTGAGCTAAAGAGGACAACTTTAAGTTAAGTCCCAAAATCTATGGGGAATAAGGGGAAGCAACCAGGAGATTGGTTAGTGGCAAAGAGGAGAGGGTAGAGAAAACCCTGCAAGAAGAGGATGAGATTTTACATGAGTTAAGGAATGACGATCTCAAAGTAGCAATGGGGAGTTAGTCAAATGCCAACCCCTGCACCCAAATCTCTCTACAGTATAACAAAGCAAAGGATAAGAATGAGCCGCCTCAACTAGAGAAATCTGCAAGGTAAATCCTGAAGTTGAGGGAAGCACCTAGATTCAAGGCAAGGAAGTGGATACACTTGCAAGAAAAAAATATTAAGAATGTAGAGTGTTTTATTTATAATTGAATAATGGTTCCAGAGGGCTCAGCAGAAAGTATGACTAGTGGGGTCTGTAGTGATAAACACAAGAGGTGAGAAAGTGCTGAACCATTAAGGGAATGAGGATAAATAGAGGATAAGTGATTGGAAGCATTTACCTTTCAATCAATGATTGATAAGTCAGAGACAGGCTTCAAATATTCTAACTTTAAATATTCTGGCACACATTTTGTGGTGTCACAATTGGAAAATGGTTCTCTCAAAATGCAGAGGTGTGGTGAAGGTTGCCCCAAAATTTTTGGAGAACCCATAAGGACTTTGTTTTTAGCCAAGCTGCCTCTCTGGAGTAGCAGCAAGGACCCTAGTTTTACCCACCTATAGAGATAAAGCTGTGTTAAGGAGAGGGACAATCTTTCCATTTTATTGAGAACTCAAATCTGTTGATTCCTTCATTTTATTTCAATTGATCGGCCTCTCTCAGAGTCTCTTCATTCCATGCCCTGCCTGGGAGCAATGGTTGATCACCTGAAATACCCTGATACCAGTCCCTCCCATTCCGCTTCACTTTGTACTCCTACATCAAACCAGAATCATTTTCACCATCTGATTTTTCTGCTCCTCCTCTTAAATGACTGAGAACTGAGAAAAACCACATAATCTAGGAATACACAAGGTCACTATACCAAAAAGAATTGTTCGACATTCAACCATTTCAGGAGGTAGCATGTGATCAAGAATCGAAGGTATTGAAGGAAGAAGTCCAAGCTGCACTGAGGGCATTGGCAAAAAACAAGGCGCCAGGAATAGAGGAATTACCAATTGAAATGGTGCAACAAACGGATGCAACACTGGAAGCTCCCATTCTTCTATGCCAAAAAATTTGAAAGATGGCTACCTGTCCAAACCGACTGGAAGAAATCAATATTTGTGCCCATGCCAAAGAAAGGTGATCCAACAGGATGCGGAAATTATTGAACAATATCATTAATATCATACACAAGTAAAATTTTGCTGAAGATAATTAAAAAATGGTTTCAGTAGTACATGGACAGGGAACTGCCAGAAATTCAAGCTGGATTCAGGAGAGGACATGGAATGAGGAATATCATTGCTAATGTCAGATCTTGGCAGAAAGCAGAAAACACCAGAAAGATGTTTACCTCTGTTTTATTGACTAAGCAAGGGCATTTGGCTGTGTGGATCATAACAAATTATGGATAACATTGAGAAGAATGGGAATTCTAGAACACTTAGTTGTACTCATGCATAACCTGTACATAGACCAATAGGCTATTGTTCAAACAGAACAAGGGGATACTGTGTGGTTTAAAATCAGGAAAGGTGTGTGTCAGGGTTGTATCCTTTCACCATGCTTATTCAATCTGTATGCTGAGCAAATAATCCGAGAGGCTGGACTATATGAAGAAGAACAGGGCATCAGGATTGGAGGAAGACTCATTACAACCTACAATATGCAGATGACACAACCTTCCTTGCTGAAAGCAGAGGACTTGAAGCACTTGATGAAGATCAAAGTCTACAGCCTTCAGTATGCATTACACCTCAACATCAAGAAAACAAAAATCCTCCCAACTGGACCAATAAGCAACATCATCATAAATGGAGAAAATATTGAAGTTGTCAAGGATTTAATTTTACTTGGATCCATAATCAACGTCCATGGAAGCAGCAGTCAAGAAATCAAATGATGTATTGCATTGGGCAAATCTGCTGCAAAAGACCTCTTTAAAACGTTGGAAAGTGGAGTTGTCTCTTTGAGTACTGGGGACTACACTTTTATTATGACAGTCTCAACAAATGTTTTTGCTGCATTGAGACCACCAAGTAAGATTGCCGTCAACATCCTCAACCCACCTCCTTTTTTTTCAGAGGCCAGACCCTTCTCCCTCTTTCAGGACTTGGACAATTATTTTCTCTCTTCTTTCAATCTCTCCTACAACATTGGTTCCTTCCCTCAATTTATGTGCTAATTTTCCCCATCTAATCAAAAAAGCTCCCAACCAATGAAATATACTGGTGTCTGCAACTTACTTCAAAATGCATACAAAAAAATATAATATGATTGATGGATAGATAAGTGGATAAATATGCGATAAACCAAATATATAGCAAAATGTCATTTGTAAAATCTAGGTGGGGTGGGTACATATGTGTTCACTTTACAACTTCTTAAACTTTTCTGTACGTTTAAAAATTGTCACAATGAAAATGGTGGGGGAAGGGGGACTCAGCATCCTCTGCAAGTCACCATCCAATCTCTCCTTTTCTCCCTCTGCACTTCCTAAAAGAATAGACTATACTCACTGACTCCACTAACTTCTTACCTCCCAGTCACAATTTTTCTTCAGATCTTTAAAAAAGAGATAAAAATGTTTTAACTGCAGTTGAAATCTCCTTTGTACTCCATCTAATCCCCTTTCACTCTCAGCTACCAAGATGTAACCACCATTCTAAAGTTGGTGTATATTGTCAAAAATATATATGTGCTGCATAGACATACAATCTCTATAGTTTTTTCCTATTGAATTTTTGTTTTGTGTCTTTTAAAATTTACATATACGTAATATATCCTGGAATTTACCTTTTGCATTCAGTATTATGTTTTCTAGATTTATCTATGTTGATCTATGTTTTAACTGCTGTGTAGTATTGTACTGTACAAATAGTCCACTATTTCTATGAAGAAATTCCACTACTGATGGTTGTTTCCAATTTTCACTATTGCAAACAATGAAGTAATGACCATCTTTAAGGAAAGTTTCCTTGTGCATATGTATAAGTGTTTCTCTAGGTATAGGTCCAGAAATTGAATTGCTATTTATTGGAGTATGCACTTTTTTTGTTGCTGTTGTTGAGAATATAAGGAGCCCTAGTGCGGCAGTAGTTAAGCGCTCAGGTGCTAACTGAGAGGTCAGAGGTTTTAACCCACCAGCCGTTTCTGAGGAAAAAGATGCGGAAATCTGCTTCCATGAAGATTACAGACTAGGAAACCCTATGGGGCGGTTCTACTCTGTCCTATAGTGTCTCTATGAGTCAGAATCGACTCCACCACAATGGGTAAAAGGGTTGAGAATATACACAGCAGAATATTCACCAATTCAACAATTTCTACTTGTACAATTCAGTTACACTTATTACATTCTTCGAGTTGTACTATCATCTCACCCTCCTTTTCCAAATTGTTCCTCCCTCATTAACATAAATTCACTGGCCCCTAAGTTTCCTATCTAATCTTTCAAGTTGCTGTTGTTAATTTGATCCCATATAGAAAGAGCACAATATTCAAGGTAGATATTCTTTATTTGTAAGCTAAGCTATTATTTAGTTTTAAGAAGACTTCAGGGGATATTTTTTGTTTAAGTTTTAAAGATTATCTCAGGGCAATAGTTTCAGGAGTTCATCCACCCTCATGGCTCCAGAAATTCTGGATTCCATGAGGATTTGAAATTCTGCTCTGCATTTCCCCCCTTTGTGTCAGGATTCTGCTATAGAATCTTTTAGCAAAATATTCAGTAATGGTAGGGTATGCACTTATTCAACACTGTAAAATATTGGCAAATTGTCTCTAAAGTAGTTGAACCAATTTACTTTCCCAAAGCAGAGGATGAGAGTTTCATATCTTCATATCTCTGCCAATATTTAGCATTATCAGACTTTTTAATTTTATCATTCCCATAGATATAAAAAGCTATCTAATTTTTTAAAATTTGTATTTCCTTGTTTACTAGAGAGGTTAAGCATCCTTTTATATGCTATTGGCAGTTTGGGTTTCACTTTTTTGAAGTGCCTGTTCATATCCTTTCATAATTTTTTTCTACTGAATTTTTGTCTCTTTTATATTGATTTATAAAAGTTCTCTCTCCATAGAATCTTTATCCTAATCTTTCATCAGCTATTTGAATTGCAGATATTTTCTCCTAATCTCCATCTTGTCTTTTAACATTATTTTGGTATCTTTTCTCACACAGAATTTTTAATTTTAATTCATCATCCTTTTTGTTTATGGTTTAAACTTTTCATATTTTAAAAAAGCCTTCCCTACTCCAAAGTCATTAATATATTTTTCTTTATTATCTTCTGAAAGTTTTATTATTTTGCCTTTCACATCGAAGTCTTCAATCCAACTGATTCTTGTTTATGCATACAGTGGGAAGTAAGGATTTAATTTTTCACCATATGGACAGTTAAAGGACCTTTTACTGAATAGTCCAGGTTTCCCCTACTGCTTTGTACTTTTTCACTTGTGTCATGTACTAAGTTCTCATATATGTTGCTCTGTTTCTTGGCTCTCTATCCTCTTCCATTGAGCTATTTATCTGTTTATGCCCAATATCACACTGTGTTAACTCCTTCCATTTTTTTTTTTTTTTTTTCCTTCTCAAAATTACCTTGACTATTTCTTGGTGTAGAACTCTTCCATAGGCTACTTGAATTCAGCTAGTCAAATTCCACAAAGCACCCTATTGGGATTCTGATTATAATATGTTAAACTTACATATTACTTGAAGAGAATTGCCATCTTTATAATACTGAATTTTCCCTTCATTAACATGGTATATCTCTCTAGTTACTTAGATTCTATTTTACATCCGTCAATAAAGTTTTATAATTTTTTTTCATATTGATCTTAGACATTTTTAAAATTTATTTCTGGGTGCATTATGGCTTTTGTTACTATAGTTTATAGTTTATAATTATAGTTTGTAATTATTTTTATTATATTTTCTAACTAGTTATTGCTAATGTATAGACACACTATTGATTTTTGATCATTAATTTTTTGTCCATCAACCTTGAAGAACTCTCTTATAAATGTTGATAGCATGTCAAAAGATTGTCTTGCTAATAATGATTATTTTGTTTCTTCCTTGCAGTCCCTATCCTTTTCTTTCCTTTGTCTTATTACGTTGGCTAGGACCTGCAGGACAATATGGAATGGATACAATGACAGACATCCATGTCTTGTTCCTGAATTTAAAAGGAAATGTTTCCAATATCTTACCATTAATTATGATGTTTGCTGGAGGTTTTGGTATTAAGTCTTTTCTAATCTATTTGTAGTTATCTATGAAGGATATTTTAAAAATCATGAAATTGATATTAAATTTTATTATTATTTTTTCTCTATTTATTAAAGTGATCATTTAGGGTTCTCCCTTAATTAGATATGGTAGTGAATTCATTAAAAGAATTCTAAAAATAAAGTATCATTCCATTTCTGGGATTAAACCCTCCTTGATTATACTGTGTTTTCAATGAACTGCAAATATTTTACTTAGTTTTTTGTGTATCTATACTTATAAGTGAGACTGGTCAATAATTTTCCTGTCTAGTATTGCCCTCATCTGGTTTGAATATCAAGCTTACACTAGCCTTATAAAGGAAGTTGCCTGCCTACTCACTCTTTAAGCCACTACTATTCTATAAAAATGGGTCTCAAGATGATATCTCAATTGACACATTAAAAATATTTTCCCCTATCCTGAGGTTCACCCTTCAACCAAAGATTGGACAGGCCTATAAAACAATAACACACGCAGTTAAACCATGTATACAAGACTAAATAGGTACATCAGCCCAGGGGCAAGGATGAGACAGCAGAATGGGACAGGAAAGCTGGATGAATGGAAATGGGGAGCTCAAGGTCTAGGAGGGGAGAGTGTTGACACATCACAGGGTAGGCAACCAATGTCACAGAACAACATGTGTGTTAATTGTTTAATGAGAAACTAATTTGCTCTGTAAACTGTCACCTAAAGCACAGTAAAAAAAGGAAGAAAAAAAAAGAATTTTCCCCAAACCCTATATTACAATATTTTTATTACATTTAAAACTGTTGATCACTTCCTTCTTAAAATTTACTCTTTATTTTAATAACACCACATTTTCCTCATTTTCTCATATATCTCTGATCATTCCTTCTCTGCCTTCTTGTAGGTTTATCTCTCCCCAAGAATCTCCCTTGACCATTGTTCTTCTCACTCTACAGATGATCCATAGGTGATCCTCAATGTATGGAAATTAATTCCAATGCTGTACCTTCAGCCCAAATCTCTCCCCTCAGCTCTAGCTTACTCTAGCTCATTCTGGCTGTCCCAAAGGCACCTGAACTCATCATTTAGAACTGAACTCACCATTTTCTCCATTAAACTAGTTCTTCCTCCTGAAGTCACAATGTTAGCTCACGACCCCATTATTCATAATTGTCATCCCGGAGAGAATCCTAGCACAGTCTGTTTCATTCATCTTTCAAATCCAATCTGTTACCATATCCTACAGTTTAACTTCCTAAACATTGCTTAAATTTGTCCCCATCTCTCCATCTTCACTATCCATACCTCAGAAAGGGTTTGCTTCATCTTTTGCCTGGACTAGAACAACAATTTACTAACAGGTCTCCTTTGTTTTGTCCACGTCGAATATAGGTGCAACTCTAGGTGCAAGTACAACTCCTTCCCAAGTATTCTCTCTTTACAGTCACCAAAGTAATCTATTTAAAACTGTTTTCTCACCATGTCACTTCCTTTCTTTAAAACCTTTTAGTGGTTCTGCATTGCAGACAGGATGGTCTACACTCCTTAACATGGCATTCAGAACCACCATTAACTACCTTTATCTCTAGCCTCATCTAGCATCTTACTCTTGTCTCCAGCAACCCAAAACTGCTTGTAGTTCCCTATGTAACGTATACTGCTTTCTCTCTTCCATGTCTTTGCCTATACTGTCCCTTCTGCCTAGAATGTACTCCTCTGCTTCCATTCTCCTCTCCTACCTCTAACCTCTATCCAATTTCCCTCTCCATCTCTGCCTTGCTAACTCTTCACATCCTTTAAGATCTAACTCAGCTGTGAGCTCATTCAAAAAGCCATCCCTAACTCTGACCTATTCCATGGACTTTGCTGTGTATGTCTCTTCAGTGATCCCATAAACATTTATGCTTATTGCTATATTTTGCATTTATTACATTGTTTTTTAATGATTTGTTTATGCATCCCCACTGGACTGTGAGTTCACCAAGAGCAGCTACTGGGTTTTTATGGATATTTGTAGTTCCAGAGTCTAGCAGAGTATATGGCACATAAATATTTGTTGAGTTCAGTGAATAAAAGATGCAATTCAGTTGAATATGCTCTTTGCAGAAAACTTTTGGTTTTTGTATTATTGTTTAAAATTTAGTTTACACCAGTCTTCTCCCACTACATAGACTTCATAAATTTAATCTGGATTGCTTTGGCTAACTAGCTGTAATAACAATAAAAAATAGTGACCTATCAGTGTGGCTATCATGATCTTGGTAGGAGCATGGAACCACAGGGGAAAACAGAAACAAATAAAGCAGGATAGAATGATGAAAGGAGAGGATCCAGATTGAAACATACACTACTTATCATCACTAGCTGGGATTTCCACTAATACTGTGGTTAGCTGTGGTTAATATTCATCGGCCAAATTGCACTGTGATTATTTGTGAAGTCAGATATGACCTTCAGATTTACATAAACTCAGCTGGAAACTCAATCCCAGGTCCTTTGGGAAATTCAATGCCCACCCCCAACTCATTGCAATTCTCCTGGGCTCCCTATTCTATTGGTTGCTTCAGGGTTTGATTTCTAGCTTTTGCTGAATTATCATTCTTCACTCTGCATCTTGCAGCTGTTCCTTTATCTTCATTTGGCACTGACCCAAGGGTAGGTTACAGGCCCTCCTCCTTGATTTCTCGTCCCAAATTCATGGGAGGCAGCTGTGTATAGTAGACTCTTTCTTGAAGATTCAAAGATAATGTTTGCTATGTAGGGAGCCTAAATTATAGCACTTTTCAGCAGCCAACTCAAAACTGAAAACTTGACTTCCTGGTTTTATTTCCACCAACTCAAGTGTAAGCCTCCTGATGTTTTGCTCAACCTTCTCTCCCATTCTTTCTCCTCACTTCCCTCTTCTCTTCTCCAATAGCTCCCAATAATTTCACATGCAGTTGATTTTGTGATCTTTTTGTTGTTTCTTTCCAACTCATGTAGGGCCTCACCTTGGAGTTTCAAGCATCTCTCAAGATATTCTAAACAAAGGCAATTCCTTACTTAAAAAGAACTTTTAGTATTGCAAACTAATAATTTTGTATTCCTCCATTACATTTTTAATTATAATGGTTATATATATTTATGAATAAGTCATTGCTCTTGCGAAATTCTATCACACGATCTCCTGCATCGTTTCTATCACCAAGGCCATATTTTCCAACTAGTGATCCTTCTTCTTTGTTTCCAACTTTTGCATTCCAATCACTAGTAATTATCAATGCATCTTGATTGCATGTTTGATCAATTTCAAACCACAGACGTTGGTAAAAATCTTCAATTTCTTCATCTTTTTTCAACAACATAAATGGTAACTATACATGTGAACCTTACCAGATAGAGTACATATGAATCAAATTGACTACATCTGTGGAAAGAGATGATGGGAAAGTTGAATGTCATCAGTCAGAACAAGGCCAGGGGCCAACTGCGGAACAGACTATCAATTGCTCATATGCAAGTTCAAGTTGAAGCTGAAGAAAATTAAAACAAGCCCACAAGAGCCAAAATATGACCTTGAGTATAGCCTACCTGAATTTAGAGACCATCTCAAGAACAGATTTGATGTGTTGAACACTAATGAAGGACATCAGACGTGAAGAAAGCAAAAGTTCATGAGAAATAGAAAAGAAAGAAAAGACCAAAATAGATGTCAGAAGAGACTCTGAAACTTGCTCTTGAAAGTAGAGTAGCTAAAGTAAACAGAAGACATGATGAAGTAAAAGAGCTGAACAGTAGATTTCAAAGGGAGGCTCCAGAAGACAAAGTAAAGTATAATGAAATGTGCAAAGACCTGGAGTTAGAAATCCAAAAGGGAGGAACCCACTTGGTATTTCTCAAGCTGAAAGAACTAAAGAAAAAATTCAAGCCTTGAGTGGCAATACTGAAGCATTCTATGGGAAAAATATTGAATGACACAGGAAGTATCAAAAGAAGATGGAAGGAATACACAGAGTCACTGTACCAAAAAGAGTTATTCAACATTCAGCCAGTTCAGGAGGTAGCATATGATCAGGAACTGATGGTATTGAAGGAAGAAGTCCAAGATGCACTGAAGGTGCTAGCAGAAAAACAAGGCTCCAGGAATCGATGGAATATCAATTGAGATGTTTCAACAAACAGATGCAACACTGGAAGTGCTCACTTCTCTATGCCAAGAAATTTGGAAGATAGCTACCTAGCCAACCAAATGGAAGAGTCCAAATTTGTGAGCATTTCAAAGAAAGGTGATCCAACTGAATGTGGAAATTATCAAACAATATCATTAATATCACACACAAGTAAAATTTTGCTGAAGATAATTCAAAAATGGGTGCAGCAGTACATGGACAGGGAATGGCAGGAAATTTAAGCTGGATTCAGGAGAGGACATGGAATAAGAGTATCATGGATTGAATTATGTCCCCTCAAAAGTGTGTTTATCAATTTGGCTGGGCCATGATTCCTGGTATTGTGTGATTTTCCTATAAAAGTAGTAAATCCTGCCTCTAAGATGTTAATTAAGGAGGATGGGTGGCAGTTGTGTTAGTGAGGCAGAACTGAGTCTACAAGATTGGATTGTGTCCTGAGGCAATCTCTTGAGATATAAAAGACAGAAGCAAGTAGAGAGACAGGGGGACCTCATACCACGAAGAAAGCAATGCCAGGAGCAGAGCGCTTCCTTTGGACCTGGGGTCCCTGCACAGAGAAGCTCCTAGTCGGGGGTGAGGGGGGGAGAGATTGAGGAGAAGGACTACAGAGAGAGAAAGCCTTCCCCTCTAGGTGACACCCTGAATTTGGACTTTTAGCATACTTTACGGTGAGGAAATAAATTTCTCTTTGTTAAAGCCATCCACTTGTAGTACTTCTGTTATAGCAGCACTAGATAACTAAGACAGAGGGATACCATTGTTTTGTCAGATAGATCTTGGCTGAAAGCAGAGAATACCAGAAAGATGTTTACCTCTGTTTTATTGACTATGGAAGGGCATTCAACTGTGTGGATCATAACAAATTGTGGATAACATTGAGAAGAATGGGAATTCCAGAACACTTCATTGTGCTCATGAGGAAGCTGTACGCAGACCAAGAGGCAATCATTTAAACACAATAAGGGGATACTGTATGGTTTAAAATCAGGAAAGGTGTGTGTCAGGGTTGTATCCCTTCACCATACTTATTCAGTCTGTATGCTGAGCAAATAATCTGAGAAGATGAACTATATGAAGAACATGGCATCAGGATTGAAGGAAGGCTCATTAATAACCTGTGATATGCTGATGACACAACCTTGCTTGCTGAAAGTGAAGAGGACTCGAAGCACTTACTGATGAGGATCAAAGACTACAGCCTTCAGTATGGAGTACACCTCAACATAAAGAAAACAAAAATCCTCACAACAGGACCTATAAGCACCATCGTGATAAATGGAGAAAATATTAAAGGTGTCAAGGATTTCCTTTTACTTGGATACACAATCAACATCCATGGAAGCAACAATCAAGAAATCAAACAACGTATTGCACTGGGCAAATCTGCTGCAAAAGACCTCTTCGAAGTATTAAAAAGCAAAGATGTCTCTAAGGATTAAGGTGTGCCTGACCCAAGCCATGGTATTTTTAATCACTTCATACGCAAGTGAAAGCTGGGCAATGAATAAGGAAGACCGAAGAATTGTTGCCTTTGAATTGTGGTGTTGGTGAAGAATATTGAATATACCATGAACTGCCAGAAGAATGAACAAATCTGTCTTAGAAGAAGTGCAGCCAGAGTGCTTCTTAGAAGCAAGAATGATGAGACTTCATTTCTTGTACTTTGGACATGTTATCAGGAGGGACCAGTCCCTGGAGGAGGACATCATGCTTGGCAAAGTAGAGGGTCAGCAAAAAAGAGGAAGACCCTCAAGGAGATGAATTGACACACTGGCTGCAAGAATGGACTCAAACATAGCAATGATTGTGAGGATGGCGCAGGACTGGGCAATGTTTTGTTCTGTTGTACACAGGGTCACTATGAGTCAGAACCAACTTGAAGGCACCCTAACAACAACATATGTATTTATGTTTTCAAGTAATTATTTAATAAATTTGATATTGCTCATTCTAATCTATGTGATTATTTCTTCTCAACTAAATCTTTTGTTTTGCCATAAAGTCTTATGTAAAAACACTTTTAGGTATTACTAATGACTAGTGCCTAAACCATAAGGTACCAACTGTTATGGACTGAACTGTGTCCCCGAAAAAGATAAGTTGAAGTCCTAAGCCCTGGTACCTATGAATGTGACCTCATTTGGTAATAGGGTCTTTGAAGGTGTTATTAGTTAACATGAGGTCATATTAGAATAGGGAGAGTCCCAATCCAATATAAATGGTGTCATTATAAGAAGAGACACAGAGAGAGAGACTCAGAGGAAAGAATGTCATGTGATGATGGAGGCAGAGATTCGAGTTATGTTGCCACAAGCCAAGGAACGCCAGAAGCTGGAAGAAACAACGAAGGATCTGCCACTAGAGGCTTCAGAGAAAGCATGGTCCTGCGGACGCCTTGACTTTGGTCTTCTAGCCTCCAGACCTGTGAGACAATGAATTTCTGTTGTGTTAAGCCACATAGTTTGTGGTACTTTGTTACAACAACCCTAGGAAACTAATATATCAACCAACATGTATAGTCACCATGCTGGTGCTCCAGTTAGGACAATCAAACCAAGTAAAACTGGGCTTCAAAATCTTCTCAACTTAATGACTTTATAAAAACAGTACTCAGATTTGATGCGTGTATATGTGGCCAATCTGGATGGGATGTTTCTGAACAATGGCAAATATTGATGGTTCCTAAACTTCTGGAATTCTAAGGGGATTTTCTTTATCGGAAATACTTAAATTCTTTCTTCTCAGCAAATGTTTGCAAGATGTCTATTGTGGGCCAGGAACTGTGATAAGCCCTGGGGACTGAGTGGAAAAGAAAAGAGTTAAACTCCCTGCTCTTGTGGAGCTTATATTCTAGTGAGGAACACAGTCAATAGGAAGAATATAGATAATTATACATTGTGATAAGTTCTGTGAAAAAATTAACAGGATGAGTTAATGAAGAACAAGTGAGGGGAGAGAGGACTACTTCAAATAGGGTCGTTTGGGAAGTCCTCTTTGAGCAGTGACCTATTATCTGAGACCCAAGCAATGAGAACGAGCCAGTAATGCACAGAAATAGGGATACCAGTTAAGAGGCCACTGCAATAGTCCAGGTAAGAAATGATGGTGACTTGGACTAGGGATGTGGCAGTGGGAAGAGAAGGAAGAAGATATAGTCAAGATACGTTTTGGAGATAGAACTATAGTAGCATTTGCTGATGGATTATATGTATGGGGTGAGAGTTAAAAAAAAAAAATCAAGGATAACATCCATATATGTGGCATGGGAAACTACATAATTCATTTTGACACTAAGATGATGAAGACTAGAAGAACAGGTTTAGGTGGGAAATCAAGTGTTCCATTTTGGATCTATAAATTTGAGATGTATCTTCAATATTCAAGTGGAAATATTGGGAATAGTAATCTGGATTCTGGGAAAGGTTAGGGCTAGAAATATATATTTGGAATTATCAGCACACAGATGCTGTTTAAAGCCACAGAATTGAATGAAATCTCCTAGGGAGAGAATGGAATGAGGGATATCATTGCTGATGTCAGAAGGATCATGGCTGAAAACAGAGAATACTGGAAAGATGTTTACCTGTGCTTTATTGACTAAGCAAAGGCATAAACTGTGTGGATCATAACAAATTATGGATAATTTTTTGAAGAATGGAAATTCCAGAATACTTAATTGTGCTCATGAGGAACCATAGACAAAGAGACAGTCATTCAAACAGAACAAGGGGATACTACGTGGTTTAAAATCAGGAAGGGCTTGTGTTGGGGTTGTATCCTTTCACTATACTTAATCAATCCGTATGCTGAGCTAATAATCTGAGAAGCTGAACTATATGAAGAAGAACAAAGCATCAGGACTGGAGGAAGGCTCATCAACAACATGAGATATGCAGATGACACAACCTTGCTTGCTGAAAATGAAGAGGACCTGAAGCACTTACTGATGAAGATCAAAGACTACAGTCTTCAGTATGGATTACACCTCAACATAAAGATAACAAAAAACCCCACAACTGGACCAATAAGCAACGTCATGATAAACAGAGAAGAGACAGACGTTGTCAAAGATTTTATTTTACTTGGATTCACAATCAATGTCCATGGAAGCAGCAGTTAAGAAATCAAGTGAAGTATTGCATAAGCAAATCTGCTGCAAAAAAAAAAGATATCACTTTGAGGACTAAAGGGGGGCCTGACCCAAACCATGGTTATTTTCGAACGCTTCATATGCATGTAAAAGCTGGACATTGAGTAAGGAAGACCGAATAAGAATTGATGCCTTTGAATTGTGGTGTTGGTGAAGAATATTGAATATATAATGGACTGCCAGAAGAACAACTGTCTTAGAAGAAGTGCAGTCAGAATGCTTCTTAGAAGCAAGAATGGTGAGACTTCATTTCTTGTACTTTGGACATGTTATCAGGAGGGAACAGTCCCTGGAGAACGACATCATGCTTGGTAAAGTAGAGGGTCAGTGAACAAGAGGAAGACTCTCAATGAGTTGGATTGACACAGTGGCTGCAACGATGGGCTCAAGCATAGCAACGATTGTGAGGATGGCGCAGGACCAGGCAGTGTTTTGTTCTGTTGTACATAGGGTCACTAAGAGTTGGAATCGCTGGACGGCACCTAAAAACAACAGGGAGAGAGTTAGAATAGAGCGCCCAGGAGTAAGCACTGAGGCACTCCAAAATTTAGAGGTCAGATAGGAGGAAGGGGGAAACAAAAAGACTAAGAAGGAGGAGCCAGTGAGGCAGGATGAAAGCCAAGAGAGTGCGGTACCTCAGATGTCAAGGAAGAAGTGTTCAATAATTAAGTTAGGGACAGAACCATGTCCACTGTATAGTCCGTACCCTCTATAAGACTTTGATCAATCTATAAGCTTTCTTAGCCTGTAGATACAGATCATGAAAAGTTTCTAACATCATACCTTCCAGGAAAGGTTAGGCAGTCTAATTGGGTTTCTGCAGAGACAGCAGATTAGGGGATTAACATTTGCTGTGGTTCTTCCAGGATCTTGACTGAACACATAGTGGTAGACACTGAACAAGTGGCTCCAGGCTGCCTCCATGCTGGCATAAATTTGTTGGCTGATCTATAATAGATTAATTCCAAAAGATCTTTGTGATTCAACGTATAAAGGCATGACTATAAAACTAATATAGAAGTTTTACTATTTCCACGGTAACAATAGAAACATCTTTGTTAATGTATACCTAATTCTTTTTTGCAGAAGGCATTGATCTCTAAGAATGAAGAACGGTGCCTCTTTGTCATTAGTTCCTTGTGGATGAGTCCAGCTCCAAAATGAAAGTGGAAGCATTGATGAAAAGGAATACATTTTTATTTTCATCATACTGTAAATAGGACTGACATTCCAGAAATCATTGCCTTGATGGTAAGTCCTGTGCCAATGTAGGACACAGGCCATTTTGTCATAGTCCATTTGCTGACACACAACTTTGACCTAATCATTTTGATGCCAGGAACATCTTGATGTGGCTATTTTGATATGGGCACATTTGACTCTGCCTACAAACAAACCAACGAACTTTTCACTTAAAAAAAATTATGACCAAGTAATGCGTGTGACAGATCTCATCACCCACTCCCTGAGCTTCGTGCCAGCCTCCATCTCATCCTCTACCCTCACAATAAAAGCCAGACTGCAGAAGTAGACAGTGGGACCCTCCAGAGGAAAAAATCGCCATAAGGGAGAGAGCATACTAAAACAGTGGAGCCAACTCACCAGCAGGACCTGAAGGAAGAGAAAGGAGATGCTCCTATTAGAGTCTGATTCTGCTCTTGAATCCATCTTGACTCAGCCTCTTGAAGAAGCCAGTGCATCCATTCAACACTGAAAAGTGAGCTCTGCTACAGAGAAGCCCCTGCCCACTCCTTCCCAAGAGCTGTGTATGACCAGACATTTCTCTACAGGCCAGGGAGAGAGTCCCAAAGCTCAATGGAGGACGGTACCATTGAACAGGGGGATTAAAAAGAGACACACAGCACTGCACATCCAAACAGAAGGCAGCAATCCAAGGATGCCAAGTGGCTGGTCCAGACAGATGTGGGCAAGGCGAAATTAGACGGTTGGGTTTGTGCAGGTTTGACATTTTGTCATGCAGGTGTGACTAGACAATGTGGTTGTTGTTGTTAGGTGCCTTCGAGTCAGCTCTGACTCATAGTGACCTTATGTATAACAGAACAAAACTTTGCCCAGTCCTGAGCCATCTTCACAATTTTTGCTATGTTTGAGCCCATCGTCACAGCCACTGGGTTAATCTATCAAGTTAAGAGATTTCCTCTTTTTCACTGATCCTGTACTTTAACCAAGCATGATGTCGTTTTGCAGGGATTGGTCTTTTCTGATAACATGTCCAAAGTACGTGAGACACAAAGTCTCGCCATCCTCACTTCTAAAGACCATTCTGGTTGTAATTCCTCCAAGACAGATTTGTTCATTCTTCTGGCAGTCCGAAGAATTTTGCCGGCACCCTAATTCAAATGCGTCAATTCTTCTTCAGTCTTTCTTTTTCAATGTCCAGTTTTCACATGCATATGACTTGATTGATAATATCATGGTTTGAGTCAGGCACACCTTAGTCATCAAAGTTGACATCTTTGCTTTTTAAGATTTTAAAGAGGTCTTTTGCAGCAGATTTGCCCAATGCAGTGGGCCGTTTAATTTCTCGACTGCGGCTTCCATGGGCATTGACTGTTGATCCCAGTAGAATGAAATCCTTGACGGTTTCAATATTTTCTCTCTTTAACATGAGATGTTGCTTATTGGTCCAGTTGTGAGGATTTTTACATACTTTATGTTTATGCCACCAGTATTTCGAATACCAGTAGGGTTACCCATGGGGGACAGGTTTCAGTGGAGCTTGCAGACTAAAACAGAGTAGGAATAAGCACCTGAACATCTACTTCTAAAAAAATAAATAAATAATAATAATAATCATTAGCCTGTAAAAACCTTATGAGACTAGACAATAGGGCAAAAAAAAAGGAAAAAAAACCCATTGCCATCAAGTTGATTCTGACTCATAGCGACCCTATAGGGCAGAGTAGAACTGCTCCATAGGGTTTCCAAGGAATGACTGGTGGATTTGAACTGCCGAGCTTTTGCTTAGCAGCTGATTGCTTAAGACAAGGAAAAGAAAATATCTTCGACTCATTGTCCCACTCACATTATTAAGGTTTTAAATGTTCTGTCTTGTTGCCCCCAGTAGTTGAATGGAGACTATAAATTGACTTCCTCTAAAGTAAATCCTTTTTCTCTCTAAGAATTCTCTCTTTAAGCAACAGTAGAACTGAAATACTCTGGGAAACCATTTAAATCATTAATATGATTAATGGTGCAATTCTCCAGTATTAGGTATTCATATCATTTAAGCTCATGAAATAAAATATTAAATATTTTCAAAAAGATAAATCTCTGTCTATTTCTGTCACTATTATCTCTTTGAAGATTTGAAATGTTATTTAATTGAATTTGAAAATGCATGTGGAAGGTATTGAATGATGTATAATATGAAAATCTTTATAGTGCACTTGACTTGCTTCCTGGAAATATGAATTTCCCCTCTCCTAAAACACATTCATGTTACCTTTTATTTCAAGCATTTTCTATTTTATTGTAGTTTAAATCCTTTCCAAATACTCTGATTTCAGTTTAGGTCATCAAATATGTATTAAACATCACTATATGCCAGGGACTCCTTGGAAACTCGATAGGGCAGTTCTACTCTGTCCTATAGGGTCGCTATGATTCAGAATCGACTCGATGGCAACTACACCAAACCAAACCAGTCAAGTCAATTCTGACTCATGGTGACCCCATGGGTTTCGGGGTAGAACTGTGCTCCAGAGGTTTCCAAGGCTGTGACTTTTCTGAAGCACATTGCCAGGTCTTTCTTCTGAGGAAACTCTGGGTGGGTTCGAACCTCCAATATTTAGGTTAGTAGTAACCATTTGCACTGCCCAGGGACTCTTGCTAGGCACTATTAAAAAAACTCATTGCTGTCAACTCGATTCAGACTCACGGGGACCCTATAAACCAAACCAAAACCAAACTCATTGCCTTCCAGTCAATTCCAACTCATGAGGGACCCTATAGGGAACAAAAATATGATTATGAATAAGAAATAGCCCCTGCCCTTAGGGGATACATTGGTGGAAGACAGAGGTGACTATAAAAAGAAAAAAGAAAAACAAATGGAGATATTAGGCTCACTTTTCTTATGCAATAGGTATTTAAATATCATCTAATAAATTTCAGGTGTCGAAAAAGCTGGTTTGGGATCACAATGGCTGGAGCAATTAAACTCTACTTGGGGAAGGGAAAATGACATTTAACTATTGAGAGCCTTCTCTGTGATAAGCACTGTGCTTAGTGTTTTAGGTATCTTTCTTATCTCATTTAATCCTCACAACAGCCCTATAATCTCATTTTACAAATGAGGAAACGGCAGCTCAGCAGCATTAGGTAAACTGCTTGAGGTCATACAGCTAAGATTTGGTGTCCAGGTTGAATTAAAACCTAGCAGAGTCCATTCTCTTCTCAGTTACCTCAAGGAAGGTGTCAATGTAGCTTATAGCTGAGGTAAGGGAAGAATCAATAGCTCCTGATTTAGACAGGATACTAACAGTTGAAAGAATGGCTTTGGGGTTATTAAAACTATATAAACAGAAGCTAAAACAAATGGCACCGATTTATCAGATGTTATAAAGTGCCTAGCCCATCTAGAAACACCAGTAAGCAATTTGGTGAGCACATCAATCAAAATGACTACATTTGGTAAGTATAAATTCTTATAAAGTTCATCAGGCTTTTATTGAGAGTAACCCAAAAGGGTATAAAAACCTAATAATGTTTATCTTTTAAAATGACTTCAATTCTTAAGCTTCTTGCATCTAGAAAAAGTACTTTTTGCTCCAATGAGAAAAATTAATGATAATAACCAACATTAATTGAACACTGACTAATGCTGGGCTCTGTGCCAAGTGCTTTACATACATGTAGGGTAGAAGTTGAGATCATGAATTTAGAATCAGATTGAGAGGGTTCAAATTTTGATTTTATCACCTATTAGTTATGACCTTCACCAAGTTAGTTAACCTCTCAGGATCTTAGTATGTCATCTAAAAGGAGCGTATGATGACAATATCTACTTCACAGATAAATAAATACCTGGTAAATGTTAGCAAAGGAGCTCTGGTGGTACACTGGATAAAGCACTCAGCTGCTAACTGAAAGGTCGGCAGTTCGAACCCACCAGCCGTTCCTTGGGAGAAATGACCTAGCAATCTGCTCCTGTAAAGATTACAGCATAGAAAACCTATGGGGCAGTTCTACTCTGTTCTGTAGGATCACTATGAGTCAGAATCCACTTGGCACACAATAGCAACAACGAATGTTAGCTATGTATATGTACTCAGAATATGTTTAACTAGTACCCCAGATTGGAAGGGAGTTCCTGAGTACCCCTACCTATGGATAAATCCAAGCCTTCTTATCTGAGGTTCATTGCAAGGTGGGAGATCCTGCACACAGCCGTAAGCAGCACCAAGCAAAGTCTCAGTGCACGGTGGCCATCACTCCTGCTGGAAGAGCACCGTGTGACAAAGGGATGCCTTCTGTAGAGGAGAAGTTCACAACTAATGCCAAATGGCAGTTGAGCTGGCATGGCCACAGATGCTGACAAAAACTCCAGAGAAGATGGGCAGTCTCTTCTTATTCATGGTTGGCAGCTCCAACAATGCCCCTCATGGTGTCTGTGGCAGCCAGCCTCCAAAATAATTCCCAATGATCCCTGTCTCCTGGTATTTACTTTCTTGTGATACTTCCTACATTGGAATATGCCAGAAGTGATGGCATGACACATTTAATATTAGGTATTAAAAACACTGTAGTTTCTCTCTTGGTGTCTCTTCTCCTCTTTCCCTCAGATCACTTGCTGTGGGGGAAGCCAGCTGTCATGTCTTGAACAGCCCTATAGAGAGGTCACGTAATGAGGGAATGAGGCTGGTGGAAGGAGTGGCTGGTGGATTCAAATTGACGACTTTTTGGGCAGCAGCCATAGCGCTGTAGCTCTTAACCGCTGCGCCAACAGTCATGTGAGTGAGCCATCTTGGAAACAGAATCTCTAGCCCCAGTCAAGCATTCAGATGACAGCAGCCCCAGCCAATGGCTTGACTACAACTTCATGAGAGACCCTGAGCCTGAATCACCCCATTAAGCTGCTCCCAGATTCCTGACCTTCAGAATGTGTGTGAAATAATACATGTTTTATTTCTTTGGCTGCTAGGTTTTGGGGTAAAATGTTTCATAGCAATAGATAATTAATTCAGTGTCTCTTTGCTGAGCTGTCCTTCACACACACGCACACACACTCCTGTCTCTCAGCTTCTCTTTGTTCTTTCCAGGAAGGAAGGGACCTTTTCTACTCTCCAGGAAAAATCAGTTGCCTCAGACATAATCCCTTCTCTTGCTATTATTATTGGCCTCAGATGTATAGCCTGGCAAAATCTCCTTAATGGATTTAAGTCCGTTGCCATTGAGTCGATTCTGACTCATAGTGACCCTATAGGACAGAGTAGAACTGCCCCATAGGGTTTCCAAGGAGCAGCTGGTGGATTCGAACTGCCGACGTTTTGGTTAGCAGCTGAACTCTTTTTTTTTTTTAAATTGTACTTCAGGTGAAGGCTTACAGAACAAATAGTTTCTCATAAAACAGTAGTACACATATTGTTTTATGACATTGGTTAACAACCCCACAACATGTCAACCCTCTAACTTCTCAACATTTTTTTTTTTGGTGAACATACACGTAGCCAAAGATACACCATTTCAAAAATTTCTACATGCACAGTTCAGTGACATTGACTACACTCTTCCAATTGTAGCAGCTGAACTCTTAACCACTACGCCACCAGGTTTTCCTTAATGGGTTTAGGGGTTCCCAAATTAGAAAACACTTTTTTCTTACTTACCCCATCTCTTGCAATCCTTTAAGGAACAGACCACAAGAAAACAGTTCCAGGAAGGGAATTGGTTAATAACTTAAAAGAGACATCAAAAATATCCCACCAAATACATTATCTTCTTTAACAACCCAATGAGGTAAGTATTCTTACAATCCCCATTTTATAGATGGCAAGAAGTTATCTTGCTTAGGTCACACATCTGCACTGTAGTCTGACCAGGACTGAATCCCAAATTTGACTAAATCCAGAGCCTATACTTTTAACCATTAGGCAATACCACTTCTTTGTACCAGTTACACCAATGTTTTAATATTAGAATCTAATGAAAAGCTGAGATTTGTGGAGTCTGCAAATCTGCTGAAAAACACAGTGCTTACAATTAATAGTTAATGAATATGAATTCAAGGAAATATTTATTTATTCTATGTCCAGTAAAGTAACTGCAAGGGCTTAACTACAGAAAACAGCACCTATGGCAATTAGTTTTAAATTGTTGAATGATCTGTCACAGCTGGCAATGGAAACTGTGATGGCCAAGAGAAGAAATTGCTCATTAGCGCCCCTCCTCAAGCACAGCCCAGGGCACGTGCCCTACCTGCCATACCTTAGTTACGCCTCTGAATTAACTGACATGTCTATATGTGTTTCACAGTTATTTGTGGACTAAGTTAAAGTACTTTCCCAGGCAAGCTCCTGGATCTCATACAAAGCAGGGACTTTGGCTAAACGTGTGTGTCACAGTGGGTGAAGTTCTCCAATTTTACTCAGACCCAGCTGGGACTCGTGTAACATGTTCCCTTCCCTTCTCCAAAACAGCTGTCTGACAGGTTCTCCACTCTCTGGAAATCTTCAACACACCCACACATGTCACTACCTCATCCGAAGGTTAACTACCTCAACTTCCCACCACCATTCCTTAAAGTCTGGCCTCCCCCTGTACACATCTCATCATCTTTCTCTATGGTTAACAATGGAAGTATCCCTCCCCCTCTCTGCAGCTACTGCATCTGCCAGCCTTTGGATCCAAAACCCTCCCACTTGCTGAGGAAACTTGCTCTATTGAGTGTTTCTTCTCTCTTCATTGTCCACCTCTCTCTCCCCTACTAAATCTTATTATCAGTATTTTAAAATACTTAAATACGCATGTTAATATGCTTTAAAATGCTTAACAGCAATAACAAAAAAATCCCTCGCATGGCTCCTGTCCTTTCTTTCTCTTCCCTTTCTCAACTACATTTCTTTTTTTTTTTCTTCCCATACAAAAATTTATACATACATTGTTATGTGACTCTAACTGTTCTCTCCATACGGTGACAGCACACTCCTCCTTTCCACCTCTGACTCCCCATGTCCATTCAACTAGCTCCTAATCCTCTCTGCCTTCCCATCTCACCTCTGGACAGAAGCTGCCCGTTTAGTCTCTTGTATCTACTTGAGCTAAGAGGCATACTCCTCACGAGTATCACTTTATGTCCCACAGTCCAGTCCAATCCCTGTCTGAAGAGTTGGCCTCGGAAATGGT
>NW_004443957.1:14735995-14820171 GCF_000243295.1 Trichechus manatus latirostris | reverse complement strand
GTATCTGTTGTTGTACCAGTACCAGGCTGTTTTGACTACCGTGGCGATATAACAGGTTCTAAAATCAGGTAGTGTGAGGCCTCCCACTTTGTTCTTCTTCTTGAGTAATGCTTTACTTATTTGGGGCCTCTTCCCTTTCCATATGAAGTTGGTGATTTGTTTCTCCATCTCATTAAAAAATGCTGGTGGAATTTGGATCAGGATTGCATTGTATCTGTAGATCGCTTTGGGTAGAATTGACATTTTCACAATTCAACGACATTTCTTAAGAAGTTGTCTACACTTGTTGTTACTGCTTCCTTACTTTCCACTCATTCCTCAGCCCACCATGTCCCAGTTTACACCACCAACACTTCCTCAATCTGCTATTATTGAGGACATCAATGACCTCATTGTTGCAAAATCTGAGTGACACTGTTCACTCCATTAATATCTTCACCTCTCAGTATCTGACATTATTGTTCAGTATTTCTGTCTTGAACTGCTCTCTTTTCTTGGCTTGGTTTCCTTTCTACCTCTCTGGCTGTGCTTTCTTCTTTTTAAACTCTTCTACTAATCATCTCTTTCCCTTGAGGTTCTGTATTGTGGCCTTTTCATTTCTCAATGTGCACACTTTCCCTGGGTGGCTCCATCTACTCTCTTGGCGTTGTTGTTAGTTGCCATCGAGTTGGCTCTATCTCATGGCAACCTTTTGTATAACAGAATGAAATGTTGCCCAGTCCTGTGCCATCTTCATGATCATTGGTATGTTTGAGTCCATTGCTGCAGCTACTACCCTTGACTTTAGCTACCTTCTGTCTTAGTTATCTAGTGTCGATATAACAGAAATACCACAAGTGGATGGCTTTAACAAAGAGAAATTTATTTCTTCACAGTAAGGTAGGCTGAAAGTCCAAATTCAGGGTGTCAGCTCCAGGGGAAGGCTTTATCTCTCTGTTGGCCTTCTTCTCATCAGTGTTCCCCCGGACTAGGAGCTTCTCTGCACAGGGATCCCAGGTCCAAAGGACATGTTCTGCTCCTAGCACTGCTTTCTTGGTGGTATGTGGTCCCCCTGTCTCTCTGCTCACTTCTCTCTTTTATATCTCAAGAGATTACCCTAGGACACAATCCAATCTTGTAGACTGTCTTGCCTCACTAACACAGCTGCCACCCATCTTCCCTCGTTAACATCATAGAGGCAGGATTTACAACATATAGGAAAATCACACAATACCAGGAATGGCCCAGCCAAAATGCTACACACGTTTTTTGGGGGGACATAAGTCAATCCGTGACCCATCTATTTGCCTATGACTTCTAAACCTGTAATTCTGGCCTAGATCTCTCTTCTGAGCTTAATACTTAAATATACATTAATCTGTCTTCTGAACATTTTTGTTTAGATATTATACCCAAAACCAAAAAAAAAAAAAACCAAACCGATTGCCGTAGAGTTGATTCTGACTCATAGCCACCCTATAGGACAGAGTAGAACTGCCCCATAGGGTTTCTAAGGTTGTAAATCTTTATGCAAACAGACTGCCACATCTTTCTCCTGCGGAGATGCTCGTGGTTTCGAACTGCCGACCTTTTGGTTAGCAGTCGATCGCTTTAACTACTATGCCACTAGGGCTCCTTAGATGTCCTACAGTCCTTCTAATTCAACTGCTCCAAACTCACCTGCTTTTCCATCACCACTCCCTTCTCAACCTACTCTTCCAGGGAATGATTCTACCATTCAGCCAGTTGCCTAAGAGAAGTTTGGGTGCCATTCTCAGCTTTCTCTCCCTCATCTGTGGCCCGTTTCCAGTCAAGTCTGACAATTATACCTCTTACATATCTCTGAAATCCACTCATTTATTTCCGTTTCTGCTACTACAACCTAGGACCAAACGCCCACCAAGCTGGTGTCCTCTAACCACCATTACTGTAAGCATCCTCTGATTGGTCCTCCTGATTCCAATATTGTCCTTCTCCATTCCATTCTCCATCCTGCAGCCAGAGTGATTTTTCTAAAGTGAAAGTCCTTCAAGATAAAGCCCCAACTTCTTGGCATGACATGTGTGGCCTCTCATGATCTGGCAATCTCTCACCAAGCTCTCTTTTGCCCATTCCTCCCCCCGCATATCCATTATGTCTAACCTTGGTGAACTGACGCTGGGTTCTCTGCTAGAAAGCTGTCCTTAGTCTCAAGCTTCCTTCTCTGTGATAACTTCTCTTCTCCACCAAACTATATATCCATATATGTTTCTACATATTGTGGACTAGGTTAAATTATTTTCCAAGGTCTGTTCCTGAGCCTCATACAAAGCAGGGAATCTGGCTAAAATATATGCCATGGTGGTAGGCAGCTTGGGTCAGTATGCCTCTTAAATGAGCTATTATTTCCTATACTTGCTTGTACCATTGTGCATTTTGTCTGTCTTCTGTCTTTAGACCCGAGGAATTTGAGCCTATGACAATCAAGTACAATGGTTAAGAATTTAGGCTCTGGAGCAAGATTGTCTGGGTTCAAACCCAAGCTTGGCAACATCCTAGTTTTATGATGTTGGACAAATTGCTTACTTGTGCCTCAATTTTCTCATCTGTCAAATGGATATCAGTACCTACCTCATAGGGTTGTTGTGAGGATTAAATGAGAAAAGCCAAATAAAGCATTTAGAATGATGCCTGGCATATAGCAAGTGCTCAGTGAGACTTGGATATTTTTACTTTTGAAGGCAGGAACTGTATCATTTATCTCCATATAGCTACTGACATGAAATGAATCAATGAATGTCTCTTAACATGTCACCAAGACTCTTAACATTAACCCAAAATTAAATATTAAATACATTATAGTATGAACAATGTGTTAAAAACTACACCAAAATAGTTGCTGGTCAGTTGGAGCTTTTTGGAATTGAGCTCATTCTATTTCTACCAAAGCACTCAGGGAGTTATACTCCTTTGAGTTCTGAATCAAACAGGACATCTCAAGGTTCCTGAAGGCGTCATGACAGAGTCTGAGGTAATGTCTTCTTTATGTAAAAGTGACTGTTAGAAGCAAGTGAACATTAAGGTAACTGTTTTAACTTGTTTTACAGTAATTTAAGGCTACTGGGCCCTCTCTTCTTTTAGTGTCAGAGACACCTGTAATCTCGCTCACCCTTGCTCGAGGAGAGGGCTTGTGTTCCACAGGTGATTGCCCTTTCCAGAGCTATAGAAGTCAGGCCTTAGTTCAAGCTTCACAAGCTCGTGTGATTTAAAAGTCAAATTTTAATAAAGTAGTGCCATCAGATGCTTAGTTTGGTCAGGGGAGAGATAGAAGCATAACAAAATTAACAGCGGTGGATTTGTTTCAAAGAAACAATTTAGGAGGGAACTACAGTAATGTAAGAGAAGTTTAGAAGATTCAGAGCAGAAAGAGAAAAGGCTGCACCAGACGTATTTATAGCACCAAGCTGCTAAAAAAGAAAATACACACATATATATGAGTGTGTGTGTGTGTGTGTGTGTGTGTGTATGGGAACCCTGGTGGTGCAGTGGTTAAGAGATAGGGCTGCTAGCCAAAGGGTCAGCAGTTCAAATCCACCTGCCACTCCTTGGAAATGCTATAGGGCAGTTCTACTCTGTCCAATAGGGTCACTATGAATCAGAATCAACTCGAAGGCAGTGGGTTTCTGTAGATATATATATATATATATATATATATATATATGCATACCTTATTACTGCTTCCTTCCTTATTTGCCTCCTACCTCTTCTAGGGATAGACAGACACTGACACAGTATTTTTGTCTTCATAAAGGAAGGCTGGCATCAAGGGAAATGAGCCTGATGGGCTGAACTATAAATACAATATTAATCAGAGCAATTTGCTCTTGAATTGTGCTCCCTTTCCCAATAACCCAAAGCAACCCTAGGAGAGAGGCAAAAAAGCACTATCACTAGCCATTTAACGAGCATGCAAGTAAAGGTCAAATATTCCAACACAGTTGGGAAATAACCCAAGTACTGTCTCCAAAGAAAGTTATTTCTAGAGATGGGCTATATCTGAACAGATCCCACAGGTAGTGCCTCTATGCCAAATGGTCTCTGTCCTGGTGTCATAGAACAAGGTGCTAAGGAAGACAAGGTCAGGGGTTTAATCCACATGTAACTAGGCAACCTTTGCTCTCTGTAAGAGTGCGCACAACCCTTACTCCCGGGCCACGCCTCTGGCAAAGGTTTGTCCTCCAGAGTGTCTGGGGGAGATAATGAAGAATGAGTCCCGGCCTATTGACACTAATGGAAAAAAAAGTAGCAGCTTGCAATCCCAGCCTGTTGGCAATAAGAATAGCACATTATTCAATTTGTTTTTACACTCTCATTGGCTGTGAGCATTATTTTTCAGGTCAAATGAAAGCTAGATTTCAAAAAGACAAGTATGCAAATGCCCCCCAAATAAATGTCCTCAAATACACATTCCACCCAGTGAAAAGAACATTTTCAGCTGTAAAGGTTGAACACAGAAAGGGGAGCCTCTTGTTCCTCCCTGCCTACGAGCCTCTGTGGCCAATTTAGCTGCTGTTTTACAAGTCAAAAAATGGCCTTTCAACTGCCAGCACCAGTCCCTCCATTGGAGCCTGGAGGATTGAGCTGCTCTCTCTCTGCCTCTGGTGACCTGCTGAGTAAAAGAGGTTTGTGGAATTGCTTTGTTTCTTTCTTTTTTTGTTTTTAAATCAGAACTAAACTGACAGTCTTCATGATGATGGGGAGGGCAAGGGCAAGTTAAAATCCACCTCCAGCTCCGCAGGGAATGAAGAAGCTGAGGCTCATTCCTGTCAGTAGGGGTGAGTCAGACACACAGGAAGCAGCAAAATTGAGTAAGAAGGTGCCATTTTGGTGTCAATTTTCCAGCCACTGCTGCATAGAAATAAATAGTTTGAGAAAATGATCCAGGATAAAAGAACGATCCGGTTGGGAGTCAGCCTGAATAAAACGTTCCCATTGAATGCTGCTTCATTATGCAACCTTTCCTTTCACTGAAGGATTCCAACCCTTGGTGGAACCAGTTGTGAGGAGGAAGGGCTGACAGCCCTGGGAACCAGCAAAGCTGGGCTTTGATTCATAGCTTTGAAGCCCAGTCCTAACACTAACTTATTAGTTGAGTATAAGGAAGTGTGCTTAGCCTCCTTGAACCTCAGCTTTTAAATCTGAAAACTGGCATTAGTAACCTTCGTATTAGATGAATGTTTATAAACAGTGCTTTAGTTGAAGACATTGTCATGCCACTTTTTAACTGTCCCCAGAATCTCCCTAGAGCTAGCTAATCTTCTTGTCTTCCTCTTTAACCTAAAGTTTGCGTTTCTTTCTCCTGTCCTGGTCACTGCTGCAGGGCTGGTGATTGGCTTGATGCTCATATAATCCATACTAAGAGCATGTGAAATAAATCTAAATATATTTAGGACAGACTGTCCCATAACTGGCTAAGAGTATAATCAATTTCCTATTGAGAGATTAGAAGTTAACCTCATAATGTCATTCTATACTATTTGTCATTTTTGTAATGCTTAAGCATTCCTTAGCTATGTAGTAAGATGTATATATATATATATAGTTTATTCTGTATATATTTTGAAAGTAGACTCTACAGTATATAGTTCATTCCAGTGAGAGAGAGAATTATCTACAAACCCTTTTACTTATTTCATTATAAAGTCCAGAGTCTTCAACACAAAATCCTGCCAAATATTATTTTAGAATTCAGTAGTTCTCAACCTGAAGTGTACATCAGATATATATTTTTGGATCCCACTTCAGACTTCCAAATGAGAATCTCTGGGATTCTTGGGCAAATGTAATTGGCAAAGGTGCCCCATGTGACTCTGATGTACGTACTTGGGTAAGAACCACAGATGAATTTACTCAGAGCAAATGGATCCCAAATGACCCTGGTACAGCCTTCCTTTTCTCTATTGATGCTTATTCCTTCCCTCCGATTGCTGAAGCCAAGAGCCTTGGAGCTACCCTTCACTTAACTCTTTTTTTTTTAATGATTTATTTTATTTTTTTTATTGTTGTTGAGAATATACACAGCAGAACATATACCAATTCAACAATTTCTATACGTACAATTCAGTGACATTGATTACATCTTCAAGTTATGCAACTATTCTCATTCTGAGGCTCATTCCTATCAGCAGGTGTGAGTCAGACACAGAGGAATAGCAAAACTGAATAGTTCCTCATCCATTAACGTAAACTTACTACCCCCTGAGGTTCCTATCTAATCTTACGAGTTACTGTTGTCAATTTAATTCCATATAGATAGATCTTAGAAGAGCACAACGCTCAAGGCAAACATTCTTTACTAGTTAAGCTAAACCATCATTTGTTTATAAGAAGACTTTGGGGAATATTTTTGGCTTAAGGTTTAAAGATTTATCTCAGGGCAATAGGAGCCCAGGTGGCATTGGCATAGTGGTTAAGAGCTCAGCTGCTAACAAAAGGGTCAGCAGTTCGAATCCACCAGTTGTTCCTTGGAAACCCTATGGGACAGTTCTACTCTGTCCTATAGGGCCACTATGATTTGGAATCGACTCTACAGCAACAGGTTTGGTTTAATTTTTTTCAGGGCAATAGTTTCAGGGGTTCATCCGGCCTCCATGGCTCCAGAAATGCTGGATTCCATGAGAATTTGAAATTATGTTCTGCATTTTCCCCCTTTTGATCAGGATTCTTCTATAGACTCTTTGATCAAAATATTCAGTAATGGTAGCCAGGCACCACCCAGTTCTTCTGGTTTCATGGCAGAGGACGCAGTTGTGCATGGAGGGAATTAGCCACACATCCCATTTCCTCCTCCTACTTCTAACTCTCCTTCTTCCTCTTGCTCAGGTGAATAGAGACCAATTGTTGTGCCTTGGATGGCAGCCTGTAATTCTCTTGATTTATCTCTTATTCACATACCCTACATCTGATCTATCGGCAAATCTTGTTGGCTCAACTTTCACAAAATGTCAAAAAAAAAAAAAATCATATATCTAGGATTCATCACTTCTGCTGCTGTCTTACCCAATAGCCAGGGTGAGTCTGTTAAAACTTAAGTCAGATAATTTCATTCCTTTGCTCAAAATCTCCCATGCCTCCTATTTCACTGAGAGTAAAGGGCAAAGCACTTCCAACGGCAGTGTACAGGACTCTAATGGCATATGGAGCCTTGTTATCTCTCTGCCCTCTCTTCTGATACTCTCTATAATTCCAGCAACTGTGGCCTCCTTGTTGTTCTAGCATGGTCACACCATTGGTCCTTTGCATTGACTCTTTTGTTTTTCTGAAAAGTTCATTCCCATAGATATCCACATGGCTAACTCTGTCACCTCATTCAAATCTTTGTTCAACTGTCATCTTCTCAACGAGCCTACCCTGAACCCCATTTTAGCTGCAGCCTACCTCCTTCAACCCAATTGCCCTTACCCTGATCTACCTTTTTTTCCCCAAAGCACTTATCACCTTTTAACATATTATATAATCTATTTATTCATTATGTTTCATTATTGTTTGTCATCCCACCAATAATATTAGCTCCATGAAAGCAGGAATCTGTGTTTTTTTTATTTATTAATGTATCCCAAGCACCCAGAACACTACCTAACATGTAGTAGGTGCTCAATAAATATTTGTAGCATTTAATGAATAAAGATTCTTGAATCCAGAGAGAACTAACCAGGTACACCTTGCAGAATTCTGCCTCCACAAAGTTGGTTCCTAATTGGGTATGCCACTATGGGGACAACCACAGCTTATATGATATTTTAAGACTTTTGCCATACAATCTGCTACTCCATATTTTTTGAATCAAGAACTAAGAGTTGTTAAACTACTTCTATCCTGACAACCAAAAGCTAAATCAAAAGAGTTGCTATAAATGTCACATGTAAGCTGCACACCTACATGTCATTATGTAGGAAATGGGGATAAACAAGAACAGCATTAGTCCTGTGACTTCCAGCATCTACCAGGTCGGTAGTCACCAAAAACCAAACAATTGGAGGGTGTTTCTCTGAAATGAGTTATTAATAGAAAGCCAATTCATTGCAGAGAAAAATGTTTAAAAAAGAGAGAAAGAGAGATTTCAATTCAGATATCTATTTTTATTTTATTGGGCTTCATCACAATCCCCCCCAAAATGGTTAGCTTAGCAGGGCAGAGAGATCAATTACCTTACAACAGTGAGCAGCAGCAGCTGCATTCACCCCTGGTAAAAACAACTGGCCCCTAAAAACCCACTTGCCCTCCCCCTCCCTCACAGGACAATGCTCTTAATTAGTGGCACCATATTTCCCAGAGAACAAAAGCTCCCCACCCCTCACAGGAAAGGCTTTTATAGGAGATATCTCATTGGGGAAGCGCCAGGCACACAACAGGAGGAGGAGAACATACAGGCTGTTCTGAGCTCTGCAAAGAGACACAAACTCTGGATTCTCTGGGGAGTCTCAGAGGTTAGCTTGGCACATTTTTTCTCCACGTGACAAGCATGTGCTTCACATGCCCTGAGGTGGCCAACATCAGGGCCACCCTTCCTCCTCCCTCTCCTTTAGCCACTGGCTAGGATTAGAAACCTTGGGGGTGGCAAAATAAGCTTGAATAATCTTTAGAACTGAGCATCTGGGGAGCAGTAGGGAAGGAACTGGGGGTTTATTCCGGGTGACAGACATAGAGCAGGCCTCTGTTTTTTTTCCTGAGACTATATTAATATTTCTGGAATGGGAATGCTTGAATCATACGTCTCTTTGAATCACTGTGTGGGAAGCCTTAGTTATGAGCCCAAAATCAAAGAGGTGGGGTGCTTTTAGGACCTGACTGGGGACCAAGCAAAGAAGTCTGAAAACATGCCGGCAGAGGTGAGGAGGTACAAGCGAAAAAAGCAATGAAGAGGAAAAGGACTGCCTCACCTGAGCCTGTCTAGGGAACAAGGAGGATGGAGCTGAAAAGATGTCTTTCAACAACAGTTTTGTTCCTCTCTTTTGAATATGTTTTTTGAAAAACACAGAGGAAAAAAAAAAATCTTGTTTGAGAGCCTCTTCCTGAGTAAATCCACTGTCAGGAAAGGAAAATCCAAACACTCAGATTTCTATTTTTGTACCCAGAGGCTCCAGGGCCCTGCACACAGACTTTTCCTTACTCTGAAGGAGAGGAAACTGGAGCATGAGGCCTGCCTGTCACAGAGGGTGGAATTGAGGAACCTGTGTTACTCAAAGGCCTGTTCTCCACATGCCTCCATTTTAGGAATGAGGATATAATGCGGGCTGCTTTGGGACAGGCCTGAGGGTAGAATTTTTTTGTTTGTTTGTTTTTTAGGTGCTCTTATGATTATTCTCTAGGCAAGTGAATTCGCTTCCTAATGCTGGAGTAATAAATTACCACAAACTGGGTGGCTTAAAACAACAGAAATTTATTGTCTCACAGTTCTGGAGGCTGTAAGTCCAAAATCAAGGTAGGCCATGCCCTGAAGGCTCTAGAGGAGAATCCTTTTTTGCCTCCTCCTAGCTTCTGGTGGTTGCTGTCAACCCTTGGTGCTCCTTAGCTTGTAGATACATTACTCCAATCTCTACCTCCATCATGACATGGCATTCTTCCCTGTGTGTCTAAATTTCCCTCATCTTATTAAGGATACTGGTCATTGGAGTTAGGGTCCACCTTAATCCAGTATGGAGCCCTGGTGGCTCAGTGGTTAGAGCTCGGCCGTTAACCTAAAAGGTCGACAGTTCAAATCTACCAGCCCCTCCTTGGAAATCCTATGGGGCAGTTCTACTCTGTTCTTTAGGGTTGCTACGAGTTGGAATCGACTCGATGGCGATGGGTTTGGTTGGGTTTGGTTTGGTTTGACAGGTACTGGGGGTTAGGAATTCAATGTATCTTTTTGGGGCACCCAATTCAACCCACAGCAAGCATGGAAATAAACTGTAATTAAATTGGAAAGCTTAAACGGCTACGTTAGTATTATGCTTCTCCTGGTCATAAAGGTTTATTGCCATCACCTGCCTCTTGGCTACCATGTAAATAAAGATGGTAGGCCTGATTAAGAGTTGTAAGGTTTGATGTGTGGGCCAAGTGAAAGTAATAAGTCAGTAATAAAAATAATAAAACAACAGTTACCTGGGTAGATAAGGCTTCTTTTTGAACATTTTGCATATTTTTTATCTACCAATTCACAAGTTTGTTTTTCCTCTCTGCAATTGCCTTTAAACAGTTCAGTGGTGGTGCTAAGAGTGTCCAGCCTGGGTCATGTGGTTTGGAATGGATCATCTTTCTCTCAGTCCAGGGTGGCTCTGCCTCCCTCTCCGTGTTGCCAGAGATGGCCTTTTGCCAGGCCCACAGGGGATGCTGAGAAGGGCAGTCCAGCCACATTTTTTAGGGCGTTCTTTCCTCCTCAGGTATCAGGCACATGGAGAAGACCTTAAAAAAGATCTGTTTTTAAAAGGTTTCCTGGGAAGGTAGGGATTGCAAATGGAAGAAAGAAACCGGAAATGTCAAATTAAAGGGACAGACTGCTTCCTTTGGCTTTACTTGTTTATTAATGTGCCCAGGTAGCACTGACTTGACCCAGTTAGATCCTCCTAAATGCAGATCTGATCACGCTGTCCCCCTGCTTATAACCCTTCAGTGTCTCCTCAGCACCCTTAGGGTAATATCCAGATTACCCCATTAGGATTTACGAGGGTCTTCTTGAGCTGGCCCCTGCTCACCCTGTACCCCCCTCACTGTTTGGCACAACCTCCCACCACTATACGGCCAGCCCGACTGCATTTCTTTCAGTTCTCAAATATGCTCTGAGTTCCTTCTTCCTCAATCTTCAAACATGCTTATTTTCTCTCGTCTGGAATACTCTGCTTCTAATTCCTCCTTTAAATTCTTCCATTGGACATGTCTACCCCAGGGAAGCCTTCCTTCACCACCCTGGCTCTGGGTTTGGTTTCCTCCTACGAGCTCCCACAAACCTCTTGCTTTGTTTGTCTATCTCCCCTACTGGATTGTAAGCTCCTGAGACCTGTCCTAGGGCATTTGTCTTGGTCATCGTTGAATCCCCAGTGCTTGGCCAGTGCCTGGCACACAGCAGTGCTCAGTAAGTATTTATTAATAAATGGGCACTGTGCCAATATGACAATAAAAGGTTCAACAGCACTTCCCAGGTTAGCATTTGCCATATTTATCTTAGCTAAGCACCTCGAAGCACAAGGAAGAGCCCTGAATTAGAAAGACAGGTGTTGTAGATGTTGTATTTGGGCTGCCTTGAGCTGCTGTCTCCTTTTCACTTTATTTCAAGGCCCCCTTCCCTTTCTACCTTTTCTACAATTCCTTCCTAGGGATCCAGACCTGCAGTTATCCCAGAAAACTCAGCGGCAACTCCTGAACCTCCAAGTTTATGCAGATACTGGCACTTGTCTGCCAGGGTTAGTAATTTATTCTCTTCTATCTAAATACTTTTTTAATGATTTCATATTTATGTCTTATCTTTCCTACATTTTTCTTTAAAGAGGGAAGGACGTCTTCTTTTATCAATCCTTTTAATACTTAATATTGTGGTACACAATTTCTAAGTGCTTAATGATTAAACATAAGATGACTTAAAGACTAATTTTTCCTTAGAATTTGAATTTATCATGGTGCCATTGTGGAAATGCACGCTAGATATATCTGGTGATGTGGCAATTGGACTAAGTTTCTTAAAGGAAATTGTGGTTGCAGAATGGGCTTGGAAGCTACAGCCCAGAACTATGTGGGAGCCACAGCCCCGGTTGGTCGGTTGGCATGAGCAGAAAGTCCAAAGCCTGGAAAAAATGTTGTTCCAGGGTGCCCTCTAGTGATCCGAGGCACCACTAGGTCAGAAGCCAGGGCCAGCGGCTCTTGAACTTGAGCATGATGCCGGCTGCTTAATGCTGCATGATGCCAGCCCTCCTGGGGAGCCTGATAAAAATGTAGTACCTCTCTCCCAGAAGCCTTGACTTAGGCCTGTGTCTGATGGAGGTGCTGGATGAATTCTTTTAATCAGCATCTCTAAAGATCTGAAACACACAGTTTTCCAATCACATTTTGTGAAATGCTGACTAGATGACGCTCATCAGAAAAAAAACTTTCTGGATATGTAGTCTGAGGACACCCAAAACTCATCTTCTGCTCATGGGTTGGGTCACTGACTTGTTGCTGACTACTTAAGTAATGGGCTTGTGGGTCTCTGAGTGAGATAGTGACAGAGACAGAGAAACAGAGAAAACCTAGACCTCTGGTATGAAATACAGTCCAGGACACACAAGAAAATGATGCCACGTAAACATTCTGGAGCCTTGAGAAAACATTTCAGGGAGGACTGTGTCACCCTCCCTGATGTCCATCTCTACAGATCTCCAGTGGAGCCCAGCCCCTATCCTTTTCTTGAGCCCTTCCTGGAAACGGGGGAGGGGAGCTGCCTGACTTCTATTGAGCACACACTCCATGGCCAACACTGCGCCAGAGATTTCATGTATATCATCTCTGCAAGTTCCTGGAATATAGCAAGTGAGGCATTCTTGATATCATACAAGCAGAGGGAAGGACTGCTGGACAATTCATTCAGGCATAGGCTTTTGTGTGTTTGTATTTTGTACTTCATGCAAACTCATTAGGAAAAAAAAAAAAAAAAGCCCTCCAACAATCCCATCCTTTTCTCTATCATAAAAATGGCCAAGTCATGTTCAGAAACCCAACACAAAATACCCATCAGTGACAAAGAAATTGCATCCCTCAGTCTTCCCCAGTACTTTTCTTCCTCCCTGTTGATAATTTTAACTGAAGTCTGCTGCTTTAATTAGAGGCTGTTAGCACATTACAATGTTTGGTGAGAGTTGCAAGGTGATAAATTACTCTGATGTGCAGTCTGGTGTTCAAGTCTAATTCCTGTAACAGTTTTTCGTTTACTAATAGCACTTAATGAATTCAGTTGAAAGGTAAAATAAAACCACATTTATTGTCTACTATGGACACTGTGTTGGGCCCGGGAATATAAAGGTGGAATAGGGAAGGCTGAGTACCTACCTCAGGGGGGTCAAAGTCTGGAGGGGACATTATCTCTCATGCAGTGTGATGACAGTCCTACCAGAAATATGAACTGAGGGCTAGGATATCATAGGACAATTACCTCTCTCTGTGGGAACTAGTGGAATAGAGAAATGTTATCACAGATGCATCTAATATACTAATAATTGATGAACATTAGTATTTTCTTGGGGATTGGCTAAAACCGCATCATTAATTTTCAAATTTTCTTGGACAAAAGACTTAACCAAATCTCTCTTCTCACGAATAACAATGTTGTCTTTCACACCCACTCCCCAGATTACTATATCTTTAAAACAAAACATGAGAGGCTGGCCTGACGCCATCTGATTTCAGTCCCGCTCATTTGCTTGTCCGGAAAACTTTAAGCACAAATTCACAGAGCCCTTAATGAGAAAGCTCATTGAAAAGCTGACTGAAATGGGGAAACAAATTACTTGCACAACACAGCCCACTCTTTTCCTCTTCATTTCCTCCTTTCCCTCCCAGACTGCAGCATTATAAATGACAAGGCTAAGTGAATCATCAGGTTGAAAAAAGCCCTGCCGAAATGGTCGGTCTTTCCTCACCGCTCTGATGACATTTATCTTGCTTCACTGCAGGACTAAAATGTTACCCAAACAGCAGGGTATCCTGGTACATGTAATGATGGCCTTGGTAAAGCCTTTGATTGTGTGTATTTGGGTGGAACTTGAGCTTGGAATTGGCGAATGCACACTCTGTCTGATTTCAGAGCCTCTCCCTAGAAAGCTTGTTTATTCCTCATGAACGGTGAAGTTTCCTTCCTTCAAGACGTACTGTTGACCACCTTGGGAAGTTTTCCTCAAGAGTATTTCGGGATAGTAGAGATATTCAGAGCTGACCCAGCTACGAAACTTCTTTTTAAATCACTGCCTACCCCTCTCCTCAGTGAGGAAACCTGAGGTAAATCAGTAGTTTCGTGAACTAGGATAGGCTTCCTGCCTCCTGGCTTGAAAGGAAGTGATGGTAGTGATTGTCGACTGGAAGGAAGAGATGGGAGGTGTTTTTCTTCTTCTGTTGCTGCTGTTATCCTGCAGTGTACAAAGGAAGGCTACAAATACCAAACAATCCTTCCACACCTGGCAGCCAGGGCAATGTTTGTGGGGAAAAGGAAATCCTTTCCGCCACCTTGTCCCTTGATTTATATAATTCTCTGGGGTGGAGGCATTTGTAATTAAATATGGGCCACATTGCTCTTTTCTGTGTTGAGGTAGAGAAAATATGTCTTTGATGTCAGAAGACTAGACCTACCTTTATCACTTTATCACTTGATTCTTGAGAATTTGCAAAATGCCTCTAAATCTCAGTTTCTGCCATGTTCCAGGCACCGTACCAGGCACTGAGAATGTAAAAACAGAGGTCACTTTCTTCATCCTAAAGTTTTTCATATTCTGCTGGAGAAGATAGACACAGTTACCTCACAATATGTGCTTTACTGAAGGTATGAAATAGTTGCTATGAGAGCAAGAGGAGGGGGACTGTGTAGGTTTTTGAAATGAGGGAGAAGAGCGAGAACGCAAGGGGGTGGAGGTGAGAGGTGGTGAGACTATTGTTACGGAAGGTTTCACAAATTAGGAGCCTGAGCAAGATTTCGAAGAAAAAAAGAGAGCATACACCTAGAGAGAAAGAGAGTACAGTGGTAGAAAGACCCAGGGTTGACAACATTAAAGGGATGTCAGAGGAAAAGAATCTGAGAAGACTGAAAAGGAATTGGCTGAGAAGTAGGAGGAGAACCAGCAGAGAAGGTCTTTAAACGCTATGAGAGGCCAATTACGATGGGGATGGACAAGCATCTGTTGGACTGGGCAAATGGGAAGTCCCTGGTGATGTTAGCAAGAACAATTTAGTGGCGTTTGTGGGAAGATCACAGTGGGATGAGTGAATGGAAGGACAGCATCAGAGCTAACGAGTATATTCTTTTTTTTTTCTTAACTTTTTTTTTATTGTACTTTAGATGAAGGTTTACAGAACAAACTAGCTTCTCATTAAACAGTTAGTACACATATTGTTTTATGATATTGGTTAACAACCCCACAACATGTCAACACTCTCCCTTCTCGACCTTGGGTTCCCTATTACCAGCTTTCCTGTCCCTCCTGTCTTCTAGTCCTTGCCCCTGAGCTGATGTGTCCCTTTAGTCTCGTTTGGTTTTATGGGCCTGTCCAAACTTTGTATGAAGTGTGAACCTGAGGAGTGACTTCATTACTGAGCTAAAAGGGTTTCCAGGGGCCATACTCTCAGAGTTTCTCCAGTCTGTCAGGCCAGTAAGTCTGGTCTTTTTTTGGGAGTTAGAATTTTGTTCTACATTTTTCTCCAGCTCTGTCCAGGACCCTCTATTATGATCTCTGTCAGAGTAGTCAGTGGTGGCAGCTGGGCACCACCTAGTTGTACTGGACTCAGTCTGGTGGAGGCTGCGGTAGTTGTGGTCCCTTAGTCCTTTGGACTAATCTTTCCCTTGTATCTTTAGTTTTCTTCATTCTCCCTTGCTCCTGAAGAGGCGAGACCAGTGGAGTATCTTAGATTGCTGCTCACAGGCTTTTAAGACCCCACACTCTACTTACCAAAGTAGAATGTAGAACATTTTCTTTATAAACTATGTTATGCCAATGGAGCTAGATGTTCCCCAAGACCATGTTCCCCAAGACCATGGTCCCCACAGCCCTCCACCCAGCAATTCAGTTCCTCAGGGAATTTAGATGTGCCAATGGAGCTTCTATGACCTTGCCTTGGACAAGTTGTGCTGGCTTCCCCAGTATTGTGTACTGTCTTACCCTTCACCAAAGCTACCACTTATCTATTGTCTATTTAGTGTTTTTCCACCCCCACCCTTCCCCTCCCTTGTAATCATCAAAGATTGTTTCTTTTTGTGTATAAACCTTTTCATGAATTTTTATAGTAGTGGTCTCATACAACATTTGTTCTTTCGTGATTGACTTATTTCACTCAGCATAATGCCATCCAGATTTATCCATGTTGTGAGATGTTTGCAGATTCATCATTGTTCTTTATCATTGTGTAGTACTCCGTTGTCTTTATGTAGCACAGTTTGTATATCCATTTTTCTGTTGATTGGCATCTAGGTTGTTTCCATCTTTTTGCTATTGTGAACAATGCTGCAATGAACACGGGTGTGCATATGTCTATTCATGTGACAGCTCTTATTTCTCTAGGATATATTCCTAGGAGTGGGATTGTTGGATCATATGGTATTTCTATTTCTAGCTTTCTAAGGAAGTGCCATATCATTTTCCAAAATGGTTGTACCGTTTTGCATTCCCACCAGCAGTGCACAAGAGTTCCAATCTCCCCACAGCGTCTCCAACATTTGCTGTTTTCTGTTTTTTTTGATTTGTGCCAGTAATGCTGGCATAAGATGGTATCTCACTGTAGTTTTGATTTGCATTTCTCTAATGGCAAGTGATCACGAGCATTTCCTCATGTGTCTATTAGCCACTTGAATGTCTTCTTTGGTGAAATGTCTGTTCGTTTCCTTTGCCCATTTTTGAATTGGATTATTTGTCTTTTTGTTGTAGAGGTGTTGAATTTTCCTGTAGATTTTAGAGATTAGACCTTTGTTGGATTTGTAATAGCCAAAATATTTTTCCCAGTCTATAGGTTCTCTTTTTACTCTTTTGGTGAAGTCTTTTGATGAGCAGAAGTGTTTAATTTTTAGAAAATCCTAGTTATCTAGCTTATCTTCTGGAGTTTGAGTATTTTTAGTTATGGTTTGTATCCTGTTAATGCCGTGTATTAGGGCCTCTAGCATTGATCCTATTTTTTCTTCTATGATCTTTATAGTTTTTGGCTTTATATGTAGGTCTTTCAATCATTTTGAATTAGTTTTTGTGTATGGTGTGAGTTCTGGGTCCTGTTTCATTTTTTTTTCAATGGACATCCAGTTTTGCCAGCAGTAATTGTTAAAAAGACTGTCTTTTCCCCATTTAATGGACTTTGGACCCTTGTCAAAGATCAGGTGACTGTAGGTGGATGGATTTACATCTGGGTTCTCAATTCTGTTCCACTGGTCAATGTGTCTGTCATTGTACCGGTACCAGGCTGTTTTGACCACCGTAGCTGCATAATGAGTATATTCTTAACGTTCAGTGGACTTGGCTGTGAAGAGATGAATAGGGTGTTGTCTAGAGAGGGATGAGGGGTGAAGGAAGATTTTTGTTGCTTTTGTTTATGATTAAAACTTGGACATAGTTATACACCACAGGGAAGGAGGCAGTGGAGGAAAGGAGTTAACTTTGAGGAGACCGATAGGATTACATGGGGTTAATTACTACCTCATAGAGTCCTTCTGAGGATTAAATGAGATCCCCCTGGTTAACCGTTTTTGTAAAGCGGTATGCACATGTGATGTATGATTATCCTGCTGGGAAATAAAACCTCCATACATCACAAGACATCTGAGCTCACTTATCACTTGGCTGCTGAGATAGGTAAATCCCCTCTCCATAGACTTTTTGTGTGTGCTGCTTTCCTACTTCCTCTGGTCACCACTTTAGACACGAGTCCAAGAATGAACTGAGCCCCACTTGACATTTCTTCCTGCCAAACAACACAACTCACCAGTTCCCCTGGATCACAACAGGAAGCTGAGAGTTGATAAGTGAGAAGTGATCAAGGGAGGGGGACAAGAGCCTCCTCACTGTTGTTAGGAAGTGAGATTAACATCCAGATCCTGCGGGAGCTTTGCTTGGTCAGTTTATTAGCGTTTTGTTAGAGAACCCTGGAGCCACCTCAGCTATGAAGTAGGCTGTCTCCTTGTCTTAGTCATCTAGTGCTGCTCCAACAGAAATACCACAAGTGGATGGCTTTTAACAAAGAGAAGTTTATTCTGTCACAGTCCAATAGGCTACAAGTCCAAATTCAAGGCATTAGCTCCGGGAGAAGCCTTTCTGTCTCTGTCGGCTCTGGGGAAAGGTCCCTGTGATGCATCAGTCTTCCCTTGGTCTGGGAGCATCTCAGTGCAGAAACCTCAGGTCCAAAGGATGTGCTCTGCTCCCGGTGCTGCTTTTTTGGTGGTATAAGGTTCCCATGTGTCTCTGCTCGCTTCTCTCTTTTATATCTCAAAAGAGGTTGGCTTAAGACACTATCCAATCTTGTAGATGTCCTCAGTATAACCTCATCATAGTGATAGAGTTTACAACACATAAGGAAATCACATCAAATTACACAACCATACAATACTGGGAATCATGACCTAGCCAAGTTGACAGATATTTTGGGGGGACACAATTCAATCCATGACACCCCTCATGGGCACCAGTGGCTCCTTTCTCCATTTCGATTCATGAACTTCAAGTCCCACTGGGCAAGGATTTTTGTCTGTTGTGTTTATTGCTGCATCCCTAGTGCCTAGAAGAGTATCTAGCACATAAAACCAAAAAAAAAAAAAAAAAAAACAAAAAAAACCCAAATCTGTTGCCTTGAGTCGATTCTGACTAATAGTGACCCTACAGGACAGAGTAGAAGTGCCCACAGGGTTTCCAAGGCCCAGCTGGTGGATTCAAACTGCTGACCTTTTGGTTAGCAGCCGAACGCTTAGCCACTGTACCACCAGGGCTTCTATCTAGCACACAGAAGGAGTTTAATACATTTGTGTAAAGGGAATGAATTCACTCATTCATTCATCCTTGCATTGACTCTATCAAAATGAGTGGATACTCATGGGACAGCTACCAAGCATATCCTAGATAAACAGAGATATATAGCATTTGCTATTATTTTAAAAATATATGCTCTACATCAGGCACAAATGGGAAAACTGACTCAGAGAAAAGTCACTTGGTTGAGGATTTATGGCTGGAAAGTGGGGAAGTTGGAATTCCTTCTGACTGACTCTAAAACCTATGCTTTTTCTACATTGCCTAACTTTCTGACCTCATTCCTCATCATTCTCCAAGTCAAACCTTATTCTTCAGCCTTAACAAATCACGTACAGTTCTTTGACCATGTCATGTTTTCTGTTATGTGCTTCCTTTGCCTGGGACACATTCAACTGCTCTCTGTGTCTAATTCTTCATTATCCTTCCCCTGGGAGGCTTTTCTGAAATGGTGCTCTCTGGCTGGGAGAGGTTGCCTTCCTCTGTGCTGTGCCAGCCCCCCTTTGCCGTCTTTAGAATTCTTCACACACATTGCTGTTGTTATTGTTGTTAGCTATCATCAGTTTGGCCCCTGACTCATGGTGACCCCATGCACAATGGAATGAAATGCTTCCTGGTTCTGTGCCATCTCCATCATCTATTGCGAATTGGACCATTGAGATCTGTAGAGTTTTTACTGGTTGATTTTTGGAAGTAGATTACCATGCATTTCTTTCTAGTCTGTCTTAGTCTGGAAGTTCTGCAGAAACCTGTTCAACAACATAGCAACGCACAAATCTCCACTGACAGATGGGTCGTGGCTGTGCCTGAGATGTATTGCTGGGAATCAAACCTGGGTCTCCCACACAGAAGGCTAGAATTCTGCCACTGAACCGCCAATGCCCCCTATACAAATTGTAAATGCCCATTTATGTGTGCCTCTCCCCACTAGACGGTGAGAGGCTCCAGGACAGGTACTATGTCTTCATAATAAGAGCTGCTATTTATATATACTGTTAAATAGGTGCATCATGTACTCACTTACCTTTTTAAACTCTTAAAACAACTACCTGAGGTAGCTATTTTTATGCCTGTTTTAAAGATGAGAAAACTGAGACTCAGAGAAGTTAAATAACTTTCCCAAGGTCACAATGAGTATCTAAGCCAGGAATTAAGCCTAGGTACATCTGATTCCAAGGCCCAAATTCTTTTCACTTCACTATACTATCATCAGGGCAATCCAAAGATACTCACAGCTTAGTTGGGGGTATAAACAGATAAATACCACTCAAATAATGAGTTTAGTGAGCTAATAATGGTTGTACAAAGTTCTTTGGGGGAACATATGGAAGGGAAGAATTTGTTCTTTCTAGGGGAGGTGGGGACTGGAAAGGCTTCCTAAGGTTGCCAGAACGCTTGGAATTTGTAGACTGGTTCTGTAATGATGGTTTGTGGTGGAAAAAGATTCCCTGCATTAAATACTGGCGGTTAGTCTCAGGGCCCACAGCAGCCATTGCCCGGGTCACTACTGCTTTCAAACTGGTCCATCTGGGTGCCAGGAATTTAGCTCAAAAGCCTGCTGGTACCTGCTTAAGGGACGACTGGTAACCAGGCAACCCAGTCAACACATCGTTCCGTTAAAACCATATGCCTGTATGTGCAGGCGTATGTGAAAACTCCTACTTTTCATAAGCATAGTTTTAATCTTACACAATATATGTTCAATTTAAATGAAATCAATACATTTTCAAGTTTATGGCTGTATGGAATAGGGAGAGTAACTCCTAATTATGTATTGGCTCCTCTTTCTGCTCTCATTTCATAACTGCAAGGCATCCCTGGAGGCTGCTTTCTCTGTGTGTTCTCCTTCAGGGAATTCATCTATTTTCTGGCCTTGAACTACTGGAAAATTTCTATAAAATAAAGCTTATAACTACAAGCAAAGCATGGCTTTAAAATATATGTACAATACTTTCTTTGTCTGCTCTGAAGGGTGTTTGTGAGGGAGGGCACAGTGGCTGGCCGGATGCCTTTGTGGGGCTCTGGGACCAGGCAATTAGGATAATTCTAACCTGCTCTACTTCCTAGATATGTGGCCTTGGGCAAGTTACTTAACCTTAAGCCTAAATTCCTGATCTGTAAAAGAGTGATAATAAAGGTATGTGTCTTAGTCATAGAGCTGTTGTGAGGATTAATGAAATAATGGCAAAAGCACTTAGTGACTCTGGTTCTTTAAGAGTTAGCAATAAGTGCTAGTTGTAATATTAATTATTAGTATTCACATCATTAGCAAGATGAGGCAATTTGGGTGAAAGTGATTTGAGACCTATGAAGTGTTATGAAATGTAAAATATTATTATTGTGTATACTGTTGAGGAATGAACTCTAAAGAGCATGGTGGAAAGAACAGAGAACAGGAAATCAGGAAAGCTAGATCCTAATGGTACCATGTCACTAACCAGCAGTGTAACCCTGGGCAAGTCTTTCTCTGAGCCTGCTTTTTTCTCACTGGAAAATGAGGCCATTTGTTTGATTATCTTGAAGATCCATCCCAGCTCTGGAATTCTATGATTCCATGGGCAAATAGCCTACATAGCAAATTTTACACAGTTCTTGGACTAGAGTACAAGGTCAATATGAGTTAAATATATCAATGGTTGAAGCATCTGTCTGAGGTCAATAAAAGATAATCCCACCTGCAACAACCAAGAGAGCAATCTAGGGAAATTCAATGAAAAGGCAAGATACTCCTACATGCCTCAGGAATCCTGGACATCATTGTAGTAGAAGATAACAACTTATAACTATAATGGCAATACTGAACTAGTCAGAAAAAAGACCAGATTATGCCTAGTACCTGTATACTAAGACAGGAAAGTGGGTGCAAGAACCCCTCATAGTTTTGGATTTGTGGTTTTGAAAAGTTGTGGTGCACTGGCAGCTCTCCCTGTACAATTTGTTGGGCTCTTTGATTTCTACCTGCCTAATGCTTACTACAAAGAGCCCTGGTGGTGCAGTGGTTAAGTGTCTGGCTGCTAGCCACAAGGTCGGTGGTTCGAACCCATCATCTGCTCCACAGGAGAAAGATGTGGTAGTCTGCTTCCATAAAGAGTACAGCCTTGGAAACCCTATGGGGCCGTTCTACTCTGTACTATAGGGTCGCTATGAGTCAGAATCGACTTGATGGCAATGGGTTTGGTTTTGGTTTTAATGTTCACTGCTGAAGGGGCCCTGGTGGCACAATGGTTAAGTACTCAGCTGCTCACTGAAAGGACAGAAGTTCAAACCCACCAGTGCCTCTGTGGGAGAAAAGATCTGGTGATCTGGCCCTGTAAAGATTATAACCTGGAAAACCCTATGGGGCAGTTCTACTCAGTCCTATAGGGCCACTATGAGTCGGAATCAACTCGAGATGGTACACAACAACAACAACGTTTTTGCTACCACCTGTCAGTTTGTCATACTGTGGTGGCTTGTGTGTTGGTATGATGCTGGAAACTATGCCACTGGTATTTCAAATTCCAACAGGGTCATCCCTGGTGGACAGATTTCAGTGGAGCTTCCAGACTAAGACAGACTAGGAAAAAAGCTCTGGTGATCTACTTCCAAAAATTGGTCAATGTGATCTTACGGATCAAAAGAGCACATCGTCTAATACAGAGCTGGAAGGTGATCCCGCTGGGTTGGCTGTTGTTGTTAGTTGTCTTCAAGTCGATTCCGACTCATGGCGACCCCGTGTGTGTCAGAGTAGCACTGTACTCTGTAGAGTTTTCAAGGCTGTGACCTTTCAGAAGCAGATCACCAGGTCTGTATTCCGAGGTGCCTCTGGGTGGGTTCAAACTGCCAACCTTTCAGCTAGTAGTACAGCGCTTAATCACTTGCGTCACCCAGGGAATCCTCCTTGTTGGAAGGCACTCAAAATACACTGGCCACAACAATGAACTTGAGCATACCAATAATCGTGAAGATGTCGTAGGATTGGGCAGCATTTCGTTCTGTTGAATGGGGTCGCCTGCCATGAGTCTGAGCTGACTGGATGGGAACTAACAACAGCAAAAATGCTTACTGAGTACCTGCTATGTTCTAGACGCTGTGGTAAACTCTGGGGATACAATGGCTACTGAGACACAGTTTCTATTCTGAAGGAGCTGACAATCTCTTGGATAAAGCATTGTAACTGTGGGGGATACTTTCACATTTTCAGTATAGTCCTGTATGGTGCTTATATTGTTTATATATTGTCTGTTATTCTGTGAAAACATAGCTGTTGTGTGTTTAGTTTTGGCTTGTTTCTCCACCCTCAACCCTCTAGCAGCTTCTGGATGTTAAATATTACCTCTTCATGTGAGTTGTACCAGAAGGAAGAGTCATCTGTTTTTCTTTTACCTCCTAATGAGCCCTCAAGCTGGTTTGCAGGACAGCTATTGATTCTTCCCTTTTCTTACCAGAGGACTGATCAGAATTCGCTCCTTGTCTTAGTCTCCCCCAGTACTCTAGTTTTATTCTTTCTGTCCCTTCTTCCTACCCTAGTCCCAAATAAAACCAAATAACCAGGAAAAAAAAAAAAAAAAAAAAAACCCAACAAACTAGAAAGTGAGGTATGGTGGCAGTACTTCGATGGATAGGCTAAATATTTTTTTTGCTACTATAGCAACTACTATTAAACGGCTTGTCACTTACCTTTAAAGCTGTTTGGTAACGTGGAAGTTATTTTGCATGTAAGTGTTTAAAATCACCTTCAATTACTTAAGATACTTTTAGCTCCCTCCAAGATTCTTCTCAGAGACTTCTATTTTTTCCTTCAGACATTGTTATAAATATGCAATGCAGTATTGACAGATTTCCCCAAACTCACTGATTTTCATATTCCCTGAGAATGACAAGGCTATTATGACAACCACAGTAGAAACGCTTTCCATAAAAATGCTTAATTAAAAAGTAAAGTTTTGATGTGTAAAGATATTTTGAATTACCTGGAAAATTGATACTGGATAACTGAATGCTCATTCAACAATTCATTAGATAAACATGTATTACATGCCTAAAAGTGTCAGGCATTGTGCAAAGTACAACAAACATAAAGGAGATTAAGAAATGATTGCTGCTTCTGAGGAGCTCCATTAAAAATCGCTTACCTTATATGTTGTATAAATACTTAATATTTTACAAAACACTTCCCATGCAACAATTCATTTCATCCTCAGAGCAATCAATACTGGCTCCATGCTTCATAACCTTGAGATTTCTTGTTGCTCACTATTATTTGCCAAACAGAATGTTCATTTTGTTGATGCTAATATTAATACTTCTCCATTATCCCTAGTTGGATTTTATGTGCCTAATAACTAACAGCTTACAAAGTGCTTTCATGTCTCATTGGAAAGACTTGAAGTTTTCTCACCTTCTCACCTGCTCACCTTCTAGGCCTGTCTCCTCTTTGGCCTGAGTTTTCCCTAGGGGTGGCCTAAAACGACTTCTCAGTTCCCTGTGAGTTATATTAAAATCACATTGACCTCTACTACATATCCATGATGGGGACTTGGTTCTTGGATCTTGGATCCCTTGCCCATCAAAGCCTTTAGGCTATAATCTCAGAACTTCATTCTTACCTCATTTTCTGTCTCCATTTTCCTTTTGGAGCCCTGGCGGCACAGTGGTTAAAGAGTTCAGCTGCTAACTAAAAGGTTGGCAGTTTGAATCCACCAGCCGTTCCTTAGAAACCCTATGGGGCAGTTCTTCTCTGTCCTGTAGGGTCACTATGAGTTGGAATCGACTCTTTGGCAATGGTTTTTTTTTTTTTTTTTAAATGGGTTATTTTCCCTTTATTCCACTCCTGACTGTGACTTCCAAGTCATTTGCTATCTTTGGAATATTTTTTCGTCAAAAAATAGAAACACAGAAATTAGGATCATCCCAATGCTTTCACTTTACAAAGGAGGAAACTGAGGCCCAGAGCTATCAAATTTTAATGCCAAGGCAACACAAGTAGGTGGTAGAGCTGGGACTTGAACCTGAGATACTGTACTTTGACCAGAGGTCTTTCTACATCATACTGTCTTTAAAAGCTACCTGCCAAATGAAACATTCTCCAGTGTTTCTCTTATACTGCTAATATATAGCTATTTGATTACTGTTGCAACAGAGATCTATCCAGTTTTATAATACTTCACAGATTATATTACATTCTTCCAGAGTATGGCCATTCACATAGGAATTATGTGGTCATTCAATCAACAAACATTTACTGATCACCTACTATATGCCAGGCATGTAGTACTGGGGAACAAAAAGACTGCAAGGTTTTGGCCTGACTTCAATTGGAAATATTCTTCGGATTTGCTAATGTAGTGTAGAATCATTCAACACCTAATTATTAGCGGTTACTAATAGTTTTAGTGTAAAAGGCCCTGTAAGAAAATTAATAACAAGAAGTGAACTCTAGCAAAGTGAATACACAGACATTAAAGCCTTTACTTATATGCGTTTAGGATTTCACACGGGCAGATGACCCAAGAATTGTTATTTAAATGTCGGTTTTAAAAGTCTCCCAAATTTGCTAAACAAAACAAAACAAAACGCCAACGAAGGTTAAACCTCAGTTATCTGTTTCCTTTTTTACTAGTTTTCCCTCCAGCAGACTGCATCTCGAGGGAAGCCTGGGACTAGGCAACTCGGAGGCCCCGCGGTCCTGGTATTTCGCCCAGGCTCCCGCTGGGGTAACAATGCGTACTGCGAGCGGCGCCGCCCCTACAGTGCCGCCATCCCGGGCGCCGTCGCCCCGCCTAGCTTGGCGCGCGGCTGTTGCGCGGGGCCGCCGGCCGGGCGCATATATTCTGGGCGCCTCTCGGACTCTTCCGCTCTCCTCGGGAACAGTGGTGTCGTGGTTGCTGCTGTGTGGCTTTTCCCGCCGCGCTCGTACTCCCCTCTCGTGACTTACTTCGAGGGCTTATGGCGGTGGTGGCATGGGGACGGTTCTTCGCTCGGGCATGGCTCTGCAGGTGCAATTCTGACTCTTTTCTGAGCTCCAAAAGGCAGCCCCCGGGTGCCCGGGGGACGGCCCGAGTAACCCAGCCCTTGTTTGGTGTTGCAGGAGAGCCTGGCAGGGCTGCAGCCGGCAGTACCGCGCCGCGTTTTGCGCCGAGTTGAAGCAGCCCCTGGCCATTGAGAAAGTCGACCACCGCCCTGTCTGTCCTCACGAGGTAGGGTGACTGGCCTACCCCCGGAAACCCTTGGCGCCCCTTTTACTATCCCGCCCCCCCGAACTTAGATGCCGCGGGCTTCCATCCTGAATCACGTTCTCAGTTGCTCAGCTAGACGGCGACCCGGAGACTGGAGCGCAACTTAGTACCGGGCAAGTAGGACCCTTTCAAAGTTCACAAAAAGGCCAGAAGTGCTAAAGGAAGGGCGTTCCCCAATACACAAATACAGGCCTCTCTCCGAATGTCCCAGAGCTGTTGCCTTAGAAACAGAGAATTCAGATTTGCACACTACTTTGCATAACTACCTTCAAGTTACTAACTTAACAGATAAGTGGACTCCATCTTCTGCTTTGTTCCTCTCCAGTGTCAGCTTCTAATTATCTGCCCCCTTCCCACTACATTTACACTAACATTATTAGTAACCACTAATAATTCGGTGTTGATTGATTCTTCACTGCATTCGCAAACCCAAAGAATGTCCCCAATTGAAGTCAGGCCAAAACCTTGCAGTCTTTTTGTTCCCTAGTACTAGTGCCTAGCACATAGTAGGTGATCAATAAACGTTTGTTAATTGAATGACCACATAATTCAATTTAATTATCGTACACCCTGCATTTCCATGTGTATATGTGCCTTGTGCCCTCCTGTAGTATACTGCAGTGATTTGGGGTGGGGTTAGTTTAGAGTTGTGGGCAGTTCCAGTTACTTTGGCCATGTCTGTTGACCACTCTGGGGACACAGTGTTATCTGGTGTGGAGAAGGGGAACCTCTGAAAAGGTGAAGCAAGTAGTCAGCCTCAGTATTGGAGACCACTGGTGAGCAGGAAGAAATGTGGCTGCAGCCCTGAAGTGTTATTTGGGTGAGCCCATGATGGCAGTCAGTCTGCTTCCTGGGATTTACATACTGACGGATCTTCATCCTTTCTTGACTCAAGGTGGAGTGACTTGGGAATGTATGTGTGCTGTGTGCTTGTCCACAACTAATGTGTCACACATAGAGTGTGTGAGGCTGAGTGAGGGCTGGGCTTTTCTGTTCTTTGTCCCAATACCACATTGTAAGCTCATGAGAGCTGGGACTATGTTAGCTTTACTCATTATCAAATCCCCACAGTCTGGAATGGTGTCAGACACATAGCAGATACTTAATAAATTGTTGAATGAATGAATTTTGCAGATAAAAATGCCTTCTTACCAATATGACCACCTCTTTACAATACTGGACATTTAAACACACACAAACAAATACATGCCATCAATTCTGCCTCTAACACTTCATTTCCTCCTGTAATTCCAGCTCCTGTTGGGATGGGTTGGTCTACTACAGTGATTCTCTAGCATGCATCAGAATCACCTGGGCTTTGCTAAAACAGATTGGGCTTGTAAAACAGAATCAGATTGTCAAAACAGATTGCCGGGCACTGTCTCCAGAGTTTCTGATTCAGTAGGCCTGGGATGGGGGCCTTAGAATTTGCATTTCTGACAAGTTCTCAGGCGATACTTTTGCTGGTGGTCTGGGGCCCACAGTTTGAGAACCACTGGCCTACAAGGTTTAGAAAACTGCTGACTGCATTGCTGCAGGTCTGCCTCAGATCTGGCACTATAGAGAAACATAGCAGCGGGGATTTAGGACGAGCCTCCAGGATTCCTGATTCCCAAAACATCTGACCATGTTACTCTTCTGCTTAAGCGGCCTTTAATGACTTCCTGCTCGTCTGAGTATGAAGACTAAGATCCTAAGTTAGGCCTACAAGCCCAAGTATGATGTGGTTCCTGTCTCTCCCTCTAGCCTCATCTCCTCCTCCTCTTTGTGCTCTAGGCTGACTGGTTTTTCTTTTGTCTTTACCACAGGGCCTTTGCACATGCCATTGCTTCAGTCTGGAACGCTTTCCCCTCTCTTTGAATAGTTAACTCTTAGCTATCCTTAGTGCAAGTGTTACTTTCCCAGGGATGTTTTTCTTGACCTCTCTATAAGGTCGAATCTCATTATGTGCTTTCATAGCACCATATATTTCTATCTTTAACACTTTATGTTGGAGTTGTAATTTAACACATATATTTTCATAATTATTTGATTAATGTCTGTCTTCCCTACTATTAGCTCCATGAAGGCAGGAATCTTTTCTGTTTTACCTCATGATTGTCCACTGGCAAAGAGTTGGCATTTAGTATAAACAGTAGTTTGGTAAAATTGAATGAACTCCATCTCCACGATTGTGTACTGCTCTACTTTGTTGCTCTATTTTCTTTGTAGGTCAGAGTTAATGTCCATTTCTGTGGAGTTAACTTTGCTGATATATTGGTCTGCCGTGGTCAGTATCAGGAAGAGCCCCATCTTCCCTTCACACCTGGTGAGTATCGGGACCAAGTGACTGCTTCAGGGAAGGCAGATACAGAGCATTTCCAGAACCATGCACTCCATCCCAGGCTCTGCCATCGGTGCTGTTTAGTGAGCTATATCAGCCTCACTGATAATGAGAATCCCTAGATTGTGAGTCCCTGAGGGCAGGTTCTGTGTCTGTCTTTCTGAACGTTACATCTGTCTGGCCCAGCTCATAGTAAATGTTCAGTATAAATACTTTAAAAATGGGTAAATGAATGAATTTTCACATGTCATGTTCACTAGAATTCTGCTTACCAAAATCATCAGTGACCCCAGTCATTCCCTTTCCTTCCTTGATGGTGCCTGCAACTTTGTTTCTTCCCTGAAGGATCAGAACATCTGTTTGCAGCTAAAACTTTAGTCTTCAGAAGCATTTCCAAAGACACCTAATAGCAAATGATTAGAAAGAAGAAAAAGAGTTTCTTTTCCATTTCTTTGGAGCTCAATGCCTGATTTTCATTAGGCCGAATCTTATTACTTTTAGATTATGAATATGTGCACAAATGACTGATTTTTTTTTTTTTGGTTGAAATTTACTTTCTGTGGTTAAATTTACTTACGGTTTACCATGTGTACAGTACCCGTACATTCAGTACACATATGTAGTATTAACGATACAGTGATTGCATAATAGCTGCTGTGTTTTGGCCTTAGGCTGTTTGGTTGTACCTCAGCAGTTGGAATCATTTCCCTCTGTTTGTATTTGTTGACGTGCTGGATAGGGTGGAAGATGTCAGACTCAGTGGAATTATCCCCCTGGCAGCTTATGTGGGAAGTGCATGATCATTAAATTCACAAATTTTGGAGGTAGAAGAGGAAAGGACAGGCAATACCAATTCATCCAACTGAACCAAGTACTATATGAATAAATATAGTTCATGCCCTTGAAGGCCTCATAGTCCAACAGAGGAGACCTGGAAGCAGATAAATACAATATGATGAATGTTGTAATTGGGGTGCCGGGTGAGCCAGAGTCCCCAGTGATCAGGGTCATAAGTACATGTGCACCTGTTAACCTCTGTGCTTTTGCACATTCTTGAACTTTCCACTGCATCACAATAAAAATGGGATCACAAAATCTTTCACATTCCTGGGCTTTGGGTGTAACATGCTGACCCCTTTGCCCTGGGGGGTAGGGTGGGTGGACACCTACCTTCTTGGCTCCAGAAAGTTAATAGAATGGCATGTTGATCAGGATTTTCTCATCTCCATTTGCTTTGCAGATGACCTAATCTTTAAACAATTTGTTTTAGGAATGGAGTTTTCTGGGATAGTATTGGAGACAGGCACAGATGTCAGCACAGTGAAAGAGGTAAATTAGTTGAAACCTAGGGAATCGATGTGTGTATAAACCCATTGCCCGTGAGTCGATTCTGACTCATAGCGACCCTATAGGACAGAGCAGAACTGCCCCATAGAGTTTCCAAGGAGCGCCTGATGGATTCAAACTGATGACCTTTTAGTTAGCAGCCATAGCTCTTAACCACTATGCCACTAGGGTTTCCATGTGTATAGCTATCAGAAATGTGCTAAGCAGAAATGTGCTAAGCATAAGAAGCAGGGTGTTGCTTCTCCTGGCCTTTGCCAGTAGACAGCAAAGGGAAACCAAGAGGGAGGGGGAATAAACTAATTCTGAATTGGGGGAAGGAAGAGATGGAAGTTCCTGGCTTCATTAAAGTTTTTATTACGAATAAAGGGCAGCGCCTCCATCTTTAGTTACTGAGAACATTGGCAATGTGCAAGTTTCAACGTCTTGTGAAAGAAATGAACATTGGGATTCTAATTCATATATCATCCTTTTCCTTCATCTATCCCATCATTGTCCAAGATGTGCTCAGATTGCCTTGGCAGTCTGGTAGGGTATTGAGAGAATGGCTGGTTTATTTACTAAACATTAATTCTGAATAGATAATTAAGGTAAACCTTCAGGAATCAGAGGTGTGGGTTTTGTTGTTGTTGTTTGTTTGTTTTCTTTATTAATTCAGAAAGAGGTGAATGGCTTTTGAACAAATGCTTAATGCTGTTTTCCCTTTAGGGGGATCGGGTTATTGGTGTGTGTGGCTTTAATGGTATGGCTGAAGAATGCATCACTGACCAGAAGGTATCCCTACCTCTCATTATCAATATTTGGAGATTATTTTCTCCTTTCTTTTCTTTCTTGAGTTTCTACCTATCCCTTCCCTTCCCCCCTCCTTTTTTCTATTAGTTTGGTCATATCTTGTTTCTCAGCCAAGCACTTCTTTCTTTCAGATGCCAAAACCTTTCTGTATATAGGTGTGACAGCCTTGCACAGAGCTTTGTTTGTGTGGAGTGGCTTAATGAAGAAAGCATTTTGTTTTCTGAGTCCTGGAGCAATTGGCTGTTTTCCATATTGGACCGTAGGTAGTTTCGGTAGAAAAACTGGTTTAGGGCATTGAACTGAATGTAATGGGCTTCTCCCCAACATGAAGCGTGTGAAAGAGAGAGCCCTGGGAAGGCAGCCAGCCTAGGTGGCCTGGTAGGGGTGTGCAGGGTGTGAATGGTGCCCCCCAGTGGGTTACAGTACACAATTTTTTTTCACAGCTTTATTGAGACACTTTTTTGTACCATTCTCCACTCCTCTTGGAGGAGAATTTTCCACTGGGCTTGGTTACTAGCATGTGTTTCCCTTTGCAAATCAGTCACTCAGTCAAGTCATACTGTTTACCTTTATGACCAGATACATGCGCCTAATCCGTAAGTCACTGTTATCTCTTTTTATAGTCACTGTGGAAGATTCCAGAAGGGGTCGCCCTCCGAGAAGCTGCTGTCCTGCCTATATCTTATGGGACTGCTGTTTTAGCCCTGGAGCATCGGGCTCGTACCCAGCCTGGGTGAGGGTTGTGTAAACGAAAGAGGGCTAGCCGGTATCCTTCTCTGATACCAGAAGTACCTGCCAGGACCTTGTTCTCTTTTCTGTCCTTCAGGTCATGTTTAGTTTGGCTGAGGAAAGGCCAAATAGAGGTATTGATCCAAGTCTGGGTTCTGGTCACTGTGGGGCCATCCTTTTGTCTGGGAGGGAATAGTAGATTGTGAACTTTGCCCACATGATTTTGGAAAATAATCTCTCTTAAACCTGACCACTCTGGAGATCACCTCATAGAAGACCTTAAAGTTTAGAAAGTTGCTTTGATAAAAGTCACTTTGCTCTGGTTTTAATGGGAGGCCTATGGTATTTGTTTCTCTGTGAGGCTTAGATGGATATGCCCGACTTGAGTATTTCAAACTCAGAGGGGCTGGAATTTTCCACTTTTCCTGAAGCATACATACTGCCTCTTGTTCTTAGTGAGCCTCAGGATTGCTCCAGAGAGATGGGTTTAGTTGAGCAGTGGCCACCACCTTCTAAAATCCAGCAGTGTTTACTACGAGAATGGTTTTAGGACAGAATTTCTGAGGCAGAAATTGGAGTGGTAGTTCAAAGGAACAGTTACACTAACACAAGGGAAAGGCTGCTTAGCTTAAGGAATGACTTTTCCTGGGAAGTCTTAAAAAACTGGACCAAATTAGCACTGATCTAGAAGTCTCGTACGTAACCCAGCCCTAATGCTGAAGAACAGATGTACGTGAAGGGTTGAGTGAAGTGACTGTAGAGTTCTCGCTTTAGAGTGTGCTAGCTCTGAAATGTTCATGAAATCACATTACGGGATGATTTGTGAAGGCTTTTGAAGTGACAGTCGTCTTTCTCTGGCACAGGGAAACCGTCTTAGTGACAGCAGCAGCTGGAGCCACAGGCCTTGCAATGATAGACGTGGCAACAAATGTTCTTCAGGCCAAGGTATTTGCATGCTAAATTCTCCATTTAAAAAACCACACCCCCCCAGTTTTCAAACATGGGATATAGTCATTCATTTATTCAAAAACAGGTACAGGCACGGGGGACATAAAGTAATCTAGAGTATGGTCTTGCCATCTACAGTAAAACCTGCTAAAGCTGGGACCTGTGTAGGCAGAAACCTGTCAGAGAAGAAAAACTCATATATATTCCACTAATAGAGAAGATAGAAAAGTGGTAAGACTGCACCTTGTTGAAGGCGGAAAACTTGTGAGACCCAGAAAAACAAGACAGTCCCATTGAGTTCTGGCTCTCACAGGTTTCACTGTATTTGCCTACAGACTAGTGAGGGGAACCTAGAAAGTAGAACGCTCATTCTTCCAGTTACTAGAATCTGGCAAGATCCAACTCACTTCATAGGCATAGCAGATGCTGTTCCCTGTACCTGTAATGTTCTGAACTGTCTCTCCCTGTGCTTCATGTTTAAAATCAATCTCATAGCACCTTATATTTCTCTTTCATAGCATACATCTCAGTCTGTGCTTACTCCTCTGCTTATGTCATTATTGGATTGATGTCTCCCTCCTACTAGTCCCCATGAAGGCAGGGGAAGTGCCTTTTTGGCTCATTGTTGTGGTCCTGCCACCTAACACGGTGCCTGCAACATGGTAGGCACTCAATAACGCTTTCTTGAATGAATGAAAGAAAGACCCATGTCTCTGCAGGAGTAGGCTGTGGGTGTCAGGCTGTGGGTGTCAGGCTGTGGATGTCAGGCTGTGGATGTCAAAGAAAGGACTTCTTGAAGAAGGTAGACATTTAAGCTGACTTTGAAAGGATTGGTAGCAGTAAAATAGCAGAAGAATGGAGGTAAAGATCATTTTTAGTGGTGGGAAGACATATTAGAAGACAGAAAAATGTGAACTAGCATGATGCATTCAGGGAATTGTGAATAGCATATCTGGAGCGAAGGACCTGTGAGAGGAATGGTGGATAGTGATTCCAGAGAGGTGATGAAGGGCCTTGTGTAGACCTGAAGAGTTTGAACATTTATTGGAAGCTATAAGAAGCAATTGAAGATTTTAAGCAGGGAAGTGCCATGATCATCTTTGCATTTTGCACACTTCGCTTTGAGTGGGGATGAGGGATAGGGGCAAGATTGGGGTAGTCTGGGGACAGTAGGGCAGATTCTTGGAGCAGTCCTGGTCAGAGATGATGATACCTGAAACAAAGCAGTGGAGGTGATGGATTGAGACATACTAAGGTGGAAGAAAATACAGAATTTGGTGCTTGGAGAATATCCTAATATACTTAAAGGAACAAGGACTTTGGAGTTAGCCTAGGTTCAAAATCTAGCTCTGCCTCAGCTTAATAGCATCAGTTTTCTCATTGTAAAGTAACACTTTCCTTATAGGGTTGTGGGGATATTGAGATTACATGTGCGGTGTGCCTATTAGAGGGCATAGCATGTTGGTAAGAATCTCTTAATAAAAAAATTATGCTTTTTATGCAAATGGTTTGTGCTCAGCTACTGCCCAAAAGGTTGGTGGTTTGAATCCACCCAGATGTGCTGTGGAACTACTTCTGTAAGATCACAGACATTGAAAACCCTACGGGGCAGTTTTATTCTGATGCAAATGGGGTCACCATGAGTTGGAACCAACTCGATGGCAATGGATTTTTATTATTATTACGCATTGAGTGTGAAAGAGCAATCTAGGTTAACTGGTGGATTTGCCAGTTCTCAAGCGGTTGAGAACACAGGAAGCAATGCTGAGTTCAGTTTTGGGTGTGTTGAGCCTGAGGTTCCTGTGGAACATTCTGTTGGGGTATCAATAAGGTTGGAGATAATTGGATCAGTCTGGAATTTCTTTAGGTGGCATCCCTCATTTCTCACATTAAGTTCCTTTTGGGAAAGACATGAGAATTCTGAAGGTGGCTCCTCATGGAATATTAACACATTTCATGTTAAAAGGAAGGACTTTTAGCCCCTCTCTTATAGGGGAGACCATAATTAGTCTCATTGTCTAGAACCATTGACTAACATTTCTAGGAAGATATAAATTGTACCCTTCTTTGTTTTAAATAATTGTAAGAAGATAAGAAGAGATAAAATTCAGATTTTGAAATTAATCCAAGCTGTATTTCTCTAGCAACAAAAACGGTTTTAAACAAAAGAAAAAAAAAAATCAAAGTAATGTTACCATGCCACCTACTTGGAACAGGTCATTTTGATAACACCTTCCATCTACAGATTTCATATTGCTTTCAAAGTGCTTCCACAGCAATTATCTTAGACTTGATCCTCACAGCACTCCCGAGAGGTGGGTAAAGTAAGTGTTTATTATCCCTATTTCACAGATAAAGAAAGTGAGGCACCGAGAGAGAAAATGGTTTGCCTTAGGTCTCCCTGGGACCTAGTCGGAATCCTGGGATGGGAATGAGGTGCCTGACCCTAGTCTGGCATCTGCCCACTGTGGCACTGTGTGCTAATAGCCTTCTCAGTGAACTGCAGCTATTTGAGAATTCAACCAGTGAATTATTTGAGGGTAGCTTTCAGTTTCAAATAGTTACGGATGAGTGCGGAATCTTTTAAGGGCACTGATGTTCTTGGGAGCCCTGGTGGCGCAGTGGTTAAAGCACTGGGCTGCTAACTGAAAGGTTGGCGGTTCGAACCCACCAGCCTCTCTTTGGAAACCCTATGAAGCAGTTCTACTGTGTCACGTGGGGTTGCTATGAGTTAAAAATCGACTGGACGACACAACAACAGTGCTTTAGGCTGCTTAGTTGGCACAAATGATTAAGTGCTCAGCCACTAACTGAAAGGTTGGTAGTTAGAGTCCACCCAAAGGTACCTTGGAAGAAAGACCTGGCAATCTACTTCCAAAGGTCCCACAGCCATTGAAAACCCTACTCTGACTCACATGGGGATGCCCTGAGTTTTGGAATTCACTCGATGGCAACTGGTTTGGTTTTTTCGTTTTAGGCAGTTTGTTAGCGTTCAGAATTTCTCTGGAGACTTCCAAGCCCCAGGCTGCCCCACAGTATAGCCCACAGCCACCTGTGCTGTCTGTGCCAGCCTGCAGATATGGCTTTCCCCCAGGGTGATGGAGTGAAACAGCATGGGTTTTGGAGTCAGGCAGCACTGGGTTTGAACTAATAATGTTCTACAACATACTATCTGGATGAGCCTGGGTTAATTATTTAACTTCTTTTGAGTCTGTGTCTCTATCTATAGAATGGGAGTAATTATACCTCCCCCATAATGCTCTCATGAAGGTTAAATACAATAAATGATTGCATATGTGTAATAATTGCTTCAATTTAGCTAACACTTTGTTTTCCAAATGCTTTATGTACAGTATTCCATTTACCTCTTAAGTCTTATTTTACAGATCAGGGAACTCAAGCCTAGAGAAGCTGAGAGGCAGTATAGAGGTTAAAAACGTGTACTCTGGAGATGGATTACCTGGGTTTGGATCCCAGCTCTGCCTCTCATTAGCTGTGTGACCTTGGACAAGTTACTTAACCTCAGTTGCCTCACTTTCTTCATCTATATAGTGGGGATGATAATAGTGTCTTTTTCATTGGGTTATTATGATTAAATGAGTTATGAATGTACGTAAAACACTTAGTATAGTGCCTGGCACAGAGTAAGCACTATATACGTGTCAGTTATCATAATGGTTTTCTAGGGCTGTTGTAACAAAGTACCACCAACTAGGCAGCTTAAAACAATAGAAATTTCTCCTCTCATAGTTATCAAGGTGTCTGCAGAGCCATATTCTTTCTGAGGGCTCTAGGGGAAGCTCCTCCCTTACCTCTTGCAGCTTCTGGTGGTTCCTGGCAACGGTTGGCGTTCCTTTGCTCATAGATGCACCACGCCAGTCTCTGCATCTGTCTTCCCATGGTCGTCTTCTTTCTTTGTTTGCATCTCTGTATCTCTTCTCCTCTTTCATAAGGACACTGGTCATACTGGAAATCCTGCCCCACTCCAGTATGACTTCACATTAACTAATTACATCTACTAAGGCCTTTTTACCACATAAGGTCACGTTCACAGGTACCGGGAGTTAGGACTTCAGCATATCTTTTTTGGGGGCACAATTCAATGCAGGATAGTTATTATTAAGTAATTTGCATAAGGTAACTCAGCTAATAAGTGACAGGGCCAGGATTTGAATTCATGTCTGTCCTACTTCAATGTCTTTCTGTTGTATCCTGTTTTACTATCTGGGAAGCCTTTCCTGATCTTTCCTGTCCTAGATCTAGGTTGGGTCCCTCTCTTTTATGCTTCTGGGGCCCTCTCTGCTTCCCCCGCCACACTGCTGTATCTTGCTTTCTTCTTTTTTAATTTATTTTGTTGTTGTTGTTGGAAATACACACAGCAGAACATACACCAATCGAGCAGTTTCCGCGCGTACAATTCAGTGACATCGATTACATTCTTCGAGTTGTGTAACCGTTCTCACCCTCCTTTTCTGAGTTGTTCCTGCCCCATGAACATAAATTCACTGCCCCCTAAGGTTCCTGTCTAATCTTTCAAGTCACTGTTGTCAGTTGGATCCCATATAGATAATTCTGAAAAGAGCATAGCGCTCAAGACAGACATATTTTTTACGAGTTAAGCTAAACTATTGTTTGGTTTTAAGAAGACTTCAGGGGATATTTTTGGTTTAAGGTTTAAAGATTATCTCAGGACAATAGTTTCAGGGGTTCATCCAACTTTCATGGCTCCAGGAAGTCTGGAGTCCATGAGAATTTGAAATTCTGTTTTGCATTTCTCCTCTTTTGATCAGGATTCTTCTATAGAATCCTGTTCTGATGGCAAAGGAGGCAGTTGTTCATGGAGGCAGTTAACCACACGTTCCATAACCTCCTATTCCTGATTCTCCTTCTTCTTCTGTTGCTGCAGGTGAGTAGAGACCAATTGTTGTGCCTTGGATGGCTGCTGGCAAGCTTTTAAGACCCCAGACACTACTCAGTGAACTAGAAGGTAGAATGGAAGCCCTAAACAAGTTATTAGATCAGTTAACTGGGATGTCCTATGAAACCATAACCCTAAGCCTCCAAACCAAGAAACCAAATCCCATGAGGATTTTGGTCGTACATAAGCAGCCTCAGCAGCTACTGTCTCTCTCTGTTTTTGTTGTTGTAAATATGTCTGTCACACAACTTTTGCCAGTTGAACTTTTTACAGGTGTACAGCTCATTGACAGCAGTTGGAATATTTGGCTGTGCAACCCTGCTCTTAATCAATGTGATGTTTTCATCATGGTTACCTCCCTTTTCCCCTCTCCCCCATTCCTGGTAACTGCTAATAAACTTGTTCTCTATACATTTGCCTTTTCTTGCCTATTTATGTAAGTGCAGTTATACAATATTTGTCCTTTTGTGATTGGCTTATTTCACTTAGCATGTCTTCCAGCTCTATCCATGTTGTAGCATGTTTTAAGACTTCATTTCGCCTACTGGCTGAGTAGTATTCCATTGTATGTATGGCATCTTGCTTTCTTGACTCTAAGCTTGGTATCTAGCTTGTATCCTTACTGCTTGACTCATAGTAGGTGCTCAACAAATGGTGGTTTTAATTTGTATTTGGAGAAGAGTTTGTGAGCATCTCCTGAACCATCTCCTAGCTTGACTTACTAGGGTTCTAGGATTCTTAGGAATGTGGACACCATGGCCAGTTGGGCATGGAGGGGTCAGTAAGATGGTGTTATGCGTGGGGCCTGATGTGTGGGATCAAGGCTGATGCCAGGGCAGCCTGATCACATTGGTTTCCTCAAGTAGCACTCCTTGACTGGAGACTGAGTTGGGTTACATGAGCCCTCTTGGTATGTCCTGGACCATCAGAAGCATTGTGTTCTTTATGCAGGTAATAGCTGCAGCCGGAAATGAGCAGAAGTGCAAGCTGGCAATGCAGAGGGGTGCGCAGTCCAGCGTGAACTACAGTCAGGGCAGCCTGAAGGAGGCAGTGAGGAAGCTGGTGGGCAGTGGTGGGGTGAACGTGGTCATCGACACCGTGGGAGGAGATGTCTTCCTGGAGGCTCTCCGCAGGTACATGAAGTGGTCTGTTTGGTGTGGGCTAGGGCTGGAGCTCCACCAAAACCTGTCAGAATCTCTGTCCTCCTCCTGGTCTTGCTTCTGTCTTGCCTTTGCTGCTTCTCCTGTAGGCATTGGCATCCACGAGAACAGCTGAGTGGGTGAGTGAAAAGGAACAGAAGCAGAGGGAAAATCAGGAAAAGCTTAATTTAAATATAGCAAAAACAAGATACCCAACTGGAAAATATCCAAAAAACGACTACAGATATTCAAATACTCAGAAATTATACATGTGCTAAATTCAGCTCTGGCAGCCCCCACTAACTATATACACGGATGTGGAGAATTCTGGAGCTCACCGTTCAGATGTTAGAATTAACGGGATGGCCATTGCCCTTTCCCCAGGCACCATGTGCACCATGGTGCAGGCTCTGCTGATCTTAACTGGTTTCTGAAACAGTCAGCAGTGTAGGTGTTTCCTTGATTGGTTTTATTGAAGAAAAATCACCAGAGACTTAGTGGGACTGTTGTCTCACACCAGTTCTCATTTCTGTTTTCAGTCCTGGACTCCGGAAGGCTCTGATAATATTAGTTTTAGTTCTGAGGGTACCCTGGCAGGCACCATTTTGTTTGTGGTTTATCTCAGTTTGAAGTTGAAGAAACAGAAGCAGAGAGGGCAGCTTACCCACAGAAGGGATCCAGTTGGCTCTGTAGCCCCTTTACTAAGAGGCAGGCAGTATACACGTTTGATGACCATTGCACTGTGCCGACACTGTGCTTAACTGAAGAAACAGAGGGAGGAGTGTATAGGCTAAATGGAGAGCTGGGACAGAGAGCTGGTGAAACTCACCGTTCTCTCGCCTTCCCTTGGGTTTCTGGATAATCGTGTTTTGACAACAGTTTCTTATTTCCCTTCTAAAGAAAAAGAGCAAAAAGCAACCAAACAAGCAAATGTTTTATGTCAAAAATGTCTGTTAAATTTATTTTCATAACTCATTGCTTAAGAAACCAAAAACCAAACCAGTTGCTGTGGAGTTTACTCTGACTCATAGTGACCCCATTTGTGTCAGAGTAGAACTGTGCTCCATAGGGTTTTCAATGGCAGTGATATTTTAGAAGACAGTCACCAGGCCTTTCTTCTGAGGCACTTCTGCTTAGCACACTCTGTATGGTACTTCTCATAATGAGATCTAGAAAAGTTGTGAATTTGTTAAATTATCCAGAATACTCTAGAGAAGCTCATAACTTAAAGAAGTCTGACATTAAAATGTTTAATTCTTATTCCTGCTTCCTAAGTTCAGAATCTTCAAACTGAGTTGTCTTAAAGTATGGCAAATGGAGTGACACTTGTTTACACCCAGTTTCCTTCCACAAAGTGTCTTAGGTGGTTAAATACACAGCCTTGATTGTAAAGTGGGTCCCCCTGTAAAACTGGCTAGTTGCTTTGTTCCCTCATGCTTTCCTTATGGCTTATTTTTATATTTTCCTACTCATGAACCCGAAGTGCTAAAGGATGGTTCACACCTGCCAGTTTGTAAGGTCAAGGGGAGTTTACAGCTGTGGGTTTAATGTACATTGCATTTTTAAAATTTTAATTGTGGTGAATATATATGTAACAAAACATTTGCCATTTCAGCATTTTTTGCATGTACAGTTCAGTGACATTAATTGTGTTTATCTTATTGTTTAATCATTTCCATTATCCATTTCCAAATGTTTCTGTCACCTTTAACTGAAGCTGAGTGTCCCCTAAGCAATAAATCTCCTTTTCTCTCTCCCTTCCAGCCAACCCTGGTAACCACTAATGAACTTAGGTCTCTATACACTTGCCTATTCTTGTTATTTCATGTAAGTGGGATCATACAATATTTGTTCCTTTGTGACTGACTTATTTCCCTCAGCATAATGTTCTCAAGGTTCATTGTGTTGTAGCATGTATTTGGACTTCATTTTTCTTCATGGCTGACTAATATTCCATTATATGCTTGTACCATATTTTGTTTATCTAGTCATCTCTTGTGCATTGTTTTTTATAATTACTTTTCCTCTTTCTCCTCAGCCTGGCCTGGGAGGGCAGGATTGTGGTGGTGGGGTTTGCTGGAGGAACCATTGCTTCTGTGCCAGCCAACGTTCTACTCCTGAAGAGTATCTCTGCCACGGGGATGTCCTGGGGCCAGTACAAAAACAAGAACTTCTCCCTCTTCTCCAGTATCCTGTCCTCGGTGCTTCGGTACTGCCAGCAAGGGCGCATCCAGCCTTACATTGGAGCGGAGTTTAAGCTGGAGGAGGTAAGATGCTCTTAAGGATTGTAGATGTAGATGAGGCCAGGAAGTAATCTGTATTAAGCTACTGGATAGCTTATCTCTGAATATTAGAAATTCTCCTTTTATGGAATGAGAAGATGAAAATGCAATACAGAATAGTGGAGCTTCACAGGCTATAGGGTATAGGATTTCTCCCAGTCTTCTGGGTTGTATGGGTGTATGTCCAGGCCGAGTTAGTCACCTGTGAAACTGAATCTGCAAAGGCCCTCAAGGAGCTGAATTTTGAGGACTCTGTACATCACTGCCTCTCAAACAGAAGGAATTTATGATACTTTAGAAAATAATTTACACGTGTTGATGTGAACCCTGAACTCCACCACATACAAGCCTGAGAAGGAAACGCTTAACTTGACCTTTGATTTGTAAATACAGACACTTTAAAGTACAAGCAGTTGATCTAAGCTGAGGTTCTGTTGAACAGAATATGAAATCTTGCCCAGCATCATAAGACTATAATTCATCCATTAGTCACTGTAGTTAATTTTGTTGGCTCTTCACTCTCTCTTTTCATTCCCCCACAGTCCCATTAATGTGCCTTAAACGTCCTTCAAAGTGTAGTCGTGTGCATGCATGTGCAATGTCGTTGTAAATGCCAATCTGTTAGGCATTCACTGTGGGGCTTTCCTTTTTTGGCTTAATTTATTTTAATGTTTAAAAACTGTTTTGGTAACTCTAGTCAGCCATAGATGGAAGAGAGGCTTTGTTCAAATGCACATTAGAGGAGTCCCAGCTGTCAGTGCCAGACTTCATTGCTTCCTGGCCTTCCATGTTTATGGTTTGTTTTTTTCCTGTGATGAGGCACATTCTTTTCAAACATAGTTTACTTTCTTCTTATCTTTTTAACACGTCAGGAAGGAAGCATTCCATGGTGTCTCAGTTAGTTAGCTAGTGCTGCTATAACAGAAATTTCACAGATGGGTAGAACAGAAATTTATTTTCTCACAGTTTAGGAGGCTAAAAGTCTGAATTTAGGGTACCAGCTCTAGGGGAAGACTCTCTCTCTGTGTGTGCTCTGGGGGAAAATCTTTGTCTTTTTCAAGTTCTGTTCTCAGTACCTTGGCCATATCCAAGTGGTATCTGTCTTTATTTGTGCTTACATCTCTCTGGGTCTAATCTACTCTTTTTGTATCTCAGAAGTCATTAGGTTTAAGACACACCCGACACTGATATGGCCTTTTAACATAACAAAAAATTAATACCAAATACGATTACATCCACAGGTATAGGGGTTAGGATTTCAGCACGTATTTTAGTGGATATAGTTCAATCCATAACACATAGTAAGTGGAAAACTTGACTGGCCAAAAGACAACAGGTTGGATTCCAGTTGCAGCTTTGCCCCTCTAGCCCTGTGACTGTATGGAAGCCCCTCACTGGTTCTGACCTTCAGTTTCCACCTCTCTAAAAGCAAGGGGCAGGACTGTATCCGTGGCTTTCAGATTGGGCTTCAGGAGCCACGGCAGGGATGTGGGGTGTGCAGGTGTAGGCTTGAGCTGCCTGGGCTCTGGGACTCCATCTCTGCTTGGGCCTGAGCAGCTGTACGTTTTTACTTTTATGTGCATACTTTTAGGATTTCTGTTCCGAAAGGGTTTTGTGGCTTAAAAATTTGAAAACCACCAGTCTACATAATCTCTGAGTCTGCTTCTGTTTTTTGGCTTTTATCAAGTGGCTTCTAGATGTTTCCTTTACCTGAGGCTCATGTCTACCTGTTGACAGAGGATAAGAATAATTAGGCAGCACGGGGATGGAAACAAGTGTTAGTTTGACCTGTTTCTTCTCTCCATTGACGTTTTTTAGGTGTTGCTCAGGCATGAAACAAAGCCAGAGGCGGATTATTGTTTCAGTTACTCACGTTGAAGTTCCCTCTCCTCTTAAACATGAATTAAATATATAATTACTGTAAACTTCCTGTCAGCTTCCATTCGTTCTTCTCCCTTCCAGTGAGGGCTCTTCACCAGGATTTTTATAGTTCTTCCCACTGCTGACCTGGTGTTATCGGGTGGCTCTCTGAGGCCATGCTCCCTAAGACGTCTCAAGCATCTCATTCACACACTATCTCATTTACTTTTTCTTCTCTATTTCTTTCAGTGTGTAAACTACTAGGGGAATAATAATAATGGCAGCTCAGATACATTAGGTGCTTATTATGGGTCAAAAACTGTGCTAAACACTTTATATGCGTTTTTTTCCGTTAATGTTCACACCAACCCTTTGAGGTAGGAACTACTTTTATCACATTTTATAGATAAAGAAATCAGGATTGGTAGAGGCTAAGAAAGATTGGCAGTTCGAACCCACCCAGTGGCTCTGTGGGAGAAAGATCTGGTAATCTGTTTCCATAAAGATCACAGCCTAGGATACCCTATAGGGCAGTTCTACTCTGTCCCATGGGGTCGATATGAGTTGGATCAACTCGATGGCACCCAACAACAACAGAAGATAAGAAACCTGCCCAGTAGTCAGTGACAGAGCTGGGGTCTAGTCTACGCTGGTCTGACCCCAGAATCTAGGCTCCCTATAGCTACACCAAACTCTCTCCTCAAACAAACCAGGAAGTTGCTTCTTAGAAACCTTATTCTATAGTATGAAATTTATCCATCCATGATGGAATTATCTAGGCGGAATAACTATCTTAGTGTTAAAAAGAGCAGGAATCTTGTATTTCCTAAGCAGTACCAGAATTTATATATTTTGTTCTTTTAAAATGAAGATGGCTAAATGAGTGTATGATTAATTCCACTTAACTTTAAAGTCTTTGTAATATTTCTCATGTAAATTAGTTGACGTATTAGAAAAATCTTCATCAGAACCTGTTTGGATTTGGAAAATGACTACTGTACTTTATATATAGTACTAAAGATACGGATTACCTAGCTTGTATTTTCTCCTGAATGCGTGAACTCAGGTAAAGACAAATTCCTTATAGATTTGGCCTTGGTAGTTGATATTAATATAACAAGATGCTTTACATCATAGCTTTTTTTAGTAGGCATAGGGTGTGAACTTCCACAGCAGCCTGTGCCTGGGTAGTATAAATGGTTAACACACTTGGCTGCTAACTAAAGTTAGAGGCTCAAGTCCGCCCAGAGGGACCATGATCTACTTCCAAAAAATCAGCCATTGAAAATCCTATGGAGCATAGTTCTTCTGTGACGTACAGAGTGTTGGCCATGAGTGAGGGTCAACTCCATAGCAATTGTTTGTTTTTTTTACTTTTAATAACTTTGATGCCTGTCTTTCCCATAGACCGTAAGCTCCATGTAGGCAGGGGCTATGTACTGTCTGGACCTCTGTATCTCCAGTACCTAGCAGTGTGCCACGCTTCAGCACACACTCACTTACCTGTTGAATGACTGATTGAGAAGATGATATGATGATTAAGAGGATAGGATTCTGGGGTCAGACTACCAAGTGTTCAGATCCTGGCCTCACCACTTACCTGGCTATGGGCAAAATATTTACATCTTCGTGCCTTGCTTCTTCATCTGTAATGGGGGCAACAATATAGCCTCCCTCACAGGGTGCTTATGAAGATTGAATAAGATAGTCCATGTAAAGGCACATGGTAAACACAGTAAAAATTTTAAAGCATAATATACAGCCATTTATAAAATACAGAGTTGAGACTTTTCAGTTCCCCTGAACTCTAACACTTGATTTGGCATTTCAGAGTGCAGGATTAAAGAGGCAATTTTCAGGTTTTGAATTTTAATTAGAACTTATTATTTTCATAAGGGTCGTAACTGCGCCCTGGTAGGAGGATCATGCACTGGTGCCATGATCTGTTCAGAGCATGGTGTTTTTCAGTTCTGCAGAGTCTGTTTTCTGTGTGGAGCTGCCCACATACGTCTTGACCGGATGCAGTACTTAAACCTCACAGATCTGAACTTGTTTACTATAAAAGATCAGGCGAGATCACAACGTGAACAGATCTAATGGATAGAAATTTTTGCTTGCATTTTCCTGACTGTATCTGTGGCCTAGTCTTAGAAATTAAACTCCACTTTTAGTTTAGACAATATGTTAACTTTAGCCCATGGTTCTACATCTGGTTTATGGGCTTCCCCATGTTTGCTGTCTCTACCTGCCCTAAGCCTTGGCCACTTGTCATGCTTCTCTAGTGACGGTGCATGTCCTGCAGTCACAGACCACTGTGGCTGTGGCATGTCTAACACTGTGGATGATCTCACGCATTCCTGAGGGGGAGGGCTGAGCTTAGGCCAGGCCTCCATCGTGCTCATCAGGGACCTGTCGGAGCCTCTGGCTTCCTCAGAACTGTCTGGAGGGGCTGGGCACCACAGTCCTGAAGTGTGAGGAGTTCACCCCATGGGGAAGGCTTTGACAAATGAAAGACAAGAGAAATTGCTCATCCTTTCTCTTCCTGATGGACTGTTTTGACAGGCAGTGGTTGAACAAGAACCAGCTGTATGCCCCCTGAAACTGTGACCAGTTCAGCATCAGTTATCTACCACCTCGTAGTTCCGCTCTCTCCTTCCCTGATTTGCTTCACTTTTCCCCTCACTCTTCTTTCTCTGGGACAGCAACCGTCACTGAGCATTAGGACATAAGTGTTGATTAGGCTCTGTTTTTTAACGAACCCAGGCTAAGTTCACTTAACTTAGAAATTTTATTTGTTTTTTTTTTGTGTTTAGTAATACATTAACTGGTTTTTTTTTTTTTTTTGTAAAGTCAGGTTTATTGAGGTGTAACATAGACAGTAACTGTCATCCTTTTTAGATATACAGTTCTCTGAGTTTTGACATATACAGTCATGTAACCATCCCACAACAGTCAAGATACAGGATATCTCCATCACTCCAGAAAGTTCCCTTGTGTTTCTTTATAGTCAATCCTCATCTCCCACCCACCAGCCCCTAGCAGTCACCAGTCTGTTTTGTCCTTATTGTTTTGCCTTTTTCAGAATGTGATGTAAATGACATGCAGTATATAGCTTTTTGAGTCTGGCTTATTTTTGTTAACATAATGCTTCTGAGACTCAACCGTGTTGTTGCATGCCAGTAGTTGCTTCCTTCTTATTGCCAAATAGTATTTCATTATATGAATATACCACAATTTATTTATTCACTCACCAGTTGATGAACATTTGATTGTTTTTAGTTTTTGATGATTATGAATGAATCCTTTATAAACATTCATGTACTGGTTTTTGTTTGGACCTATGTTTTTATTTATCTTAGGACTGAGATTTCTGGGGCATATGCTAAGTGTATGTTTAACTTTCAAGAAACTGCCAAACTAATTTTCCAAAGTGGTTATACCAGGTTGCATTCCCATCAACAATGCATGAGAGTTCCAATTGCTCTGCATCTGCCAGCACTTAGTATTTATCAGTTGTTTTCTTTAATTTCAGGTATTCCGATAGGTATGTAGTAGTATCTGATTGTGGGTTTAATTTGTATTTCCTTAGTAACTAATGATCTTGAGTATCTTTCATTGTGCTTGTTTGCCATCTGTATGTCCTCTTTGGTGAAATGCATTCACTAACTTTTAAAAGAAGATTCAGATCTACTTGCATCTCACAACAATGAAATGATGAATAATATTCAGCTACAGCAATGTATCACAAACTAGAAGTTTTTACTTTCTAAAAACAATCCCACTCAGTCGCACATAGATTTATTAATTCATGAATTTATTTGATTCATCAAACATTCACTGAGTACCTGCTTATGCCAGTCAGTAAAAAAAGCATGACCTAGTTCTGCCCTTGTTAGTTGGGAAGGTCTCAGGGCAGTGTTATGATAGGAGGAGGGGCCCGTTTCTAATGGGAAGCATGAATCAGCATGACATGTTTAGGGAACTATAAGTTAGTCTGATTATTCTTGCTTGATGAGCTAATTAAAAATTCCAACAGCAGAACCTTCACATCTGAAAACAAAAGCAATATTCTCACCCTGCCCCAAACTCTAGGTTGCATGTCTCCAGAGACAAATTTAATTATGACTTCATCCCTGTAGAGAACCCCAAGGCAAAGAACAAAGATGCTGGGAACAGCCTGTGTATCTATCTAGGCATTAGTATTGAGCAGCCTCCCTCTCATAAAACAGCCTTTAAAATACAGAAGGAGGAAAGTGTTTTAAGTATCAGAATTAGCTATCAAAAGACCCTGGTCTTAAAAAAAGACCCTGGTCTAAAAAACAATCCCTGGTTTAAAGCTGTACACTTTTCTTGTTAGTTTCTTATTCAGAGCCTTATGAATCTTATTAAACATTCACTGGTTGTCTGGTTTCCAAGCCCAGATAGAAACCACAGGTAGAAAGGAGCAGAGGTGGGATATTTTTAGAATCAGTTAATGATAACAGACGTGGCAAGTCAGCATGGAGAGAAGTGACAGAATGTCTGAAAAAACAGACGGGAAGCAAAAAGGTAAAATAATGGATGGTCAAAATGATGGGATTCCCAAGTCATGGATTTCCCCCCAATATTTTAAAGAAGTCAAGGAAATATGCGATACATTTTAATAAAAAATTATACCCAAAACGGTTAAAAATAGGTTTAGCATTTGGAGGGGCAACTTTCTTTTTTTGTTAACCTTGATTTGCAGGAGATAAAGATGCCAAGTGAAAAAGGTATCGCCATCTCGGATAGTACTTATTTTCCTAAGTCTTTTTATTGTTGAGCTATGACATTTCTCTGGGAATAAGTGACCTCTCACTGACAGGGAGAGGGATGCAGCTGTGAGTCACCTGGAGAGGTGCCGCAGCTTTGAGTGAGTGGCAGGGGCGTGAGTGCATCAAACACCTGTCTTGAACTTCTTTCGTCTCCTCTGAGTGAGCCTGAGTTTGCTTAGATTGGAAGGGTCTCTGTAAGGCACAAAGCCCTGAAAGACAGATGTTTTTGAAACCAGGGATTTGCAGAGAGATTGCCACACTTGATTTGTTTCTCTGCTTACTCCTCTGTATTTATTTTTCTTATGCGTTCTTTGGGGATCTCAGGTGGAGAGGGTTGGTTAATCATAGTCCTCACTTCAAAGCACATTTTCATTGTTGGACCATGCAAGGCCCATCTTTTGCTTTTATGTCTGTATGGATGTCTCTGTTTACTTATCCCCTTTATCCTTACTTCCCACTGCTGTTCTCCACTCCCATTATTTTTCCTCTCCTCAGTCAGTCACTATAATGTGACTGTAATATCCTGAGGATTATATTTCCTTATAAAACAGTTACTTAGTATACTAATATATGTATATATAAATTTATTTATTTGTTGTTGAGAGTATACACGGCAGAACATACACCCATCAATAGTTTCTACATGTACAGTTCGGTGACCTTGATTACATACTTCATGTTGTATAACCATTCTCATTCTCCTTTTCTGAGTTGTTCCTCCCCTGTTAACGTAAACTCACTGCCCCCTAAGTTTCCTATCTAATCTTTTGAGTTGCTGTTGTCATTTTGATCCCATATAGATAGTTCTTAAAAGAGCACAATTCTCAAGGCAGACATTCTTTACTAGTTAAGCTAAATTATTATTTGGTTTTAGGAAGATGTCAGGGAATATTTTTGGTTTAAGGTTTAAAGATTATCTCAGGGCAGTAGTTTCAGGGGTTTGTCCAGCTGTACTAATATATTTTTAAGTTGATAAATGGGTATGGCACAATAGACCTTATTGTGTTTCTTTATTTTTCACCCAGCGCCTTCTTTTTAAGATCATCTGTGTTGTGTGTAAGGAGCCCTGGTGGTGCAGTGGTTAAGCACTCGGTTGCTAACTGAAAGGTCAGCAGTTTGACCCCACCAGTGGCTCTACAGGAGAAAGATGTGACAGTCTGCTTCTGTAAAGATTACAGCCTTGGAAACCCTATGGGGCAGTTTTACTCTGTCCTGTGGGATCGTTATGAGTCAGAAATGACTCGACGACAGTAGGTTTGGTTTTTGGTTGGGTGTTGTGTGTGTATCCAGTTCATTGCTTCTCACTGCTGTACCATAGTCCATCATGTCCACCCACTATAGTTTACAAATCTACCTCCTAGTGAAAAACTTCAGAGGTTGACTAAGATTCGCTGACACCATAATTAGTACTACAATAAACAGTTTCATTTATGTAACTTTAGGGACTTGTATTTCTATATTTGGGGACTTTTAGCAGGAGTAGGATTATTGGATCAAAGGCTCTATGCATCCTTAATTTGAGTGCCAGTTGCTCTCCAGAATGATTTGACCAGTTTATGCCCCCACTACATTGGGCAAATCTGCTGCAAAAGACCTCTTCAAAGTTTTAAAAAGTAAAGGTGTCACTTTGATGACTAAGGCGCACCTGACCCAAGTTATGGTCTTTTCAGTCACCTCCTATGTATTTGAAAGCTAGACAGTGATAAAGGAAGATAGAAGAAGAATGGATACGTTTGAACTGTGTTATGTTGGCGAGGAGTATTGAATTTACCATGGATTTCCAGAAGAACAAACGAATCAGTTTTAGAAGAAATACAACCAGAATGCTCCTTAGAAGAGAGGTTGGTGAGACTTTGGCTCACTTATGTTGGACACATCATTAGGAAGGACCAGTCGCTAGAAAAAGACATAATGTTTGATAAAGTAGATTGTCAGTGAAAATGAGGGAAGCTGTCAATAAGAGCCACAGCAGCAGACTCAAGTATCATGAAGACGGTGCAGGACTGTGCCATTTTTCTTTCTGTTATACATAAGGTCATCATGAATTGGAGCCAACTGGACAACCAACAACAACAACAAAGCAGTGCATGAAAATTACTGTTTATTTGCCTGCCAATATGTAGCATTGTCCAGCTTTCGAATTTTTGCCAAATTAATAGGTGTAAAGTGGCATGCCATTATTTTAATTTGCATCTCCCTGATTTCTAATGAATTTGAGTGTCTCTATAGATTTTCTAGCCATTCAGTTTTCCAGTTTTTTGAAGTGCTATTTAAGCCCTTTGCCCAGTTTTCTAGGGGCTTCCTGTCTTTTTCTTACTAATCTGCAAGAGGTTCTTGTGTAATCTGTGCTTCTCAAACTGTGCTTCTCAAATCTGTGCATCCAGAACACCTGGCTAAAATGCAGATTCTGATTCAGTAGGGGTGAAATGAGGCTTGAGATTGTCCATTTCTAGTAAGCTCCCAGATGATGCAGAAGCTGATGGTCTTGAGCCACCCTTTTAGTAGCAAGGCTCTAGATGCTAGTTTTAGACTTTGCAGAAGTTTCCTTCTGAGTCTGTCAAGTGTTTGTCACCTTTTCTAGATCTAATGTAATCAAATAAATCAATATTTCATCTTATAGTTAGTGCTATTTGGAGCTTGTTTAAGAAGCCATTCTTCATCTCTGGGTCACAATGATCTTTTACATATTCCTTTATTAGTTTTATAGTTTTATTTCAGTCTTAGGGATTTAACCTATTTGAAGTCACCTTTGTGTTGGGTAAACATTAGGTGAAAGGTTTTTATTTTTCTCCTTATACTCAACCGGTTTTCCCAGCACCAAATAGTCCATTGTTTCTCCATTAATTTGTGGTGCCACCTTCATCTTATTTCAAGTTCCAGTGTGTATATGAGCATGCTGTCTTTTCTATTTCATTGGTTTACATATCTGCTTTTATTATTATAGCTTTAAAGTGTGTTTTAATCTCTGGAAGGGTAACTATTCCATCTTTGCTCTTCTTTTTCAAACTTGACTTAACTATTTGGATCTTTAGCCTTTTAGATAAAATTTAGAATAAATTTGTTTGGTTCCTGAGAAATGTGGATGAAATTTGCTTTGGAATGTCATTGAATTGATAGACTAATTTGGAGGGAGAATTGATATTTTTACAATGTTAAGTTATATCACCTGTGAACAGGGATATATCACCACTTATTCAGCTCTTTCATGTCTTTTAATAGAGTTTACATTTTTTTCTCCATAAAGTCTTCTGGATTATTTTTAGTTATGTTAATTATAAGTATTTTATGGTTCTAGTTGGCTTTGAGAATAGTGGTTTATTTCTGTTATATTCCTAGTTGATTATTTTAAATGTAGAGAAACACTAGTTATTTTTGTAAGCTTATCTTGTATCTCACTATCTTCTACCTTTTTTCTTTTTTGTCTGGTGCTTTGATTAGTTTGTTTTGTGTGTGTCTAGATTATTATATTGTCTACAAATAATGGCACTTTTGTCTACTTTCTTCCATTCTTCTTTGCCTTGTTATTTATGTTTTGTAAACTTTTACTTCTATAAAAGGATTTGAGATAGATTACAATTTCAGTTACATAGGAAGTAGGACCATTTTAATAAAAAGAAAAAAAATTCAAGCATTAATTCTCTGGCAGAGAGTACGTTCTTTTAAAATTTATAGCACAATATAGATAGACCTGAGGGCTCTTTATTTATTGGCTTTTATCTGACAAAACTGAAGGTTATAAGTTTAAGCAGAGAGAAGAACTGAGGCTAGGTTATCCTTAATTATTATTGTTTTCCTTTGAGTTTGTAATGATTACTTAGTTAGAATTGCATAGTTAGCTATATATAATTCTTTGTAAACACACATGTAAGTCTGGCCACAATTTTTTTTATCTTCTTGTTTTTTTTTAAATTTTAATTAGGTCAATGATGCCTTCCTTCACGTGACACGGCGCAAATCCACTGGCAAGGTGCTTCTGTCTCTGAAATAAATCCTCACCTCAGCAGCAAACTCAGCTTGTCCAAATCCAAACTCGCCCTTTTTCCAAGGAACCTGATTTCCTCCTGAGTTCCTAACGGTACCACCACCTTCCTTACTAATCCAGCTTTAAAATCTTAGAGTCACCCTTGATTCTGTTTTGTTATTGCTCATAATTAGTGTGATCATAGTTTAATGTACAAACTTGAAACCTTTTTAGAGAGAGATGGTGATATTAAGAATTACACCAGGAACCTCAACAGCAGAAAGACAAATAACCCAATTAAAAAATGGGCAAAGGATATGAACAGGCACTTTGCCAAAGAAGACATTAAGGCGGTTAAGAGACACATGAGGAAATGCTCATGATCATTAGCCATTAGAGAAATGCAAATCAAAACTACAATGAGATACCATCTCACCCCAACAAAGCTAACATTAATCCAAAAAACACAAAATAGTAAATGCTGAAGAGGTTGTGGAGAGACTGGAACACTTATGCACTGTTGGTGGGAAAGTAAAATGGTACAACCACTTTGGAAATTGATTTGGCACTTCCTTAAAAAGCTAGAAATAGAAGTACCATATGATCCAGCTATCCTGCTCCTTGGAATATATCCTAGAGAAATAAGAGCCATCACACTATTCATGATAGCAAAAAGATGGAAACAACCTAGGTGCCCATCAACAGATGAATGGATAAACAAATTATGGTATATTCACACAGTGGAATACTATGCAATGATAAAGAACAATGATGAACCTGAAACATAACGTGGAGGAATCTGGAAGGCATTATGCTGAGTGAATTTAGTCAGGCACAAAAGGACAAATATTGTATAAGACCACTATTATAAGAATTCAAGAAAAGGTTTAAACACAGAAGAAAACATTCTTTGATGGTTATGAGGGTGGGGAGGGAGTGAGAGGGGTATTCACTAACTAGATAGTAGACAAGAATTATCTTAGGTGAAGGAAAGGACAACACACACTGCAGGGGAAGTCAACACAACTGAACTAAACCAAAGCTAAGAAGTTTCCTGAATACAAACAAACACTTTGAGGGACAGAGTAGCAGGGGCGAGGGTCTGGGGACTGTGCTTTTAGGGGACATCTAGGTCAACTGGCATAACAAAGTTTATTAAGAAAATGCTCTGCATCCCACTTTAGTGAGTGGCATCTGGGGTCTTAAAAGCTAGTGAGCGGCCATCTAAGATGCATCAATTGGTCCCAACCCACCTGGAGTAAAGGAGAATGAAGAACACCATAGACAGAATGAAAGCGTTGGCCCAAGAGACAGAAAGGGCCACGTAGACCAGAGACTTCATCATCCTGAGACCAGAAGAACTAGATGGTGTCCGGCTACCACCAGTGACCACCCTGACAGGGAACACAACAGAGAGTCCCTGACGGATCAGGAGACAAGTGTGGTGCAGAACTCAAATTCTAGTAAAAAGACCAGACTTAGTGATTTGATTGAGACTGGAGGAACCCCAGAAGACATGGCCCCTGGACTCTCTGTTAGCCCAAAACTAAAACCATTCCTGAGGCCAACTCTTCAGACAAAGATGAGACCGGACTATGGGACATAAAATGATACTCATGAAGAGTATGCTTCTTAGCTCAAGTAGATACAAAAGACTAAATGGGCAGCCCTGTCCAGAGGTGAGATGAAAAGGCAGAGAGGGTCAGGACCTGGCTGAATGGACATGGGAAATCTGGGGTGGAAAGGAGGAGTGTGCTGTCACAGTATAGGGAGAGCAACTAGGGTCACATAACAATGTAGGTGTAAATTTTTGTATGAGAGACTAACTTGAATTGTAAACTCACTGAAAGCACAACAATAAAAAAAGAAAGCACCAGGAAAACAGGTGTCCTAGGCAAACGAGGTTGTGTGGTCACCCTATTCATAACGCATTGATTGCCAGTTTCATTCAGTCCCACCTCTAAGATGTCTCTCACTTGCATATCCTCTTTTCCATTCTGACTGGTTATCTCTCATCTGCTATTTCCAGTGACCTCCTAACTGGCTTTCCTACCTTCAAGCTACCCACACCCTCTCCACTCATGTTATATATTATTGACATGGTGACCTTCCTGAAGCATGACTACAACTGTATGTTGTCTCAGAAAACCTACAAGTGGCTCAACATTGCCTGCATGGTGGAATTCAGACTCCTTGAGCTAGCATTTAATTATGACCATGATCTTGCCCCTCTCTACTTTCCACCCTTACATTCCACAACTCCACTGGTCCCTAAGCATGTACTGTACTTTTCTGCCCCCTCCCTTTGCCCATGCCATTCTCTCTACTCCCTCATCTCTGTCAAACATAAGTCTTCCTGACTGTAAGACTTGGCCTCTGAGCCTTCAATTTCTCAACTGTAAAGTGGATATTAGAATATCTGCCTCACAAGGTTGTTGAGAACAATACATGTAATGATTGTGTAAAACACGTGGTAAGTGATTAGCAAATGCTAGCTACTTTCACTTCTTTCTCCTCTCCTTTCCCAGTGTATTACTCAATTGTAAATGCTCAATAAATTGAATTGAATTTGAATTAATTGTAAGCCTTGAGCTGTGGAATTAAGTTCAGACTGTGTTACCCTCATATCTGTGAATCCATTCAGGGAAGAGAGGAGAGAGTGTGTGCAGAGTGCCTAGCTTAGGTGGAAGGAAGCTTGAGCCTCTGCCCATGTGCTTGTTTGTGGGGAGAAGTCCTACATGTTTGCTGGGTGCTAAGAATTGTAAGGCTAATGTACTTGCCTGCTAACACAAAGGTTGGAGGTTTGAGTCTATCCAGAGTCACCTCGGAAGAAAGACCTGGTGATCTACTTCCAAAAAATCAGCCACTGAAAACCCTATGGATTGCAGTTCTACTCTGACGCATGGGGTTGCCATGAGTCATAATTAACTTGATGACAACTGACTGGTTAAGTGTTACACTCCTCTGCTCCTACTGCATGAAATGGGGTGGGAGAGGTAAAAACAGACACTTGACAGAACGGGGTATAGGTACATCTGCTTACTCTTGATGAATCCCTGTTCCAATAAATGTGGTAAGAGGCTTTGCTCTGATAAGTACCTCAGGCCATTTAAAGACACCTATCTTCTCAGGGGCTTTTCACCAAGATTCTTTTGAAGAATAGAATTGTAAAATAGGGAGTGAACATCTGGGGAATGAATTTGAAACTGAGAAGTTCACAGGAGGAGTGGGGAGGGGAAAGATGGTAGAGAAATCACCCATGTGTCTGTTGTGGGCCCTAGTGGTGCTTCCACGATGGCCCAAGCACGTAACTGCTGCCTTTTTGGTGCCTTTGGTTGGCAGGTCCAGCCTTTGGGAGCTCTATACCCTGTGGTTCCATTTAATGACACACCTCTTTTCACCTGCCTTCCCCCAACCTTACTTCTTAGTTCAAGTCATTTTTGTATTTAAATGAAAGTTGGTTTTCCAAAAATACCAAGAAACTCAACTTTGAGACTAATTTTAGAATTTCCTGACCCCTTTGGGATAATTGGAGACATGCTGGATAGACCCTGGGGGAGAAGGAAGACAAACTCAGGGTTGGGAAAAGTGCAGGAGCCCAGCCTGGAGCTACTTTTCCCACCATTCATAGCTGATCAGTAGGTGTCTGTCATGGATTGAATTGTATCCCCCCAAAATATCTATCAACTTGGCTAGGTCATGATTCCCAGTATTATATGATTGTCTACCGTTTTGTCATCTGATGTGATTTCCCTATGTATTGTAAATCCTATCACTATGATGTAATAAGATGGATTAGTGACATTTATATTGGTGAGATCTACAAGATCAGACAGTGTCTTAAGCCAGTCTCTTCCAAGACATAAAAGAGAGAAGCAAGCAGAGAGACATGGGAACCTCATACCACCAAGAAAGCAGTGCCGGGAGCAGAGCACGTCCTTTGGACCTGGGATTTCTGCACGGAGAAGCTCCCAGTCCAGGGGGAGATTGACGACAAGGACCTTCCTCCGGAGCTGACGGACAAAACCTTCCCCTGGAGCTGATGCCCTGAATTTGGGCTTGTAGTCTACTAGACTGAGAGAAGAAATTTCTCTTTGTTAAAGCCATCCACTTGTGGTATTTTTGTTACAGCAGCACTAGATGACTAAGACAGTGTCACAAGTTATAAAGATTGATTGTCCCTGGCTCACTAATGTCAAAATGACCTAGACTGAAGGAGGCAGTCATTATGGAGAGAGAGTTTCTTCTGGTTTAACAAATATTGGTTAGAGCCCCTAATGACCGGCTGTCTGCTTGCCTGTATTTCTGCTCTATTGGAATGATTTGATTTGAAAGCATTTGGCTCGTATTTTAGTCATTGTTTGGTTATTCCACCATCTGAGCCATTAGTCTGAAAAAAATAAAAAGAAGAAGAAGAATCAATGCAGCTCCGAGTGACAGCGTTTATTCTATAGTCACAGACTTTTTCCAGCCCCCCCCTTGTAGGCTGGCTGACGGAGAAATCACTTTCACACACCTACGTCTCCTGCACACACTTCTCTCAACAATCAAAGTGAGGTTTTGAGCTATTAGCCATGGAATAATCTTGTCTACACATCATCACTGTATTTGTTTCTGCTGCTGCCTCTGTAATCTGTGTGGATTTAGAAAACACTGTGTAAACTAAGAAATAATTCATGGTTCTTCTTTCTTTATTTTTCTTCCTAAGAGCATATGAGTGAATCAAAAGCAATGATTTTTCAAAATCTTTATTTATAAAAGTCATGTGAGGGGAAGACCTAATTAAACAACCAGTCAGACAAACAAACTCTAGCATGTTGGACTGTCCCCTTCCATTTTGCTCTTCATCACAGCTTATTGATAGGTGGCAGATCTGAATTAGAAATATGCTGGTTCCTGGAACTTAATCATTGTTCAGGAGCATATATAAAGTGGTTTTTTTTTTTTTTTCTTCTTTACAGTAGTTGGAAATGGCCAGTTTCTAAACCTTAGTGAATTGCCTCATTATTTTAAAGATGATATTGCTAAAATAAGGAGCCCTGGTGGCACAATGGTGAAGCACTCGGCTGCTAACTGAAAGGTTGGCAGTTTGAACCTACTAGTGGCTCTGCGAGAGAAGAGAGCTGGTGAACTACTCCTGTAAGGACTACAACCTAGGAAACCCTATGGGGCAGTTCTTCTCTATTCTATAGGGTCACTATGAGTTGGAATTGACTCGATGGCATGCCTTGACAACAACAAATTGTTAATCATATATATACCACATAGTCATTGAAAAAAAAGTCCGGCCACCCAGAAGTTTATGGTTATAAATTGTTATTCTACATTTTCCCTGTTCCTGTCTCATTCCCATTCTCTAGGTAAACAGTTTGGTGTTAGTCTTACAGACCTTTTTAATAGCACGCACACATATAACACATACAGGTTTGTTTTTTTTTTTTTAAACTTTATAGGTTTTAAACGTAACTGATCATAGTATGCATACTATTCTGTAACGTACCATTTTTAATCAATAGTGTATCATGGACATCATTTCATATTAGTTAATATAGTTATCTCATTCTTTGTAACAGTTGCGTAGTATTCCACAGTGAGGATATATATCATATGTAACCATTTCCTTATTGGTGGACTTATTTATTTCTTTAGTAAATATTTATTGATGTGCTTCTGCATACCAAGCATAGCACAGAGGATATGATGTTGAGTAAAGGTAAGCATGTTCCTTAGCCCGTTGGAGCTTACAAATCTAGTGGGGGAGACAGACATTAATCAGATACCCACAGCCATGCTAAACCAGTGGCGGAGAAGATATAATGGAATCTGACTCAAGGGAGTCAGGAAAGGTTTCCCCGAGGAAAGACCCTTGAGCCTCCTTCTGAAGATGGCTAGGAATTTAAATAGGCAGAGAAGACAACATTCTAGGGTTGTGTGACGAGTAAAAGGGGCTGAAAGGAAGGCTAGTGGGGCTGGAGCTCTAGGAATGGAGGTGAGTGTTGGGAGGTGAGGCTGGGGTGGGGCTAGATTATGCCTGGACTTGTAGGCCAGTTACAGAGTTTTGCCTTTAAAAAGTAGCAGGGTGCCATTTAAATGCGCTAAACAGGGACAAGGAGAGTCATCACAACTATAATGACATTTTGGAAAAATCCCAGCTATAACGGGAGAAGGAGCTCTGGTGGCACAGTGGTTAAAACACTCGGCTGCTAACCGAAAGGTTGGTCATTTGAACCCACCAGCTGCTTCAGGGGAGAAAGATGTGGCAGTCTGCTTCTGTAAAGATTTCAGCCTTGGAAACCCTATGGGGCAGTTATGTTCTGTCCTACAGCGTCACTATGGGTCAGAATTGACTTGACGGCAGTGGGTTTGGGTTTTTGGTTTACAGTGGGAGAAGTGATTGGAGATGAGCTTGATTAGTGCGGGTAGACCACTGAGGAGTCCATTGAAGTTCAAATGAGAGATAATGGTAGGTTGGACTAAGGTGGAGGTGGTGGGGAAAGAGAAATGGACAGAGTAGAGGGTTATGCAGGAGATAAAAAGTGAAAGGATTTGGTGTTAGACTGGATATGGGCGCCAGGGGATGGAGAGGGAAATGTAGGTTTCTGAGTGGATAGTTGAGAAGCATCAGAAGAGAACTGGGTTTTACCAGTGGAGCATGGGGACTAGGAGAGGCAGAAGACTAAGTTTGATACATGTTGAGACATTTAAGAGATGTCAAGTATGCAGTTTATATACCTGTTTTGGGGCTTAGAAAAGAGATGTGGGCTAGAAATACAACTTTGGGAGTCATCTGCATGAAGGTGATATTGATACCTGTGGTGTGGCTGAGATTATCCAGGGAGAGATTGTAGGGTAAGAAAGGAAGAGGGTCTAGACTAGCCTCAGACCTCTTTCCTTTCAGTAGAACTATAGGCAATTTTGTGACTGTGCTGTGAAGTGCTGAAGGAGATGCAGAGAGGGGTAGCTTGGTGATTTAAAATAAATGACAAGTGGTTATAAGGAAGGCTGTGTAGCCTAGTGGGTGCAACACCATCCTTTTAGTGGAGGGCAAGAGACTGGGTTCTAATTCCAGCTGTTGACCTTGGGCCAGACTCATCTTTTACTTTTCTCATGTGAAAAATGAGGATAATAGTATGGTTTTTTCCTGCCTTGCATGGTTCATGTGAGGGTTAAATGAGATAATGTATGGGAAAGTGCTTTGCGACTTGTCATTTTTATAGTAGATTACAAGGTTGCCTAGGACCAGTGTGTTCAAGTTCATTTCAGAGTTAAAACAAAAATGTATGTATTTTTTTTCAGCATACAGCGTATACTTTGCTGACTTGGAGCAAGAGAATTGTTTGACTTTTGAAAATGTCCCTCAAATATTTTTGTATTTTATTTTAGCTGAAGTCATTGTGCTCTTTTATACAGAACAATAGGCAAAGTAATAGGCGCCGATGGTCTGATGTACCTCAAAGACATACCAGAGCCAGACAAGGTCTAGAGAAGGACACCTAAATTGATCAAGAGAGCAGAGAGAGTTCTTTGTGAGGAACGATGAAAGAATTACGGCTCTTCATTCTGGAAAGACAGGCTAAGAGGGGGGTGTGATTGAAATTTATAAAATAATGAAAATCATAGCATGAAAATATGAACTTGTAAAGTCCCAGAACATAGGAACTAGGGATTAACTTTATCATTTAAAAAAAAATAGCTTTCAGGCAAAGTAAAAATAGCACTTCTTTTACATAGGCATAGTGACCATGTAGAACTTACTACTCTCAGGGTTTGCTAGGATCAAAAGCAAATATTATAATAGAAAGGTTTATGTTATTGGAGGATAGACTCATAGGGGGTCGTAAAATGAAATTAAAACTATTTGGGTAAAACTACTTCAGTAGAGTCTGACACCGTAGAGAGTAACCGCTAAGCTTTCCTTCCTATACGGTGTCCTTGTTCCATCAGGATTCCTGGGTGGATGTGCAGGAGAGGAGAGAGTCCAGAATTTGGGCTCAGAGGAGCTGGCTACTAGTCTTACCTGTATGACCTTAGGGAGTCACTTTCTCTCCTGTGTCCCTCAGTTTCCTTATCTTGTAAAGAAAGAGAAGGTTATACAACATTAAAACTTGCCTAACCTCATAGGCCACCATCTGTCAGTTTGTTGTACTGTGGTGGCTTGTGTGTTGCTGTGATGCTGGAAGCTATGCCACTGGTTTTTCAAATACCAGCAGGTTTACCCATGGTGGACAGGGTTCAACTGAGTTCCAGACTAATACAGACTAGGAAGAAAGGTCTGGTGATCTACTTCTGAAAATTAGCCAATGAAGACCTTATGGATCATAACAGAATGTGGTCTGACTTGCTTGCTTTGAACCCATCTTAAGGAGGGATCAATCACTGGAGGAAATAATAATGTTTGGCGAAGCAGAGGGCCAGCGAAGGCAAGGGAGACCGTTGGTGAGATGAATTGGCACAACAGCCACAACAGTGGACTGGAACTTGCAGTTGATTGTGAGGATGATGCAGGACCAGGCAACATTTTGTTCTGTTTTTTGTAAGGTCGCCATGAGTAGGAGTCGATTTTATGGCAGCTATCTATCTGTCTGTGTCTGTCTGTCTGTCCATCCATCCATCCACCCACCCACCTCCCCACCCCCCATCTACCTCCCCCCCTATCTATTTGCCTATTTATCTGCCTATCTACTTGTCTATCAACCTACCTACCCTAACAGGGCTGTTCTGAAAGATTCAAATGAAGTGATGTTTTTGGAAGCGTTCTGTAGCTGGTAAATAATTTCCACTTTTATTGTAGCATTTCCAGTTCTGTGCCCTCCAGCTGGGTTGACCTTCATCTTGCCCTTCCTTACCCTGGCCTTCTAAGGGATCAGTACTTGCAAACTTTGAAATGAAAGAGGACACGGATCAATGTCTCATCCTCTAGGGAGGTAGAGGAGAATGCAGACACCTCTTCTCTCATCCTGTTCTCATTCCTTGGGAAGATCTGGTGAGAGAACCAAAGGAATTGTAAAAAGCTGTTGGGAGAATTTTGTAAGCATCTCTCTTCTCCTTTGGATGTATTGTATGGTATGATGCCACCTAAAAGGCTGGTGTGTTTTGATCTCTGGGAGACTTTGAGCGTTCCTGTGGATCTTAGGAAAACTAAAAAAGGCCAGTACAGAGTTTAGATGAGAAAAACCACGGGGACTCTTTCTTATGACTTCCCATAGGTTTAGGCTTTAAGGGAGAGAGAAAGAGTAGGACCACGACTTCCTTTGAAGATGGCCATTGCAGTTCACAATGGCAGGAAAGCTGATGAAGATCTAGAGAGAGACAGTATGTCTTGCCTGGAGGGTCCGCTGAATTCCATGTGCATCTCTTGGGCACCTGACTTTGGCAGATGGGGTGTAGTAACAGCAGGAAGAGAGAACCAATACCAAAAACTTTGTTTCCTCCATAGCAAGTATAAACTGTTGTACCTGGCTTTCAAGCACTGTACGTTACAGCCTCATCTGATCTAATTTCCCACGTTGTGTAGTGGACGGAGAATGGCCTGTGAGCCAAGCAGCCCTGGATTTGAATCTTGGCTTTACTGCAAATTAGCAGTGTGGGATCAGTTTCCAATCCACAAAATGGTGCTAATGGTAAACATCTTATTACAGAGTTGCAGTGAGGATCAAATAAGGTTAGATTTGTGACACACTTAGCATAGTACCTGGCACATTGTAGGCCCTAAATAAATGTCAGCTTTTGTATGACCCACCAATATCCTGTACTCTAAGAAGACTGACTGCTGGACTACAAGCTCTGCAGAAGCGGGGACTGGGATGTGCTTTGCTCACTGTTGTGTCTGTGGTGCACACACAGCTGAAGGAACAAATCTCTCTGCACCAGGAAACTGTCATTTCTTTCTGAGCAAGTAGTATCTGTATCAAGTCCCAATTGAATGCTCATTTCTTCAGTGAAACCAGCTTGTATTGATCCTGCTTTCCCATGGCACACAATTCCACCCTCAGACAGCCATTTACATTATTGTCTTGTTGCATCGTATATGTTAGTCTTATCCTTCAATGTTGTTCAACATTTAGTGAGCACTTGCTGTGACTGAGGCCCTGGGTTAGAGATGCAACCAAGTAGGAAATTCCTTAGATAGGGACCCATATCTGATACTTTTTCTCCTGCATAGAACCCAGTGCAGGAAAATGCTGGCCTTAGCTGAGACTTGAGGGGAAACCTTCTATTCCTATGTGCGGCTTTTGACATGTGACACAGTGGGATGCATTGCAGGAAGCTCTCACTTTGAGATCCCAGGAGGCATATATTCTGGCTCTTACAGCTTCCTCATCCCCGGTATCTTTGAGTTGATGGAAAAGTTGTGCAGGGGCGTTGTATTATTTGTAACACCAATTTGTCTCAAAAAATATAAAGTGGTACTCAGAATATCTTTCTCGTAAGAACAGCACTCTCGTGCCAATTGCTATCACTTTCATATAGCATGGGGCAATTGCTTAAAAAATTCCCCTTCCTTTCCTTTTGCCCTGAAAATTGCAAAAGCCAGAGGTATAAGCTGGATCAGGTCCACTGAATTTCTTCCCCCACTTTTTTCTGTAGCGAAAGATCAAGGGCGGCCTCTTTCGGAAGGCAGCTGTGGGACCAGTCTCAGCATGTCTCCTGCCTCATGTTTCTGCTCATTTCTCAGGTCCACCTTCTGATGAGTGATTCCAGGCCACCCTTCTCAGTTCCAATGGAGTCAGGAACCACTGTGACCCAACTAGGGACCCCTCCCTGCAGCTTCCGAGTCGGGTCAATATCTAGCTGTTTCCATTGAACAGTTCCCTTTTGACTTCAGCTTGTAAAATTTCTGATTTATTTTTTTCATTTTTATCCTCTCCTTTGCTTTAAAAGTTATTTTTTTAAGTTAAAAATAACCACAAGGAGACCATGTGATCCTCTTCTCACTGACCCAGATATTTTAAGAGCTGGAGGATTGACAGCAGCTTCTCATCTGGGGATACAGGCCGGCTCTCAGGAGCTGATCATCTAAATGTAATAATGAAATATTAATCCTATTTCCCACATGTAAATTGCTCTCCTTGTTTTTCCTTACTTATTCAAACCTTACTCACCCTTTGGCGCATTGTAGGAGAAGCCAAAGGACTTAGGTTCAAATCCTGACTTGGAAACTTACAAGCTATCTGACCATGGACAAGTTGCTTCTTGTCTGTGAACCTCAGTTTCTTCATCTGTAAAATAGGGATGCTGATAATTTCGTGGAGTGAAGGTTGAGGGTTAAGGATCCAGCCGACTGACTGGAATGCGCAGAATAGGCCCCCAAGAAATAATTAGCAAACTCCAAAAGGCTAATTTGAGTAATTCTTGTATCATTAATTTCTCCTATATTTAGATTTTTGTATCATAGAGTCTGTCAACACCAAACAACTTATCAATTAACCATATCTTATCTTTAATAGGGAATTCCTGGGTGGTTCAAGTGGTTAATGTGCTCACCTGCTAACCCAAAGGTTGGAGGTTCGAGTCCACCTAGAAGTGCCTCAGAAGAAAGGCCTGGCAGTCTACTTCCAAAAAATCAGCTATTGAAAACCCTATGGAGCACAGTTGTATTCTGACACACATGGGGTCACCGTGAGTCAGGGTAGACTTGATGGCAACTGTTTTTTGTTTTTTGGTCTTTAGTAGTTTTTCCACATCCGCATTAGTTGAGTAAAGTTCTTTGCAGGATGGTGCTGTGCATTTATTTCTTTTGTATCAGTGTTGCAATGCTAGGCACTTAATCCTTGAGAATTGATTGATGGAGTATATTACTCCATTTAACTGAATTTGGGTTCAGTAGCACAAATAGGTTATTTTCTTTGTCTTTATTGCTTCAGTTTCACTGCTTGCCTGTAATGGTGAAGTAGCAGGAAATCTTTTTGGCTTTCATTATCTTGTCAATGTGTGGCTTCTCATCAAATGTGTGCTATGCTTGTATTCAGAGATACTGCTGACCTGTCATGAACAGAAAGTTTGTTTGACTTGTTTATCTGTCTGTGTGGATGGGTTTTCCCCGAATCAGCTTTGTTTTCTCACTCAGGCAGGGCTGAGGAAGGAACACAGAGCTTTGTGTGTGCTGGGTGAGACCACCTTTCCCCTGCCGAGACACAGAGCTCCATGAAGGAAGCCCAGGGATGCCCTCTACTGGCCATGCCAGGACCTCAGTGGATTTAACAGTGACCCAAAGAGCGTGTGTTCTTTGGATAAGAACGTCATTTCTGGCTGCCACATCACCTCCAGCCTCACCTCCACAAACTGCCTAGGAGTCTAAATAAAACACTGAAGGGAAGTTTTAATTAGAATTGATTAACCATTCTTCCCCTGGAAGATCTCGGTACTAATTCCATCACACTTTATTGTCTTAGTTACCTAGCGCTTCTGTAACAGAAATACCACAAGTGGGTGGCTTTAAAGAACAGAAATTTATTTTCTTACAGTTTAGAAGGCTGTTGTTGTGTGCTGTCAAGTTGATCCCAACTCATAGTGACCCTATATGACAGAGTAAAACTTCCCCATAGGGTTTTCTAGGCTGTAATCTTTACGGGAGCAGAATATTAGGTTTTTTCTCTTGTGGAGCCTCCGGTGGGTTCAAACTGCAGACCTTTTGGTTAGCGGTTAACCATTGTGCCACCCCCCTTGCCGTGGAGTCAATTCCAACTCATAGAGACCTTATAGGTCAGAGTAGAACTGCCCCAGGAGCACCTGGTGGATTTGAACTGCTGACCTTTTGATGAGCAGCTATAGCTCTTAACTACTATGCCACCGGGGTTTCTGTTGTGCCCCCAGGGCTCCTTTTAAGAGGCTAGAAGTTCGAATTCAGAGTGTGGCTCTAGGAGGCGGTCCTTCTTTGTCTATTTCAGCTTTTAGTAGCTGGCAGTCCTTGGAGTTTCTGGGCTTATAGACTCATCTGCCTCTGTCATCTTCAGACAGTGTCTGCCTTTCCCTGTTCGTGCTCCTATGTCTGTGTCTCTGCTGCTCTTTATAACTCAGAAGTGATTGGGATTAGGACACATCCTACACTGATAGGGCCTCGTTAACATAAAACCCCCACAAAACCCGTTGCCGTCAAGTCAATTCTGACTCCTAGTGACCCAATAGGACAGAGTAGAACTGCTCCAGAGGGTTTCCAAGGAGGAGCCAGTGGATTCAAACTGCCGACCTTTTGGTTAGCAGCCATAGCTCTTAACCACTGTGCCACCAGGGCTCCCATAGATAAACATAAAGAAGACATGACTTCCAGATAGGATTATTTCACAGGTATAGAGGTTAGGATTGCAGCACATATTCTGGGGAGACACCACTGAATCCATAACACTTACCTTGTGATTACTTAAGTACTAGACGCCCAAGCCCTACGTCCCTTCACAGCTCGGCATGTCTTCTTGTTTGACCTCACCTCACATCCTCCTCACCCCCAAGCCCTTCCCCTATACCCTCTACCTCTTCTCTCAGTGTGCCCCTCACCTTTTGCTCTGATATCTGACTTTCTCTGGAGGATATGGAGATACCCCTTAAATGTACCACGGCCTGATGATAGGGTAGGTGTCCTTTTTGTTCCTCATGGCCATTCCTAGACATTGTTTCTCTCCCCCACCCCACGTCAAGCTTTGAAGCACAAGACCTCTGAATATCCATGAACCCCCCACCAAAGCTTCTTACTGTAGTCACCTACCAGCCTGACCTGTGGCCACACCTCCTCACTCAGTGCAGACGTGAGCCCCTGCTGGCTCTCCTGTCATCACTCCTGGCGGTTGCATCATCCACTTAAATCAGTCAGTCCCGACCTTGGCTGCACTTTAAACTCACTTGGGAAACTTTAAAAGGCCCAGGCATCACTCCTCCCACCCCAACCAGTTGAACCAGAATCTTTGGGAGTGGGCTGCAGGCATACGTATGATTTAAGAGCTCCCCAGGTCATTCTAGCACATGGCTAGGTTCGAGAACTACTGGCATAGGTAATCCCCGTAGTATCTGGCCTCGCTGATCCATGCTCAACTCCCCTGCCTCTCTCTCTCCTTCTGTTGCCTTCACATGGCAAACCCCTGGACTGATAAAACTGTACTCACCTATTTCATGTCTGTCTCCAAGCACCAAATCTCAGAATGTGACTGAATAAGAATACACAGCTGATTTACTGGTCTTAATTTTATGTACACAAAGCTTAAGGGATGCTTCCTGGCATCACTGCCCCATTTCCTTAATTAATTCACTTTCCCATTCTCTGACAGGCAATTTCTTTCTTCTCCAAACCTCCAAAACTCCCCCTGGTATCTCTGGTGTTCTCACGCCTCCAATGGACCAAGATTGTTTCTGCCCCAGGGCATTTGTACTTACAGTTCACTCTGACTAACACAATTTTCTCACAGATCTTGCCATGGAACACCCTCTTGCTGGATTCATCTCACCTGCTAGAAGTATTTCCTGACTCCTCTACCTAAAATAGCTTCCCATTCCCACCCCTACACCCTCTGTCCTAACTCTTATTTTCTTTATAGTGCTTACCACCATTTGACATTACATGATGGATTTATTTTGTTGTCTCCCTCACTATTATATGGGCTCCATGAAGGCAGTTTCCTTCTAGTCTGCCTAGTTCAAGTTATCTCTAGGTCCCCAACACCAAGTACAGTGTGTGGCCCAGAGGAAGCTCTCAGTGAGTGAATGAACGAATGCGTGAATAAGTAAACAAAGAAATGAATCTATGTTGTGAATTTCTGAATTATTGACTTGGGAGACACTATAAACAGTGACTAAAATGAAAGCTCTTGATCCATACTAGACCTGGATTCAAAATCCGGTTCTATGCTTGCTAGCTGTGGGACTTTGAGCAAGTTATTTGCCTATCTGAGCTTCACTTTTCTCTTTTTTTAAAAAGGGGATAGATGACAAGAGCTACTTAAATGTGTGGATTACATAAAATTATATATGAAGAGCACTTAGCACAAAGCCTGGCATGTTGTAAGCACTCAACACATTTTAAATAATAATAATAGTAGTAGTTATTATTATTATTAGATTAGTGGTATAAACCAGAGCCTGTGACACTTTCCTAAGTGCTTTATCTGTAATGATACAATTACTCTTCACAACAACCCTTGAAGTAGTTACTATGAACCCTATTTTACAGATAAGGCAACTGAAGCCCATAGAGATTCAGTGATTTACCCAATATCATGGGACTAGAAAGTGGCAGAACCAGGACCCAAGCCTGGCAGTGTGGCTTCAGAGCCCATGCATGTAACCACTGTGATACAGTGCCTCTACTCAAAAATGGACTTTCTGCTTTCACGTAGCAACTCCTGAGGAGTTCAAGATGTTTCCTGATCACTGGACCCAGGTTAACATGGTGGGTTAACATGAAATTTCTGGTCTGCTATAAATAAGTAATTCAGGTTAAGGAGTGGAGCTTAAAATTCTTTCAAGAAGAAACATTTATAGTTATTATTTTCTGCCATAGGTTTTGGTTCAGCAGAGTCTGAGCTAATACTTCCAGTCTGCTGATGATATGGGTAAGGATGTGCCTATGGGACTCAAAAAGTCTGTATTTGGAAGTGTGCCAGTCACTGCGTTTTCTACTTTTCATTTAATTGTTTAGTTACATGCACACAAGTCTACTAACTTCCTCAATTTATCTTAGATGACTGAGCCAAAGAAAATGCAGATTTATGAATACGTGGATGTATGCTTTTTGCACATTTTCCAAATGTGTCTTTTTTAAAACACTTTATTGTGGTAAACTATATACAGTATAACAAAAAGCTTGCCATTTTAACCACTTCTAAGTCTATCATTCAGTGACGCTAATTACATTCACCACGTTCTGCAGCCATCATCACTATCTACTTCCAAAAGTTTTATATCACCCCAAACAAAAACTCACACCTCTTTAAGTAATAGCTCCCCATTCCCCCTCCCCTCAACTTGGTAACCACAAATAAACTTTTGTCTCTATGCATTTGCCTATTCTAGAGATTTCATGTAAGTGAGATCATAGAATATTTTCCTTTTGTGTCTGACTTATTTCACTTAGCATAGTGTTTCCAAGGTTCATTCATGTTGTAGCATGTATCAACTTTATATGTCTTTGTGGCTGAATAATATTCCGTTGTTATATATATACCCACATTTTGTTTATCCATTCGTTTATTGATGGACACTTGAGTTGTTTCCACCTTTTGGCTATTCTGAATAATGCTGCAGTGAACATTGGTGTACAAGTATCTGTTTGAGTCCCTGCTTTCAAGTCTCTTGGATATATACTTAGGAGTGGGATTGCTGGGTCATATGGTAATTCTGTGTTTAACTTTTTGAGGCCAAATGTGTCTCTTTTAAAGTAAGAGAAATGTGTAGAAAATGAGACTGCTTTGTTGTTTTAGGATGAGGGTCACAAGCCACATGTAATAATACCATCAGTCATAGCCTGAACAGCAGAGTGTTCTTAGAACATGTATGTGCAATGTTCACAGATAACAAGCTTTATCTTTTTAATATTCCTTCCTATCCCTTTGTTTCATTGGCTTTTTTCTCTCCCATGGCCCCCTAAAAATACTGAAATTAATTTGGATTCATCTACTTCTCCTGACCTCTCACATTTGGCCCTTACTTGCATTCATCTTTTATGGATGTCTGTTTGTATCCTTCATTTCATCTAAGGAGCCCTGCTAGTGCAACAGTTAAGAGCTCGGCTGCTAACTGAAAGGCTGGCAGTTCAAACCCACCCAGTGGCTCTGAGGGACAAAGTCCTGGCTATCTGCTGCTGCAAAGATTACAGCCTAGGAACCCCTAAGGGCAGGTATACTCTGTCACATGGGATCCCTATAAGTTGAAGTCAACTTGAGGGCATCTGACAACAACAACAACATTTCATCTAGTTGAGTGATTATCAACAAGCTAAGGAGAGTAAAACTAATTGTCTGACACGTTGGCAAAAGCAGATCATATTTAACTATTCTTTGCATAAGTCTAAGAGGGTGCTCTTTGTATACAAAGCAAGAATATGGTAACTGTAAATAACTTCTCTAGTTATGAAAAACTGGGTTCAGCAGTTCTGAACCCAGGAGCTGTTCTTAATATTTCTAGCACTGTGTTGTGGGACTTGGAAACCTTATGGGGCAGATCTGCTCTGTCCTGTAGGGTCGCTAGGAGTCGGAATCGACTCGGATGGCAACAGGTTTTTTGGGTGTTGTGGGATGATCTCTGAGAGCCAGCAGCCCTGAGTTCTGCTGTGTGACCCTGTTCAAGTTGTTTAACCTCTCTAGATCTTCAGTTATTTCTGTCTAAAATCACAAGTTGAATTAGAGACCCTAGATGCTTGGCTGCTAACCCGTAAAGATTACAGCCTTGGAAACCCTATGGGGCAATTCTTTTCTATACTATAGGGTTGCGATGAGTCGGAATCGACTTGACAACAATGGGTTTTTTTTTTTTTGTTTGGTTTATTTACATAGTTGGGAGTAAAATAACAATGTTTCTTTTTTAAAAGTTATTTTTAAAACAGTTCTATAAATCAGAGATTTTACCTAAATCAGGCCTTTTCCCCATTGATTTAAAATTGAGAGCTCCCCCCACTCCTTCTGGATAACGAATAGATACATACGATGTTTGTCTTCTGGTTCATACATGTATTTACTTGATACACAGCCCTTATAGTGACTGGACATCTTGAATTTTCTACGATTGCCTCAGTTTTAAAAGCTCTGTCCTGTTGTCCATATAATGAAGATAACTTAACATCCAGGTACATTCATATACCTGACTTCACTTTTAATTCAGAAAAAGTGGCTAGTAAATACATAGTGACCTCTCCTGGGTTCTAATTATGTCAGATTTGTTGGTTATTTGGTAACTGATTGGTAAGAGCTTATTTCCCAATTTCTGGCTCTGTTGCTGAAACGGAGGGATTGGTTGGTGAATTCCAACTCCTCTTTTCTTCCTTCAATCAGCATATTCCCCAGTGATTTCTGAATCACGCCTAGAGATATTATCTAGGGCGGTAAGGATCGAAAGGCACAGTCAGTAACTCCTCTGTGCGTGTGTATGTGCTGTGAGGCCCCTCCACATCACCGAAGGCATGAAGATGTGCCCACCGCTGACATCGTTCTCAGAGGAGGGTCGAGGGAGGTCTGGGCTGGAAGAGTGTTTTACATTTCTCTTTGTCATGGCTTGTCTGTTTCGGATAAGCTCGAGAACATCTTTAGAATTCTTGAGTGTTTTTAGAACAGAGAGAAGAAAAAGCCCAAATATACTTAACATTCAGCAAAGGGGCTCAGAAACATAAGAGTTCAGGCAAGCTACCAATTGTCAGTGTTTTTTATATTAAAAAACAGGTTTATTATTTCTTCTGATTACTTAAATAAAAAATTTTCCTTGAAAAAAATGGAACTATAAGTAAAAATATAGAGAAAATAAGTCCCTTGGAATCCCACCACCTTACGATAACTAACATTTCTATAAACTTATACATGCTTCTCTTTAAACACACACACCACTCCCATATACACAATTTTATAGGAATGACATGTAATAAATGCTACTTATTGTGAAGGCTTTAAAAAAAGTTACTTCCACCCCTACCCATTGCCCCTGCATACCTCTCTCTTAAATAAAAAAAGTATTATTGACAGCCAGTTATATATCATCTTTTTTTATACTTTTATTCATATAGATACATAAATACTCATATATAATGAAATAGTTATATATATGTACACACATATATATTTTTTCTTTTTAAAAATGGGATATTATACTTTTTTTCATTCAATAATGTGTCATTGAAACTTCTCTAAGCCAACTGGTATAGCTCTAATTTATTTATTAGATATCCTAATATTCCATGACATAAATGTCCCATTAAGCCATTTATTCATGAGTATTTACTTTTTTTCAATCATTACCCTGTTCATGAGCACTTTTTCAGTTTTTTGCCACTCCAAACTCATAATTTTAAAATGAACTAAATAATCTGTAATGCTGGCTATGAGCCCTTAAGTTTTACTTTTTCAATTTCTAATCTGGATACTTTTTCTGTCAGTTATTAACCTGCTATTATGATTGTATAAAGCCAATGTAATATTAAGATCTTCCTTGGAATTCTCACTTAGACACACAGAGGGGTATGTGTGGTTTGTTCCTGTAATCTCTGTTGGTGGCCTTTTTTATTTAGACCTTCTCAATATGGTGGTCAGATCATGTTTCCAGCCTCAGGTTCTATACACTGAATCATTCCGTGGGGAAACTGTTGCTAAAGCAGAAAGGTTCTGGGCAGCTGACGTGGCATAACAGTTTACAGTGTCTGCCAGCTGTGAGTAACAGCAGGCTGTCATGATGGGATACAGCAGCAGCAGCAGCAACAGCAGCAGTGCCACTGCCACTGCCAACTCCTGATTTAGGAGCAAAAGATGTAAGTACTTATTTTTGCCACTAACCAATTAACCCAAACACAAACTGAAGAATGCTAAGAGGGAATAGAATTTCTGCTAGAGACCCTTCTAGCAGATTCATTTAAGAAGCATTTGGTGTTAACCAGAGTAGAACGACATTAAGCCAGCACATGGTTTTCAGCAACGCGAAGAACCTCAGAGGGTCTTGTAAAAAAAACAAAACAAAAAAAACTAACTTCCAATGTGAGTGATGCCACTTTTGAACCCCAACTCCTTGAAGTGTTCGTTCAGCTACCCTGTGAAATGGAATGCATGGCTAATGTGCAAAAGAATATGTGATTTCAACTTTTATAGAAATTTTGGGCAGGTTTCAGTGTGGAAAGATGAAAGGAGGCTTAGTAGTTACAGTGTTTCGGAGAGGGGAGAGAGCCTGTTAAATATTTTAGGGAGGATTCAAGTTGGTTAAAGCTGATTTAGAGGCAATATGGAAACTTCTGTTCTCAAGTTATAGAGATGACAAAGGGGCGTGACGCCTGCCACCCCCATGACAAATGAAACCCTGGCATGGATCCCTTTAACAAGAGGTGGCTCTGGGGCTGCTGTGCCCAAGGTTTCCACCCTGGAAGTCATTTCCAGAATTTCTGGTGTTCTCAGAGTCTATAGACCACTTGTTTATGGGTTGGTGATTTTTTTTTTTTTTTTTTTTTTACTTTCTCTTGAGACTTTTACTCTGATGTTCGGCTCTGTGTGAAACCTCTCAAATGACCAACACCAATTCACCCAGAGTGTGGTCGACTTATTGACTAACAGATATTTTTGATTGTCACCTCTATGCTGGGAAGACATAAGTGAACAAGACAGAAGAGGCCCCTGCCTCTGTGTAGTGTGCTGCCCAGCAGAAAAGCAGAGGTTATAAGAGGAGGAAGGAGCACAGGGCTGGGAGTTAGGAGACCCGGATTCAGGTCCTGACATTGATCCCAATTAACCACATGACACTTTGAGCATCAGCTTGTGTGCTGTAAAATGAATGGGTTGGAATGCATTACCTCTTCAGTCATATTTGATTCCTCACCTAGTGTGAGTTTTCCCCTTGCTGAACAGCTTTGCACACAGCCTGGAATTTGCTCCACATCCAGTTTGGGAAGGGGTACTTTATTTGTGAAATGGATCTGACATGTCACCAACCAGGCCACATCAGATTGTGACCTTTTGTAATAGAAACTTGAAGGATCCTTCTAGATGGGCCCATCTACCATATGGTATTGGTAAGAGGAAAGGTTGCTTCCAAGAAAAATGTTTTAAAGGTGGTGGTTCCACCACCACCACACAATATCTGAGTTTCTGTTTTCAGATGGTTATTGATTGGAACAAATACCTTCCCAGGTGCTGCTGCCTCTTGTGGGGCAAAAACACGAAAGCCTGACACTAAGGAAAATGACATTGTTTGAAATAGGTGTGCCCCATAGGCCAAAAGCTTGAAGAAATTAAACCAAGTCCAAAATAAACCAGGCTGTGGTTTCAAATAGAAAATACCCGCCGTTGGTAACTGCACCGTGGTCCTCAGCTTCCTGAAACTCATCACCATCAGTTCAGGCATTTTTGACTTTGGAAACTGTGGGAGTCTCATTAATGGGTTTTAATACGCTGATAGATAAAATCAATTTCTTCAATATAATTAGTATGTATATTTCTTTCATTGACCTTGTCTAGCCTAGTTCACAGATTTATCTGCATGGGCATTCATATATCCCTTCCTGCCTCCCTGCCTTCTCAATGGCAGAGGTCTACTTCCTGACCCCTGGCTAATCCCTTCTCGGGCTGTGAACTCCAACCCCATCAGCTTCCTCAGGGACCATATCCATCACTCATTTCCTCTATTCCACCTGTGTCTTCAATTTCTCCTCTACATTGGCTTTCCCTATAGCTTAAAAACATGTTCAAGTCTCTCCCACTTTATACCAACCAACCAGCCAATTAGCAAATACTCATGAGCCCTCCTTACTGTTGTATCCCTTTCCTGACCATTCCGTTAACTCTATGGAGCCCAGTGGACATTTTCAAGTTCATACATAACTTGACCTCTTACTTTGTGCTCTTTATCTCTTCCCCTTTCTTAAAACCCTCTCCTCCCTCGGCTTCCTTGAAACTGTTCTGGCTCTGCCTTCTCAGTCTTCATGGGCTTCTCTTTCTGTCTTTTAAACTATTATCATCTCATTTTGAAGTCTGTGCCTTTCTTTGACAATCCCATTCATACCCATGATTCTAATTATGACTTGAATGCTAATAACACAGAAGTCAAAGCATATACAAACTTAAGTAAAGAAGCAGTATATAAACAAATGAACAGTACTCACCACAAAGCTGTTTCCTCAGACTTCTCTCAGGAGCTCCTGATTCATATTCACTGTCTGACAGACCTTCACTATGTCATCCCGTAGGTGACTCAAGTTACTGTGGCCCAACCTGAACTGACCTTGCCTTAGAACCTGCTTCTGTCAGTAAAATGCATTTTAATCTCCCTCAGGGGTATTACCATCTACAGCGACCAATCCAGAGCCATGTGAATCCAGTTAGCCTTTAAATCTTGTTTATTCTACCTCCTTGCTGTCTCTTGAATCTGACACCCATGCTATGTTCACCTTTTCCCTCTACCAACGCTTTGGTTAAGGAGCCCTGGTGGCGTAATGGTTAAGTGCTTGGCTGCTAACCGAAAGGTTGGAGGTTCGAATCACCACTGGCTCCGTGGGAGAAAATACCTGACGATTTGCTTCCATAAAGATTAAAACCCCCAAAAATCTCATTGCCATTAAGTCAATTCTGATTCATAGCAACCGTGTAGGACAGAGTAGAACTGCCTCATAGGGTTTCCAAGGCTGTAAATCTTTACAGAAGCAGACTGCGTCTCTGTGGAGCAGTTTTCCTCTGTCACATGGGTCGCTGTAAGTCAGAATTGACTTGATGGCACGTAAAAACAACAACAATGCTTTGGTTTAGCTTTCATTGACTTTTAAGGAGGATTAGGGCAACCACTTCCTAAAACTCAATCTGTCTGCAGTCTGGAACTCTCCAAACCATTCTTTATAACTTGTGTGATTTCCTAAAATTCTGACTTGATGATGTCACTCACCTGCTTTGAATCTTCCATTAGCCCCTCATAGTCTTCAGCATACATCCAAGGCCTCCATGATTCAGTCCTCGCTTGGCTGTCTGGACTCCTCTCTCCCATTTCCTGACGGGGCATTACTCTCTGGCCTGATTGAATATGGTGGCTCAACGGAACTCATCTAGCTGATCCTCCCCTCCATGTCTTTGTACATACTGATACTGATTCTTCATCTGGAGGCAACTTCTTTCCCCGATTCACACAATTAAGTCCTAATTATCCAACAAGGTTCAGTGAGGGCTTTTTCTCCCAGTAAACCTTCCCTGAGTTGGCTGCCCTTCCCTGTGTATATAATAATCTATATAACTTTGGACCTAACTCTTATTATGTTTTAAAGTGATTAATTTACTTTTATTTGCCTCTTCAGTTCATGATCAATACCTAAGAAACAGAATTATGTCTTTTATTTCTGCATCCTCAATGTCTGCAACAGCATTGGCACATGATAGTTATTTAATAAATGTTTGTTGAATGAATGAATGGTGGACAGATGGCCACCTGCAGCTCAGGCTGACATTTACCATCTCAGTCAACCCAATAGGAAGCATGCTTCTTTCCCAGTAGTTCAAGCATCAGTTCTGGGCACACACTCCTTGCACTTCCTTGGACACATACTCATCCCTGAGCTAATCACTGTGGCCAGAGAGATGGGAGACTCTTATTGTCCAGGTATGAATCTGGTGCCTACCCTTAGGGCAAGGGAGAGGTCAGCCGCATACATGCTACAAAAATTGAGAGGAGGCTGGAAAGTTCATTAAGGAAAAATTGATGCTATGTTACCCGAAGCCAGAAGAGAGGATGCTGGGTGGGGAGAAATAGCAGATGTCTGTCATAAGTGTGTGCATACAACCTAGGTACTGGGGAGCGCTAGGGCCACAGTTTGCTCTGTTTGGCTAGATGAGGCAGGTAGGACAGCATCTTTAGTCTCAACTGTCATCACTTCTCTTTGCATTCTAGGCTCAAACCACACTGAATATCAAACCCACTATAGCTGGGTGAATGCACCACCTTCCCTTGACTCAGAGCCTTTACTCATATTCTTCCTTCTTCCAGGAACACATTCTCTCTTGTTCTCTTTCCCCTCTTTCCAGGCAAACACACTCTAATCCTTCAGATCTCAGTTGAGACATCTCTTCTTCTGGGAAGCCTTCCCTGACTAGGTCTGGCGTTGTTGCTGTGTATTTCATCTTCCTGCTGTCACCCTGGCCTAGAACTCATCATTGGAATCACCTGTTATCTTGTTTGTGTTCCTCAATGGACTGTAAACTCCATGAGGATAAGCAACAAGTTCATCTCATTCACTTAGTGTGGCCTGCGCTTAATACCTAACATGATGCTTGACACACAGTAGGCACTCAATAAGTACATGATGAGTGAAGTACTCAGTTTCCCACCCATTTCTTGTTTATTAAATAGGAGCAGGGACTGTTTTGAATTACTTCTTCTTAGTCTTGGGGTTTAGCAGCTGCATTAGAGGAGCCTTGGAGAGTCAGCTCATACAGGAGAACAAACTTTTTATTACAATGAATAAATAAATATTTATCTAAAATATTATTTGTTGAATGAACAAAGTAAAAAAAAATTTCATTCTCCCAGGCATGAGGTGATTCCCCAGTCAGGTTCATTCAACGAATGACATCTGGACCAGCACTAGGACATGGTGTCATAGTGTCATACTGCCATGGTCATACAAAGTGTTGCATCCTTAGTATAAAAAAAATCTTCTTAGCCAGCTTGTACAGTAACTACCTCAGAGAAGCAGTGTCAGGAAGGGCAGTAAGTATTTACTCAGCATGAAGAGAATCTATAACATTCACTTCCAGGATGCTCCCAGAAAACAATGAAATTTGGCTATCTCCTTTGTGATGGCTGCAGGTATTTATGCTTAAGAAAGCTCTCCATCATCTTGTCATGTCCTTCAGTGTCCTCCAGAAACTGAAGTTTGAACTTTGTTTTTTTTGACATCATAAGTGGCTCCTATGGAAATTGTCCTGGTGTGCTAAATTGAGCATTAGAATAACACTGCTGGAGAGCTGCAGTCTCTTATTCCAGACTGAGAGAACGAGGGATGCGAATGGCACTAAAACACGTGTATGCCTTCATGCTATGCACCCATGTGGGCTATTTCTGTACATGGAACAGTGGGCAGAGGAGTAGACTAGCAAAGTGGTATAAACCTTGATTGTCTGACAGATGGGACAAGGAGAAAATACAGAAATTGATCTTTGAGTTCTTGTTTTCATGATTATGTATTTGTAACAGACTGAGCAAACCTATTTATATTGACTGATAACTTTGAAGGTTGTAATCATTGTATTCACATGGAATGGATTTTTAAATACTTGCATTTAAAAAAATACTGTGTTTTCAGTGAAGTTTTACACTTCAGTTTAGGTTCTCATTCAACTATTTCTACACAGGTTGTTCAGTGACATTGGTTACATTCTTCACAATACGTGAACATTCTTGTTATTTCCATTCTGGTTATTCCATTTCCATTAATCCTCATCTTTGTTTTAAAGTAATTGTTGATTGTTTGGTGCCATATAAGTGATTTTTAAAAGGAGCACAGTAGTTAGATGTGGCAGTCTGCTTCCGTAAAGATTTGCAGCCTTGGAAACCCTATGGGGCAGTTCTACTCTGTCCTATAGGATCGCTGTGAGTCAGAATTGGCTTTATGGCAACGGGTTTGGTTTTGCATCCAGCAGCAGAGTTGTGAAAATGTTTTAGGCACTTGGCTGCTAAGTAAAAGGTTGAAAGTTCAAGTCCATCCACAGGCATCTTGGAAGAAAGTCCTGCCGATCTACTTCTGAAAAATCAGCTGTTGAAAACCCTATGGAGCACAGTTCTACTCTGACACACGTGTGTTGTCATGAGTCAGAATCAACTCTGTGGCAACTGGTACTGGTTTTATCTAGCAGCAGAGAGAGCTTGACGTGCTGTGGTTCGTAAATGAAAGAGCTGTATGCGAGCAAGGGCCTTGGCCTGGGTTTCACTGGCTTAGTCACTGCCTTGCCTGCAGGGATGGACATGTTCCAGAGGTTCTTTCTGGTTCAGTGACTGTGTGTCTGAATGTCTGCTCTTGTTCAGAATGTGTCTGTTCAACTTTACAGCAAATGGCAGAGAGTTACTCCTGGGGGTACAGGAAATGTGTGTGTGTGTGTGTGTGTGTGTGTGTGTATCTGTCCCATTGCAAGTATGAATTTTTTTTTTAAATTGTGATGAAATATGTATAATATACAATTTGCCATCTGTCATGGATTGAATTGTATCCCCCAAAAATGTGTGTCAACTTGGCTGGGCCATGATTCCCAGTATTGTGTGATTGTCCACCATTTTGTCATCTGACGTGATTTTCCTAAATGTTGTAAATCCTATATGAGGTTAATGAGGTGGGATTATCAGCAGTTATGTTAATGAGGCAGGACTCAATCTACAAGATTTGATTGTGTTTTAAATCAATCTCTTTTGAGATATGAAAGAGAGAGGTGAGCAGAGAGATATGGGGGACCTCATACCATTAATAAAGAAGCACTGGGAGCATAGCGTGTCCTTTGCACTGGGGTTCTTTGTGCTGAGAAGCTCCTCTACTGGGGAAGATTGATGACAAGGACCTCCCCCCGGAGCCAACAGAGAGAGAAAGCCTTCCCCTGGAGCTGACACACTGAATTCGGACTTCTACCCTCCTAAACTGTGAGAAATAAATTTCTCTTTGTTAAAGCCATCCACTTGTGGTATAGCAGCACTAGATAAATAAGACACCATCCTAACCATTTTTAAGTATACAATTCAGTGGTGTTAATTACATTCACCATATTGTACAACTTTCACCACTATTTCCAGAACTCTTTCCTCGCCCCAAGCGGAAACTGTGCATCCATTAAGTGTTAATTCCTCTCAGTCCCCAGCCCCTGGTAACCTCTGGTCTACTTTCTGTCTTTGTGAATTTGCCTATTCTAGATACCAGAGAACAATGTTTTTTTAAAAAAATTTTGGTAGACATATACCCAATGAAAGATACACTATTTCAACTATTTCTACATGTACAATTCAGTGACCCTGGCTGTATTTTTCAAGTTGTGCTACCATTCTCGCTGTTCTTTTCCAAATTATTCTACCACCATAATCTAAACTCATTGCCCCCTAAGTGTCCCATTCAAACTTTTGAGTTGCCATTGTCAATTTGATCTCACATAGATAATTCTTTTTTTTTTGCCATCCTCACTTTTTTTTTTTAAATTGTGCCTTAGGTAAAAGTTTACAGCTCAAGTTAATTTCTCATACAAAAATTTATACACATATTGTTATGTGACACTAGTTGCAATCCCTACAATGTAACAGCACACTCCCCTTTTCCACCCCAGGTTTCCTGTGTCCATCCAACCAGCTCCTGTCCCTTCTTGCCTTCTCATCCTGCCTCTGGGCAGGAGCTGCCCTTTTGGTCTCGTGTATCCGCTTGAACTAAGAAGCACACTCTTCACGAGTATTATTCTATGTTTTATGGTCCATTCTAATCTTTGTCTGAAGAGTGGGCTTCGGGAATGGTTTTAGTTCTGGGTTAGCAGAGAGTCTGGCAGCCATGTCTCCTGGGTTCCTCTAGTCTCAGTCAGACCATTAAGTCTGGTCTTTTTATGTGAATTTGAGTTCTGCACCCCAGTCCCAGCTACTCTGTCCCTCAAAGTGTTTGGTTGTGTTTAGGAAACTTCTTAGCTTTTGGTTTAGTCCAATTGTGCTGACTTCCCCTGTATTGTGTATTGTCTTTCCCTTTACCTAAGATGATTCTTGTCTACTATCTAGTTTAGTGAATTCCCCTCTCCTTCACTCCCCACCCTCATAACCATCAAAGAATGTTTTCTTCTGTGTTTAAACCTTTTCTTGAGTTCTTATAATAGTGGTCTCATACAATATTTGTCCTTTTGTGACTGACTGATTTCACTCAGCATAATCCTTCCAGATTCATCCATGTTGTGATGTGTTTCGTGGATTTTTCGTTGTTCTTTATTGTTGCATAGTATTCCATTGTGTGTGTGTACCATAATTTGTTTATCCATTTGTCTGTTGATGGGCACCTAGGTTGTTTCCACCTTTTTACTATTCACATAGATAATTCTTTAAAGAGCACAATGCTCAAAGGAGGCATGCTTTACTAAGGTAAGTTATTTTTTTAAACATTTTAATGGTTTTAGATGAAAGTTTACACAGCAAATTAATTTCCCATTCAACAGTTTATACACAATTGTTCTGTGACATTAGTTGCTATCCCTACAATATGTCAGCACTCTCCTTATTTCCACCCTACCTTCTCCATTTCCATTGCTCCAGTTTTCCCTGCCCCTCCTTGCCTTCTCATCTTTACTTTTGGGCAAATGGTGCCCGTTTGGTCTCTTATAGTTGATTGTTTTAAGGAGCATATTCCTCATGGGTGTTATTGTTTATTTTACAGGCCAATCTATTATTTGGCAGAAAGGTGATCTCTGGGAGTGGCTTCAGTTCCAGGTTAAAAGGGTGTCTTAGGGTGATAACCTCGAGGATTCCTCCAGTCTCTATCAGTCCAGTAAGTCTGGTCTTTTTTATGAATTTGAGTTTTGTTCTACATTTTTCTCCCATTCTAACCAGGACCTTCTATTGTGTCCCCGGTCAGAGCAGTTGGTAGTGGTAGTCAGACACTATCTAGTTCTTCTGGTCTCAGGCCAGAGGAGGCTGTGGTTCCTATGGGCCATTAGGCCTGTGGACTAATTGCTTCCTCAAGTCGTTGGTTTCCTTCACTCTCTTTTACTTCGGGCAAGAGACCAGTAGTTGTATCTTAAATGGCTACTTGCAAGCTTTTAAGACCCCAGATGCTACTCACCTAACTAGGATGTAGAACATTATCTTTATGAACTGCGTTATGCCAATTGACCTAGATGTTCCCTGAGACTATGGTCCTTAGCCTTGAAGCCCAGTAACTCAGTCCCACTAGTATTTGGATATGTCTAAGAAATTTCCATAACTGTGCCCCTACGTGCTCTATTGTCTATATGAATTTATATGCAGCACCTAAATATACGTATATACAAATACCCACAACTGTCCCTGTATATGTGTGTGCATATACTTCTGTATGCCCTGCCTTACCTATATAGGAAACATACCTACCTATGTAACCACTCATAAATTTTTGGTTGTTATTACTGTTGTTGCACAATTGTATATATTATAGCATTTACTGTAGTTGTTCTTTATTCTTGCGTACCTCTAAGTGTCTTCATTTACCTTGGTCACATTGTGCCGACTTCCCCCATATTGTATATTGCCTTACTTTCACCAGAGTTAACATGTGTCTACTATCTAGTGAGTGATTCTCCCTCCTTCCCCCTTCCACCTCTGGTAACTGTCAAAGAACTTTGCTTTCTGTGTGTAAACCTGTTCTTGACTTTTTGTAAATCATATGATATTTTATAAAAATTATAAATATTTTATAAAAAAAAGGGCAATGTTTGTCCTTTTGTGATTGACTTATTTTACTCAGCATAATGTCCTCCAGATTCATCCATGTTATAAGATGTTTCACGGACTCATCATTATTCTTCATGGTTGCTTAGTATCCATTGTATGTATGTACCACATTTTGCTTATCCATTCATCCATTGATGGACACTTAGGTTGTTTCCATCTTTTTGCTATTGTGAATAATGCTGCAATGAACATGGATGTGCATATGTCTATTCGTGTCATTGTTCTTATTTCTAGGATATGTACTTAGGAGTGGGATTGCTGGATCATATGATATTTCTATTTCTAGCCTTTTGAGGAAGTGCCATACCATTTTCCATAATGGTTGTACCGTTTAACAACCCTACCAGCAGTGTATAAGAGTTCCAATTTTCTCACAACTTCACCAGCATCTGTTGTTTTCTGTTTTTTTATCAGTGCCATTTTTCTAGGGGTGAGATGGCATCTCATTGTGGTTTTGATTTGCATCTCTCTAATGGCTAATGATTGCACGGATCTCTTCATGTATTTCTTAGCCACCTGAATGTCCTCTTTGGTGAAGTGTCTGTTCATGTTCTTTGCCCATTTTTTGGTCGTTTGTCTTTTTGTTGTTGAGATATTGAAGTGTTCTGTATATTTTAGAGATTAGACCCTTGTCACATATGTCATTGCCAAAATTTTTTTCCCAGTCCATAGATTCTCTTTTTACTCTTTTGGTAAAGTCATTTGATGAGCATAAGTATTTAATTTTTAGGATGTCCCAGTTATCTAGTTTATCTTCTGTTGTTTGTGAATTTTTAGTTATGTTTAATAGTGTATTTATCCATAAATTAGGACTCCTAGCTTATGTTCCACGAACTTTATAGTTTTAGGCTTGACATTTAGGTCTTTGATCTATTTTGAATTGTTTTTTGTGAATGATGTGAAGTATGGATCCTGTTACATTTTTCTGCAAGTGAATATCTAGTTTTGCCAGCACCTTTTGTTAAAGAGATGATCTCTTCCCCATTGAATGGACTTCAGCCCTTTGTCAAAGACGAGCTGTTCATTGCTGGATGAATTTACTTCTGGGTTCTCAGTTCTGTTCCATTGGTCTATGTGTCTGTCATTGTACCAGTACCAGGCTGTTTTGATTACCATGGCTGCATAGTAAGTTTTGAGATCAGGCAGTGTGAGACCTCTTACTTTGTTCTTCTTCAGTAACGCTTTAGTTATTCAGGGCCTCTTTCCTTCCCATATAAAGTTAGAGATTAGTTTTTCCATTTTGTTAAAGAATGTTGTTTGAATTTTGGTTGGGATTGCATTATATCTATAGATTGCTTTGGGTAGTATTGACATTTTTACAGTGTTAAGTCTTCCAGTCCATGAGCATGATATGTTTTTCCATTTACGTAGGTCTCTTTTGGTTTCTTGCGGTGGTGTTTTATAGTTTTCCTTGTATAAGTCTTATACATCTCTGGTTAGATTTATTCCTAGGTATTTTATCGTTTTCGGGGGCAAGTATGAATTTTTTTGGAAGTCTCATACTTCATTTTTTAAATTAATGCAAATCTGAATTTCATTCCATAATATTTGTATTTGTTTTAAGTTAAAATACTATTTTAAATTTCTTATAAAATAAAATGGATGTTTATCGTGCATTGTCTCTGGGACTATGAGTATATTCAATGTATGAAGCACTGAGAGTGGGCTGCACTTTCTCGAAGTTTCTAAGTGTGCTGTTCACACCTTAGCTCATTCTTTTACTTCCTGTGTAGTTGAGTGACACAGTTTCTCCATTTTCCCCTGGTCTCATGGCTCAGTGAGGACACTGGATAAGTGTCAAGGAGAAGATGTGGATTTCACATCATTAATGAAGAGTCAATTAATTTCTTACTGATAGCTGGTGTAGAATACCTCCTAGATATTTTACAATATTTCCAGGAAAATGTTAATAACATTTATTGAGCATTTACTGCATGCCAAGTACTGCATAGGTTTTTAATCTCATTCACCCTTATAATAACTTTGTGAGTAGGTACTGTTACTCCATTTCATTGATGAAGAAAAGGTTCTGTTATCCACATTTTACAGAAAAACTTGCCCAAATTCACACAGCCAACAAATAGTGGAGCTGAGATGCAAACTGAGGCAGCCTTATTCCAGTGCCACTATGTTTTACTGCTCCTGTAGGGAATTTACATCCTATTGGTCTTGGGGGCTTGGTGAACACTCCAAGAATATTGCCCTTTATTTCATTTAGTATTGCATTCATTTCTGTGGGTGTGTGAGTCATCCATACCTAATGGAGCTTGATGTGGGGTCAGAAGTCACAGCATCTACCATCTGCTGCCCACATTCATTCTGATCCAGGGTACATCAACAAAATGGGAGGGTGAAGAGAGGAGAAGGTGAGGCCACCTCTGCCAGCACAGGGCTGATAAGGAAGAATAGAATCATTCTTCTTTTTGAATGACACACTGCTTCTCTAGCTCTTGGCAGCAGAGGTAGATGCAGAGAGGGCAGGTGTGTAGGCAGCCAGGTAGGTGGCATTTAAAGGATCTCTTTTGCCAGGGCTCATACACAGGGTTCCTTGGTCCTGTAGCAAACCCACATTGTGCCCAAACCTTCATTTTTAAGACTGTGGTAAAAGTAAGAGTCCCAGTATACACACCAGTAGCTTACAGTGCCTGCATCAGGTTAATTGTCCCGGGCCCTCAGGCCAGTTATTCCTGACACACCTCCTTCCTGATAACTGGAATTGCTAATTGGCAATGCTGCTCTGCATCTTGCCTGCAGATCCAGCTCACCTGAAGGAAGGGGTCAAAGTCTTGGCAGCCAATCCCTGGCTGAGGCCATAAATTCCATGTCTCCAAGGCCAGCTCCATGTAGTGGCTATATCTGCTGGAGCCTAGAGGCTACTCCACAGTAAATTTTAGCCCTTGACTCATCCTTGGAGTCTAAGATATGAGATGCTTGTTTACTAAAAACAGCCATGATGTTCCAGATGTTATTGGAAATGGAGTTGTAGACATTATCCACTCATGCCAGATTTTTAAAATTGTGATTTAAGGTTTTTATCCACTGTTCTGTTGAAGTGGGTTTTTTAGGGATCTCAGTTTAACAAACTATGCAGATAATTTATGTCTGCTTCTGATTAGTTTATGTTCCATGCGGCATCCCTTCAGCCACTCTCTGGTCAGCCCCATTGACTCACTGTCTCATCACTCTCTTGTCTGGAAATTCCCTATCAAAGTTTAATTCTGAACCCAGGCTGTGAAAACTACTGGATAAAAGCATACAGTATAGGCCATTGCTGCTATAAATTTAAGGCATTCATTCATTTATGAACAAAATCTTTATTGAGCTCTTGTCATATGCCAGGCACTGCGTGGGGCACTGTCGATACAGCAGAGAACAAAGCATAGATGGTCAACTTCCGCATAGGGCTTAAAGCCAGTCTAGGTGTCCAATAGCAGATGCATTTCCACACCATTTGTCACTCTGAGGACATCTTCCTAGTTTAAGCCCACTCTCATTTTCACACTGGCCATTCCAAACCTTCACAATTTTCCTCAAGTCTCTTAGCAAATTCTCATTTCCATCTCTAAGCAGTAGAAATTATTTGTGGCCATGGGGCATAGATTCTCAATTTCCAGTCCCCTTATGTACAGACTTACTTGCATTTATGCCTATCTTTGTCTCCTTTCTCCTTTTCTCAGAGGAAGAGGTGTGCTTCCTCTTAGCTAGGGTTAATTTTTGCTCCTATACTCTGGGTCTCACATAACCAGCCTCTTCTTGAGATTTATTCCTTTTCTTTTCTGTATCTCCAGCCTTTCCATATGAATCAGCGTATAACTGTCTTTCATCTTGTCCACCCTTAATTAATTCTTCAAACCTGAGTGCCTCATGGTGGCCCCAGCTATTGTTCACTATTCTTCACATCCAGAGTTCAAAAAAAAGTAATTTGTACTTGCTGTCTCCTCTTCCTTACTTTCCACTTGTTGCATAAGTGGCTGCAGTGTCTACTCCCTCTCTCCTTTGACCACACCAAAAAAAACCAAAGCCAAACCCATTGCCGTTGAGTCGATTCCGACTCATAGCAACCCTATAGGACAGAGTAGAACTGCCCCATAGGGTTTCCAAGGAGCAGCTGGTGGATTCAAACTGCTGACCTTTT
>NW_004443957.1:14696738-14735895 GCF_000243295.1 Trichechus manatus latirostris | reverse complement strand
CGATTCCGACTCATAGCAACCCTATAGGACAGAGTAGAACTGCCCCATAGGGTTTCCAAGGAGCAGCTGGTGGATTCAAACTGCTGACCTTTTTTGGTTAGCAGCCAACCTTTTGGTTAGCAGCTATAGCTCTTAACCTCTGCGCCACCAGGGCTCCATAGTTTGACTGAAATTGTTCATGTTAAATCACCAACCTTCCTAATTGTCAAAATCCTGTGACCCAGAGAACAGTTTTACTTGTTACCTTTCTTGATATCTCTCCTAAATTTGGCCTTGCTGATCATTCTCTCATTTTTTAAGCCATCACTTGCCTGGTTTTCATTACGCCACCCTCTCCTGGTTCTCTGCCTACCTTTCTGGCACTTCCTTGATATTTTTTAATAGGCTCCTCTTTCTCTGTTCAGCTTTTAAATGTTTGTGTTATTCAGAGTTCCATTCTCAGACTTGTCTTCTTATTCTAAGCTTTTCATAGATAATATTATCCATTCCGGTGGCTTCAACCATCACATCTCTCTCTTCTCCTCAGACCTGTCTCTTGAGTTCTAGACCTTTATAGCCAATTAGTTATTGACCACACTTACCTCTGTGTCCCACAGTCCTCTCACAGTTAGCATGTCCAAAACTGAACCTATCACCTTCCCTACCAAATTGGCTCCTCTTCTAAAATTATTTATTTAAAGAAAAAAAAAAAAGATATGATTCCCTCTACAAGGTCGTCTGTCCTTGCTTTCTCCTTCTTCCTCATCTTCTACAGCTAACAGAGTACCAGTTCATGATTCTCCTTTACAGACATGTATATATTCTATCTGTCCTCTTTCCTCCAACTTCTCTTCAGCTGCTCTAGTTTAGGCATTTATCTGCCTTACTTGATTTACTCAAGAGCCTTGAATAGGACATTTCTTCATTTCTAGTTATGTACCTTCCCCTGTGCTTCCACCAGAAAATCACTGACATATCCATTAGAATAATTATCCTGTTGGATTGTGATTGCATATGAGAATGTCTGCTGCTCCATTGGATTAAAAGCTTCTTTAGGTCAGTGACTATATGTTATTCATCTTTGTATCCCCAGTGCATATAACAGTGCTGGGAATATAGTAAATCAAAACACCAAACCTGTTGTCATTGAGTCGATTCCAACTCATAGTCACCCTACAGAACAGAGTAGAACTGCCCCATAGGGTTTCCAAGGCTGTAAATCTTTATGGAATCAGACTGCCACATCTTTCTCCTGTGGAGAGGCTGGTGGATTCGAACTGCTGACCTTTTGTTCAGCAGCCGAGCACTTTAATCACTGTGCCACCAGGACTCCTCAGGTATTCCTCAGGTATATAGTAGGTGTTCATAAACATTTGTTTAGTGAGTGAACAATTCAACCTCTATCTGGGAGAGTAGACAGAGTACATTTAATCAGTCTTGGAAACTTTGGGGAGTCACTGCCCATTTTAGCAATTTGGGAGTCTTAACTAGTTACTGATATGACAACAACACGTTTGGACATAGCAGTGATTAAAAAATAATGTTAGTTGATTTTATCTTTTAAAATAATATATGCTTATTGTAAAAACTTTACAAAATATGGAGAAGCAAGAAGAAAATAAAATCACCCGCAATTCCATTACTTAGAAAAAGAGAACTACTGTTAACATATTGACAGAGAGCTTCCCAGTCTGTTTTCTAACTTTTTACTTTCAGTGAAGGAGTAGGGTCAGGCCAGGGGGATGTCTCAGCTGCTGAGCTGTCCCTTGCAAGAATAATTACTTATTAAATCACAGTGCTCAAGGATTAATGGCAAACCTGACCTGGATCTGGGTAGGTGCTCATATTCATTAGCCCTAATCTGGTGGGTAGAGATTACAGCATCAATCTTTCAGAAGTGTTGCTGTTTTTGTTAGATAGATGTCAAACTGGGGCAGTTACTACAGTTTGAAGCCAAGACTCTGGTTAGTGGTTGTGGATCTGGAAAGGAGGACAGGGACTTGGAAGGGAAATTCACATAAATTAGCAAATTTCCAGGGCTCTAATCCCCATGGAGGAGCCCTGGTGATGCAGTGGTTAAAGCACTCGGCTGCTAACCCAAAGGTCAGTGGTTCTAACCCACCAGCTGTTCCGCAGGAGAAAGATGTGATAGTCTGCTTCCATAAAGATTTATAGCCTTGGAAACCCTATGGGGCAGTTCTACTCTGTCCTATAGGGTTGCTGTGAGTCGAAATCAACTCAATGGCAATGGGTTGGATTAATCCCCATGGAGAACTAGAATGCAGAAGAGGAATCAGTTACGAGGACAGGACACGGTGACAGGGATAATGTGAAGACTGCAGCTGTTTGGGCACAAGGGACCTAGGGGATCGTGCAAGGGCAGTGCAACCTGGACTTGGGGTGACAAGACTAATTCTACCCACCTCCTGGTGGGGATTGAGCTGCTAATGTATTGTCAGGCTTGGGTAAGTGTGGTTTAGAAACCGGGAGGAATTGAGCTACCAGTTTGAAAGACTTTAGTAATTGTAGACAAATGGGGCTGGGGAAGGCAGGAACTGATAAATCCCAAACCTTTTGGAGTGGTCAAATCCCACCTTAGTTTATTTCATTCCATGACTCACATAAGTGTTGTATTCCACATGTCTATAAAAAAATAATTAAAGCTAATTAAAATTAATTTTGCTTGGTGAGAGTTTGAAGAGTTTCATAATAACTCTTAAGATAATTAGAGATGCTTTGGGATGTCACAAAAGGAGCATTTAGAATAACTGGGCTAGACGTTTAAACCAGAGATAGGCAACAAAAGGAGTAACAGAATGAGTAGCAGTGCTGCAGTGGAAAGAACACTGAATTAGCAACTAGGACTTTGGGGGTGTAATCAGTGGTGTGCTGCTATACTGGCTCTCTGAAGAAATAAACCATCCTGTCTTGTAGCACTTGCCAATTTGTGTGGTATAAGTACTCCTTCCATGGTAGATTTAAAACTACCAGTGGTTTAACAACTGGCTCAGCAAATTCCTGAATATTTAACAACAGCTCTTGCAAGCCTGCGTGAGACAGCTTCAGCATACCAATACAATCCTGTCTGAGCTTCTAATTTTCTTTGTGACCTTGGGTACATCACTTCACTTCTCTGGATCTAAGTTTTATCATCGATGACATGAAGCTGCTAAAATAACCTCTAAGGTCTATTCCAAAGTTAACATTCCAGTAACATAGCTAGAGGAGCCCTGGTGGTACAGTGGTTAAAGCGCTTGGCTGCTAACTGAAAGATCGGAGGTTTGAAGCCACCAGCCACTGTATGGGAGAAGGATGTGGCAGTCCTCTTCTGTAAAGATTTACAGCCTTGGAAACCCTATGGGGGTAGTTCTCCTCTGTCCTGTAGGGTCACTATGAGTCAGAATCGCCTCATAAAACCAAAACCAAACAATAGCAATGGGTTAATGTAGCTAGTATTATAGGGGTGGGACTACCATCATGTTACAAAAGAGTTAACTACCAAAAGAGTTATATCAGACTTTCATGAGTGTTATTATGGTCTATTGGAACACATACTTTGATATCTGAGTCTGTGTTATAATCAACCATGTTACGATTTCCTCTGTCAGCGTGTGTGACCTTCTCCAGTACCTCTTTCCAGAAGAATTAAAAAGACAGTGCAGCTATTAGCAAGTCAAATTTCATGGCCCACCAGTGAGGTAAGAAACTATTACCCATAGTCAGAGAATTCTACACTCAGTTACCAGGTCCTAGAAGTCAATTGAAGGGCTAGTGACAAAATCCTGTAGCTCAGGTACGCGTTTTCCTACCTGAATGTGAGACACAACAGTAGTAGTTTCCCCTGGACTAGTAACAATTTGAGATATGCATTTACTCTAAGCTTTTTGAAGGCAAGGACCGTGTCTTTCATATATATGTGTGCCAAATCCTGGCATATAATAGGAACTCAATATATGTTTGTTGAAAGAAAGAATAAACTCTGTTGGGCCTTTCTAAAGCAAATTCTGTATTTTGAAATATTAGTTCAAAGGTAGACATGAGCTTTTCTGTATTTATGTTGATAATGCTGAAGAAATATATTTTTTAAATGCGAGAAATTACTTTCTTATTATAACAGAAAACTTTCCAGAGCCCTCAGTTCAATATTGAGCATTTAAAGCTGCCTTCTAGCTAGAGAAAAGAATTGGTCACACAACCTGAATTCAATGGAAAAAAAAACATGAATGAGAAAATCCCAAACCAGGCAAACCAGGTATTTACTACGCACCAGGGAGTACCTCCGCTGTCCTAACCAGTGGAATTAGTTTATCTCTTTTGAAAAGAAAAAAATGCTATTTATTTATAGAGCACCTATCACGTGCCACTTCACCAACATTTAACCCTCATAATAACCCTCATAGACCAAGTATTGTTATTCCCATTTTAGAGAAAAAGAAACAGACACAGAGAGGTTAAGTTGCCCTTTGTCACAGAGGCAATAAGTGGTAGATCTACAAGTCAGCACCCTTAAGGTGGTGCTCTTCTCACCCAACCAGGTTGCCTCAGGGCTTTCTGATTTCCTTTCCTCGTTGTCTGTCTTCCTGGTTTGCTGTGGGGGTTTGGGTGCTTTCTCATGTGAATGAACCTGGCTCAGACCACTAGCAGGCCAGCTGGAGCAAGAGCCTCTGACAGGGTGCTAAGCAAATATGCCAAGTCACATCTGTCCCTGACTGTGGTAGCTGGGCTGTACTTTGCCCTAATGAATCAGCTCCATGGAGGCCAGGCAGTTGCAAAGGTAACTCACTGACTGTAGATTTGAGGGCCAAGTAAGTCTTGGTAGATGTGGCACCCGGACTTTGACAGTTTCCAAAAGGAGAGGAGATACTCTTGGGCTGGGTCCCTGGAGCTGCGCTGAAGTAAGGTGGGAAGCAGTCAGAGCAGGTAGGTCCTGCTAGGTCCCTTGTTTTCTTTCTTTTAGCTGTACTTGCTTTGCTGTCAGGTTAGGAAAGACAACATTGCCTTATTTGGGAATAAGAGAAGGTCATGTATGTGAATATACGAGCGTGACTTGTCACGGTAGATGTAATTCCTTCATTTTGAGAATCTTAGGTGCTTTTCCTTTGATGTGATTTTGGTCAAGAGTTTGGGTATTGTGCCTTTGCAGGTGGGAAGGGGCTATCTAGTGAAATATTCAGGGACAAGGTGAATGTGGCTTTCTTCTTGTTGCTCTTAAACCAAACCTGTTGCTGTGGAGTTGATTCCACCTCATGTCAACCCATATGTTACAGAGTAGAATTACTTGATAGGGTTTTCTTGGCTGTAGCCTTTATGGAAGCAGTTTGCCTGGACTTTCTTCTACAGAGCAGCTGGGTGGGTTCAAACCACCAAACTTTGGGTTATCAGCTGATTGCAAACCGCTTGCGACACCCAGGCTCTTTGTTGGTCTTAAAAAACCAAAAACCCAAACCCATTGCCATCCAATTGATTCCAACTCCTAGCAACCCTATAGGACAGAGTAGAACTGCTGCCCCATAGGGTTTCCAGGTTGCTGCTGGTGGATTCAAACTGCTAACTTTTCTGTTAGCAGCTGTAGCTCTTAACCACTATGCCACCAGGGCTTTTACTTGTGTCCAGATGGCATTGAGTTTCATGGGCCTTCAGGAAGGATCCACACACGCTTTTACCGTGTCTGGCACTTTGGGCCTTTCTGCGGTTTTGTTGGCCATCACTTTCATTGCACCTGGCTTTCTCAAGGAAGCGGGCTGATATGGGAAGCTCCTTTGGGCTTTGCTCTACTTGTATGTTCTGAACTGGAACTGCTGTCTCACTGCCCTTGGCTCATGGCTGTGGTACCTGACTCCATGACATTAGAGCAGAGTGATGCCTGGGTTCCAACACACACCCTTTTGACCTTTTGTTCTGATATACATTTTTATATTTGGCTAAGAGTTTCAGTAGGGGAGTAAGTGAACTGGATCAATCAGAATCTTAATCTTGCAACCTAAAACAGCTCCCAAGGGAGACAAGAGGTGGGGGTGGAGTGAGGCAGTGTACACTCCTGATACAAGAGAATCCCTAGGCAGGAAGAAGGTCTGATGGGAGCTTTCTCTTTGGAGGCAAGTGGATGCAGGTGCTCCGCTGTGATACTGAGGTAGACAGAGGAACTTAGAAGGCATTCAGCCACCTGGAGCTATTTTTTATTTTGAGGAGTGAGTGGGGAAAATTAGTTTGATGTGGGGGGAGACTTTCCAGGTTTTAAAATCTCCAGTCAGGAAGTAGTATTGAGCAAACAATCCCAAAGTTGCATCTCACTGGTTCCCCTGGAGGAGGTGCATGGTATGGCCATATTGTGGGAGTTCTTCCAAGAGGTTAATTTAAGGATTCAGGAAAGGCTTCTTTTGAAGAGGTTATTTCAGCTTCTTTTTGTTTAAGAGATGTCTTCAGCCACTCACACTACCCTAATCTTTCTCTTTGACTCTTCCACAGTGCTTTGCACATACTGATAATACTATGACTTATTGAACAATGATGATATACCAGGCAGTGTGTTAGGCACTTTTTATACATCATCTCTAATTCTGAGAATAAACCTGCAGGATATCCCCTATTTTACAGGTGAGGAAATTGAGGCTGGAAAAAATTAACTAACTTCTCTGATCACATAGCTAGCAAATGGCAGACCTAGGATTTGAACCCTGGCCAAGCTCCCTCCAAGGCCCACTCTATTTGTGTGATACCACAGGGTCTCAGTAGTAAGTTTTGAATAAATATTTGCTAGTAGAATAAATGAACAAGCATTTATTGAATCAGGATATCTAGACAGCATTTTCTAGTTGCATCTGTGCTGTTCATCTCTCATGCCTACCACATCTATTGTTGCTCAAAATATACTTTTAATTTTTTAAGCAACATTGATAAAATTGTCTAGTCTGTTATTTATTTCATGTAGTGAATCGAGGTTGTTTTTCAGATTTCTCCATATCAGTACCCATGTGGTTTGTTTTAGAGAGAATATTTCAGAGGACCATAGCTATGACTGCTAAGCCTCTTTTCACAAAACCTAATCAAGCACCATGGGTAGATATAGGCTTAAAATGATGATAATTTATTTTGGTTTTTGTCTTCAGGAAGTTAAAATAACTACACCACTGACTCAACACCCAAAAGAAAATTCAGAGGGTCAGGGATGGAACCTTGGGTTCCCCAGAGGCCACCTCAGTCACAGGGGAGGCCCATAGCACCGTCAAAGGATCGGGAACGAGGGCTTCAGAGAGATGGATGTCATAGGCCTATCCCTCACTCTCGGCACAATGGAGAGTGGTTCCACCAGTGGCAAGACCTCCGAGGGAGCCCCCAGCCACAGCAGGATCCCAGGGCAGGCCACCACCAGCTTCAGCATCCACACAGGCTTGGGGAGTGGCATCAACCTGTGTCTGGGATTGACTGTTACGAAGGTGGTTATTCTATATATTCAAGGTATGGTTTTAGGGCTTGGAATGGACCAGCTCTCCTAAATGCTTATGAACAAATTGTTATTTTCCTTCTTCCTTTTCCTTTTATTACTCCTCTTTTTCTTTTTCTTCCTTATTCACTGTTACAGATTGAACTGTGTCCCACAAAAATATGTGTTGTAAATCCTAACCTCTAAGCCTATGGTTATAATCCCATTTGGGAATGGGTTGTGTTTGTTATGTTAATGAGACAGGATTAGTGTAGGATGTGTCTCTGGTCAGTCTCTTCTGAGATATAAAAGAGATTAAATGCAAGCTAGCAAACAGAGATGGATGAAGAGAGATGCCAAGCCACATGAAGATCACCTAGGAGGAGAAGCTCTGAAAAGACAAGGACCTTCCTCCAGAGCAGACAGAGAGAGAAAGCCTTCCCCTAGAGCTGGTACCCTGAATTCAGATTTCTAGCCTTCTAAACTGTTAGAAAATAAATTTCTATTTGTTAAAGCCATCCATTTGTGGTATTTCTGTTATAGCAGTACTAGATAACTAAGACATTCACCCTACTACATTGCCTTAGCTAAACCCAAATTGTTTTTGGGAGACTGAAGACAATTATCTACCTAGTGGGGCTTCTTAAGGAAGTCTCATCATTGATTGGGTTAGAAAGAATGATGACATTTGAGACAGCAGACAGGACCTGGTATTGAATGAATGAGTGGGAACTTTTTTTTTTTTTTTAAAATCAACCTCAGAGAAAGTAGATACAAACTTGCATGTTCCAGGTTCATAAGGAAGAGGTCTCAGTGACCTAATTCCATGTTGGAGTATCTGGAATTTGCTGATCCTGAGTTCTAGTGATTATACTAGAGTTGGTATTTCATGGGATGTTGGAAGCTATCAATGTTCTCCTTTAGCTTTTCCAGGTGGGGTGATATTTACCTGTCTGCAGATTTAGGGTAGAAATTATGACAATTATGTTAAGACATTTTGCCCTATGAAATGCTAAAGAATTTTTAATTGATAACTGCACTAACTACATCACTTTCCTTTTCCCAATCCCTTTTGGACTGTTGAATTCTCAAAGAGAGAGATATTAAGGAAAGCAGCAATAGAAGTATTTAATTGCTTAAATCAGATTTAAGATAGTCCAACTTGATCTTTTAAAATCTCATTTCCATCTGTACTATGCATTGAAATTATAATGATAAACTGGGTACTTGCACGATCATCTCATGAAGGGGTTTTCTAAGATAACATCAAAGCAGAGTTTTCTCATTATATTACTGGATATGTGTATTCTGGGAGCAAGAAGAAAACAGAAAAGAGAATAAGACACTTGGTTATGGTTTTACTATAAAAGTACAGGCCTTTGTTTTTTAACAGAGACTTTCCTCATGGTCTGATTCTGGATCTTCCGTGTATATGATTTAGAATTAATTTTGGCTTTCAAGCTGATTCTATATTGGGGTTACAGTTCTGAACTCTGTACTTGTTTAGTTTGTCAAATCTGTCATTGGTGTCTCTCTTTACCATGCTCGTCTTCAAATGACTGGCAGTCTTTGTGGTGTTTTAGGACAGGCTATGAGAATCCATATCAGAGCTATCATTCTCCAACCCTAAGGGAAGAATATGCTTATGGAAGTTATTCCTATCATGGACTTCCACAGAAGCTACTGGAAGAAAGAGGTATGGAATAATCTACAAGAAGCCTTTGGGATTTGGGGATGGTGAAGCTGGTCTAATAGGCAGGGCAGAGACCCAAGGGGCCATGCTCAGAGCCTCATCTTGGGCAACCAACTGGGCTAAAGTAGAGGCCCTCCTTTCCTTCTTTCTTGACCAGATGAGACCGAGATAAGTCATTACTCCTAGATGTCTTGAGGAGAAGCAATAGGAAGGAATTATCTCCTTTTGCACAGATAGATGATGGTACTGAAATCACTCTCATTATGTTACTAGTAGTATGGATAGTTTGCAATTCACCTACATTTTTTTCATACTTATCCTTGTAGCTGAGGTTATAGTCTCTGATCAAGTAACAGTGAAGTCAGTTCTCAAGGGCATCAATTGTGTTGCTGGGCTGCAACCACCCAAGGGTATGAGTCTGACCTTCACTTCACCCTAAACACAGATCTCAGGCTCTGGCCCATTTATGCAGAGGGCTGGGCAGCAGATGTGCCTAAACAGGAGTTTTCAAACCCTACACTAATATTAAGGTTTTTGTGTGTGCTATAGACAGCTTCCGACCTGCTAACAGAGAGAGAAATCTGTTTCAACAATAACAACAACAACACACACACACACACACACACACACACACACACCATGATCCCTGCCATTGTGCAATTACATACCAGTACCAGTTGCCATCTCATGATGACCCCATATGTGTCAGAGTAGAACTGTGCTCCATAGAATTTTCAATGGCTGATTTTTTTGGAAGTCGATCACCCGGCCTTTCTTTTGAGGCACCTCTGGGTGGACTTGAATTTCCAATCTTTCATTTCAGTTAGGAGCCGAGTGTGTCAACCATTTGCACCACCCAGGGACTCCATAGTATTGTATAGAAGCATGCTAATTGGTTCAGAGAGGACTGAGGGGTATATTAGGGACTTTCATCTTAGATCTCACCCAGCAATTTAATTCAATTTAGTCAACATGTTTTTTTTTTTTTTTAAATACTGTGTTCCAGTAACTCAGCATTACAACTTGCTAGTGTCTTTCTGAACTTTCAGAAAGGTGACCTGTCTTTGTTTTGTTTTCTCTGAGGGTGCAGTTCCAAGGCAAGGGAGTTCTTATGCCTGGCATGAAGATTACCAAGACCAAAAGTACCTCAAAGAACATCATTATGAAACTCAGAATAGTTCGTTTGGAACAAATAATGAGACCCAATTTCAGTAAGTGTAAAAGGAGGGGCCAGTTCAGCATAATTCAACCAAACTTAGACTACGTTATGCAAATCTTACAGCATCTGGTGCTTGGTCCCTCATCAAACAGCCAGTTTGGTTTTGTTCTAGGATATGGGATTAGATCAGGATGGCCCATGCCAGCTGTTAGCACTGACGTTGGGAGGAGAGATTTGTATCTCCGGGAGGCGGTTCTAGGACCTGAGCTAGTTTGGGGCCTGTGAGACTACTACCCTAAAGGAGGGCCTTAATTCCATGTTGGCCTCAGAACAGATGTGGCATGGCAAAAGTTCTCATGATTGGGTCCTGCCTGGGGCTGGGGTGCTTCTCTTCTGCCCACTCCTGTGCCCTGAGACTGGGGTGTTCCCCCCGGGATAAGGCAGAGCAGAGAGGAGATTTTTGCTGCAGCATCCGCCGAGTGCTCTTACCCTAGTGCCTTTACCCGGGAGCTCACTGATCTCTGTGCTCTGATTTAAGCCATTCCAGGCTGTCAGGCTGCAGATACCAGCCCTTCTCCACAGGGTCTGAGGCTACTTCAGTAACTGCACTATGGAACATGAGAGCTCCTGTTTTTCTGCTATTAATAGATTGAAGTGGGGAATGGGAGGGAAATGCATTTCCCTGTGGCACACAGGCCGACCTTACACTTGCTCACACTTTTAATAAGCACAGCAGTCTCCAGCTGAGAGCATCTCAGCCCTGGACCCCCTCTCACCCACTCCTGTCATTTTGCTGCAGATCTAAGAATCGGAACTGTTACAGAGACAGTCCTGCTTCCAACTCTGGACAGGAGAGGCCTGGAGAGGTGTTTCCAGACAGCCTGCTGCCTGGGGCCCAGAAGAGTAAGGTAACCTGAAGTGACATGGGGGTAGTGGCCTGTGACAGCACATCACAGCTGGTGTTGTCAGCAGTGGCAGGATAGGGCCCTTGGGGCTGGGGGGCTCCAGTGGCCAGCAGACTGAGAGGTGCCGTTCCTCCCCTTTCGGTGGAGCCTCTCCTCATGCCTCCTCCCTTTCCCTGCCTTCCTGCTTCGATCTTATGGATCTTGTGCCCTGATCTGACCCTTCTGTATTTATGTCAAAGTGGCTCAGTCAGAAAATGTCACCAAGTTACTCTGAGGTTCTAGGAAAGAGGAGAAGAGGCTGCAGCCAGGTGTTAGGGTTTGATTCTCTGGAACCCCAATGGACTGGCAATTTGTTTTACACAGGAAGTTCGAAGTTCTTAGAATCATTTAATTCAGGTCAGAAAGCAGGACTTGAAGCCATTCCTAACTCTTCTGCCCCTGTCCTCTAAATTCTTACTCTGTGTACCAGTTGGGCCACAAAATGAAGCTTTTAACAAATGTATTATTTTGGAATAATTTTAGATTTATGGAAAAGTTTCAAAGATGCCACAGAGATGAGCTCTTAATCTTTGAGAGTTTTATATTAATTTTGTCCCCATGATTAAATTATTTGATTTTTTGAGGGCAGTTTCTTTGGTATACCTAGTGGTTACCAGGGCAGGGCACATGTTATAATGACTGATGGTAACAACAACACAATAACAGCAACGACAACACACGTGTACAGCACTTAACAGTGTACAAAGAGCGCTCACATCCACTGTTTTACTTGTATGTTCCTAGAATGTAAGTGCCATGAGGGCAGGGACTTTATTTTCTTGCATACCACTGTATCCTAAGGGTAAGGCACAATGCCTGCAGCATAGTAGGTGCTCAGTCAATAGCTGCTGAATGAATACATGAGTAAATTCTTGAGGTGTATAGGGTAGGTGGAGGGGGCATTGGTAGTTCAGTGGTAGAATTCTCACCTTCCAGGTGGGAGACCTGGGTTTAATTCCCAGCCAATTCACCTTATGTACAACCACCACCCATCTGTCAGTGGAGGCTTGCATGTTTCTATGATGCTGAACAGATTTCAGTGGAGCTTAACACTAAGATGACTAGGAAGAAAGGCTGGTGATCTACTTCCAAAAATCAGCCAGTGAAAACCCTATGGATCACAGAGGTCTGATTTGCAATTGATCACAGAGATTGCACGAGATTGGGCAGTGTTTGATCCATTGTTCATGGGGTCACCATGAGTTGGGGGCTGACTCAACGGCACTTAGCAACAACGTGGGGCAGGTATGAGCATATATGTTACAGAGGAGGGTGTTGAGCTCAGAGGGGCTAAGTCCTTTGCCTAAGGTCACAGCAGCTAGGTATTAACAAAGCTGAGATTTGAATTCAGGCCTCCTGACCCTAAGAACTACACTGTTTCCACTAGGCCATAATGTGTCCCTCAGTAAATTCCTGTCAATTGAATAATCCCTTCTTCTCGTTTCATCACATTCATTTTCACTGCATTTGTTTGAAAATTGGAATTTTGTGTCTTTGAAGGGCCATGGGTGAAGACCAGCTCCCTGAAACTGCTTTTGATTCTTCCCATGTGTTTTCGTTGTTTTTACCTTTCAGCCATCATTGACCAGCGAGTCCAACCTTCTGCAGCAGCACGAGTCTGGTCTCAGCTCCAGCAGCTATGAGCTCAGTCAGTACATGGTGGAAGCTTCTGAGCAGTATGATCCTATGGCTTCAGCAGTTTGGAGTCCAATTCAGGCTGGTGGGTACTAAGTGATCAAAGGATTTGGTTAAGTCTGATGAGGAAAGGGCTGGGTGGCAAGTCTCTTGGAAAATCACCCTTAGGCTGTGTTTCCAAGAACAAACCACTGTCTGCCTCGTTTGCTTCTGTGGTCTCCTTGGCAGAGGCCAACTGGATGGCTCCATTTCCAACATTTCCTTTGTACTGGCAATTGCACCATAGCTGATTCTTGGAAGGGGACACTGCCCCTAACCATTATCAGGCTGTGTAAGAAGCACTGAAAAGTGTTTGAAATAATGGGTGAGGAAAATAAAGACCAGAGAGAACTACGTAAAGCAAAGGCAGGACAGAAGGTACAATTGCTTGGTCTAGTGTGGAAAACTCTTTTCATGTGTAGAGGGACTGTGAAAGCCGGGGAGTCTACCAGAGCCAGAGACCCCTGGGCCTCTCACCATCATTGGGAGACCAGGCCTGAAGGGTTATCATTTAGACCAAATCATTAAATCCTTGCATTATATTCTGATGTATTCTTAGAGCCTTAAATCTAACTTTGAGCATGAGCCTTCTGAAGTTATGTCCCTACACAGAATCTTGTCTGGGTGGAATTTGGACAGATAATATGTTTTTGGCATGTTTCTAAACTAAAGAAGCAGTGGTGGGACTGCTAACAGTGTTCATCTGTGTCTGTTGGTCAGAGGATGTCTCAACAGCTGGTCCCAAGGCCCCCATGAAGTTCTACGTCCCCCATGTGCCTGTGAGTTTTGGACCAGGAGGTCAGCTGGTGTGTGTGGGTCCAAGGTCTCCCACTGATGGGCAAACAGCCCTTGTTGAATTGCACAGCATGGAGGTAAACAAGATTCTGTGCCCTTGGAATGCCAGCGTGCTACTCACCCAACTACTCTTAACATACTTCCTTTCCCAGGCATCTCCAGGAATGGGGCACTTTGGTGAGGAACTGGGCCATGCATTCCCTGGGTTTGGGGGTACAGGAAGTGGGGGTGACTCTTTTCTGGAAGCAGTGATGCTAGAGTTCTGTTTTTTCCTGAGATGTTAATGACTTATCTTCAGCAACAGGATAACTCCCTTTGGTCTGTCTACCGCCTCCACAAGGCACTGACAGTATCCTAGGACAACATCCCCGAGTTCTGACGCTGGGCTTGACTAACAGGGGCATTGGGTGGACATAGTCTTAAACACCAAATCTGCTTTTTTTGTTCCAGGTTATTCTTGGTGACTCTGAGGAACAAGAAGAGATGAGAACTTTCTCAGGACCCCTGATCAGGTGCACTGCTGCAAGAGCTGCTGAGGAAGGGCTCTTGAAAGTTAGAAAACCTTTCTGCCCAGATCAGCACTTGGGGGATTTGTTCTTAGCTCTCTTGGAAGAAAATGTTTACCCTGTTGGAGTAGAATTCTCTGTGCTACGATAGAGTCTAATGTGGCTGGAGCCATTTTGTCAAGAGGTTCTATAGTTGAAGGGCAGAAAGAAAAATTAACATAAAAATTAAAAAATCTAAAATCAGTTCTATTTTGCAGAAGTTATGTAGTAGGAAGTTTTAGCATTCAGTGTGATTAATAGATATTAGTAGAGAAGCAGAGCAGCACCTGGGAAATCATAGACAAGGGGATCATAGTGAAAAAATTCTTGCAACAGTGGCCTTTTTTTGGAGAACTTGTCAGTTTAAGCGTTGGAGTTACTGAACAGTGTCCAAGTCTGCCCTCTTCAGGAATGAGCTAGAACTGCTTTTAAATTCCTTGTCATGCTTTTGATAAATATATTCAGGATGCTGTAGTGGCGCAGTGGTTAAGCACTTGGCTGCTAACTGAAAGGCTGGCAGTTTGAACCCACCAAATGCTCCACAGGAGAAAGATGTGGCAGTCTGCTTCTGTAAAGATTTACAGCCTTGGAAACCCTATGAGGCAGTTCTACTCTGTCCTACAGGATCGCTATGAGTTGGAATCAACTCGACGGCAATGAGTTTTTGGGTTTTTGTTGTGGAGAGAGTCCTGGCTGGATGCCCGAGGACCTAGGACCCAAGCCCGGGTATCCTACTAACTAGTGGGTCCATGTGGTGGACAGATCAGTTAGCTCTCTGAGCTTCAGCTTTTTCATCTGAGAAATGATGTAATGTCCACTCTGTCTACTCCAAGTGGTAGCTGGGAGACTCAAGTGAGATAAAACTCTTTATATAGCATCCCTGCTCTATAAATCTAATGTTATTCTGAAGTGACTACCGCCCAAGAATATCCTCATATAGTATTTTGACAGCCCTTTCAATTAAAAATGATTGTTGTCTCTCTTCTGGGGATACAGATGTGGGGTAGACCACCGAGTTGGGTACTAGAACACTAGGGTACTGGTTCCAACTTGGCTTTGATTTTATTAAATGAGTGTGAGCAAATAATAATGCCTATTTATTGAGCACTTAATATTTGCCACACACAATTTTCTAATTCATCTTCGTATGGAGGTAGGTTTTTTTATTATCCTCATTTTAAGGGGAAAAATTGAGTCTTAGAGAAAATAAGTAACTTGTCTAAAGTGAAAAGTGGTAGAACCAGATTTAAACCCAGGATCTGTGTGACTTTAAAGTCTGCTGTCTTATCTGCCACCCTATGCAGTCACTTCAAGGCCTCAGTGTCCTCATCTTCAAAATGGGGGGGATGTAGGAGATAATCTCTGAAGTCCTTTCCTGTTGTATAGACTCATCACCCCAGCCTGGGGTTGTCAGGCTTCTATCTAAATCTCAGCCCAACCAGTGGCTCTCATACTGGGGTCCTGTACAGGGAAGTGTCCACCCACTCACTCTTTGCTCCCTGAAATCTCCCATAGGGAAGATGTACACAAGGTGGATATCATGACGTTTTGCCAACAGAAAGCAGCTCAGAGCTGCAAATCAGAGACACCGAGGAGCAGAGACTTGGCTCTGCTGTGGCAACTGCTGGTTCTCCTTTGTCGGCAGAATGGGGTAAGTATTACTGCTCTGATGGGGGTAGGCAGGTGTAGACTGGACTGAAATTTAACTCTTTTTGGGATGGATGAGGAGTAGGCCTGTGGTATGATTGTGAACACAATATTTAACAAGTGAGCAATTGCCCCAAGGGAAAAATTTCTCAAATATCACCACCAGTTTGCTAACGCTAACTGTTCCTCTGTTCCTCCCCACTGAGTGGAGATTTTCGTCCAGTTCTTGGGCTGTTACACCAGCCAGGTAACACACCTATGAAACTGTGAATATTTCTGGTAACCTTTGTGGCTTCTGGCAGGGTGAAAATAACCATGATAGTGTAGCTGAATTTTGACATTCAGAAACCCAAGAAAGGACTGCTTTGTGTTTGTGTTTGCATGACTGGCCTCCTTATGAAGACGCACGATGCTCTGGTGCCTTCCTTCCCCAGCCTGGGATGCTAGCAAGCCTAAGAGGGTTCTCCCCCTAGGATGACCCCCTTTGCCTTGCAGTCCATGGTGGGATCTGACATAGCTGAGCTGCTGATGCAAGACTGCAAGAAGCTGGAGAAGTACAAGAGGCAACGCCCTGTGGCCAACCTCATCAACCTGACGGATGAGGACTGGCCAGTGCTGAGCTCAGGGACCCCAAACCTGCTCACTGGGGAGATCCCCCCAAGTGTGGAGACACCTGCGCAGGTTGTGGAGAAATTCACAAAACTGCTCTACTATGGAAGAAAGAAGGCAAGTATGCCCTGCCTAATGCTTGTTTTATGCTTTTAGAAAAGTAACTACCATCTCTCCCCATCACTCACCCCTCCTTCAATTTTATGAGTATTATACACTCATCCTAGAGCATTTGGAAACTTCAGAAAGGTACAAAGAAGAAAATAAAAACACCAGTAATCCTACCATTAAAAGATAACTGCTGTTAACATTTTAAAAAATTTATTTATTTTGTTTTTGTTGTTGAGAATATATACAACAAAACATACACTGTTCAACAGTTTCTACACGTACAATTCAGTGACTTTGATTATATTCCTCGAGTTGTGCAACCATTCTCTCCCTCCTTTTCTGAGTTTTTCCTCTCCCATTAACATAAACTCACTGCTGTCTAAGTCTCCTATCTAGTAACTTCACGTTGCTGTTGGCAGTTTGATCCCAGATAGTTCTTAAAAGAGCATAATGTTCAAGGCGATATTTTTTACTAGTTAAGCTTAACTACTGTTTGGTTTAAGAAGACTTCAGGGGATATTTTTGGTTTAAGGTTTAAAGATTATCTCAGGGCAATAGTTTCAGGGCACTGTTAATGTTTTGATATCTCTAAATCTTAGCATTTTGCTATGCACACATATATACATTTCTATGCACGTTAAATTACATATACAAATTTTTTTCACTTAACATTATATGCTGAAATATCCCCATGGCGTTAGGTATGCTTTAAAACACCATTTAAAAGCAATGATTAAACAATATTCCATTATGTGAACGTATCATATTGTATTTAACAAATCTGCTATTGTTGAATATTTAGGCTGTTTACAATTTTGTCACCCATTATAAGTTATGCCATTTGAAATCTTGTTATATGTCTTTGGCTGATCTTTTTATTATTTCTTTAGGATTGATTACTAGAAGTGGATTTAGTGGACTAAAGTGGTAACAAAATTTACCATTTTAAAGGATACCATTTAGTGGTGTTAAGTACATTCACATTGTTGTGTGCCTATCACCACTATCTAGTTTCAGAACTTTTTATTACTCCAAACCAAAACCTCATACCCATTAAGCAGTTTTTCCCCATTGCCATCTCCCGAGACCCTGGCAACCACTAATCTGTCTGTCTATGCGTTTGCCTGTTTTGGATAGTTCAGAAAATGGAATCATACAATATGTGGCTTTTTGTGAATAGCTTCTTTCACTTACCATAATGTTTTCCAGTTTCATTCATGTAGTGGCATGTATCAGTGCTTCATTTCTTCTTATGACCTAGTAATATTCCATTGTATGTATGTACTACATTTGTTTATCCATTCATCTGCTGATGAGCGTTTGGGTTGTTTTCATCTTTTGGCTATTAGGAATAGAGCTGCCATGAACATTTGTGTACAAGTTTGTGTATGAATACCTGTTTTCCGTTCTTTTGGTATTGTTATGGATTGAATTCTAACAGAAAATAAATTTCTGTTAAAGCCACCCATTTGTGGTATTTCTGTTATGGCAGCACTAGATAACTAAGACAGATATGTATCTAGGAGTGGAATTTCTGGGTCATATGGTAATTCTATGTTTAACTTATTCAGGAACTGCCAAATTGTTTTCCCCAGTGACTTCATTGTTCCCTCCCTCCCTCCTTCCCTTTCCTTCTCCCCTTCCTCCCTGCCTCTCTTCCTTCCTTCCATGACCATCCTAGTGGATGTGAAGACATATCTTATTGTAGTTTTGATTTGCATTTCTCTAATGACTAATGTCGTTGAACATATTTTCCTTTGCTTGGCCATTTGTATTTCTTTTTTGGAGTAATGTCTGTTCAAGTCCTTTGCTCATTTTTTAAATTGGCTGTTTGTTTTTTATTGTTGAGTTGTAAGAGTTCTTTATATATTCTGGATACTACACCTTTTAATGCACAAAATTTTAAAATTTTGATGAAGTACAATTTATCTTTTTTTTTCTCTTTTGTTGCTTGTGCTTTTGGTGTCATATTTAAGAAATCATTGCCAAATTCAAGGTCATAAAGAATTGTTGCTATATTTTCTTCTAAAAGTTTTATAATTTTAACTCTTAAATTTAGGTTTTTGATCCATGTTGAGTTAATTTAAGTATATTGTGTGAGGGAAGATTCCAACTTCATTCTTTTGCCTGTGAATATACAGTTGTCTCAGTGTCATTTTTTGGATAGACTATTCTTTCCCAAATGAATGGTCTTGGCACCCTTTGCCAAAATCTATTGGACTCTCAATAGATTATTTTTGGACTCCCAATTCTATTCCATTGACCTATGTGTCTGTCTTTAAGTCAACACCATACTGTTTTGATTACTGTAGGTTTATAGTAAGTTTTGAAAAGGGTATGCACTTTTAAAAAGGTTGTATAGATGAACAAAGGTTGTTTACAGATGATACTTTTACCAGCTGTATCTAAGCTATGCCTACCAGTATTGAATTGTTTAGTTCAACAGATAGAGTGATATCTTATTTAATTTTGAAGTTGAATTCACATTTTACAAAAATAATACAGTGAGTTAAAATATTTGAATATATTCACGTAATTCAAGAATTGAAATTTAAAGGGATATAATAAAGAACACCTTCCATCTCCCAGCCACCTGATTTCTCTGTCTGAAATATACAGAGTTATTTTCTGCACGTATAATTACTTCTCCTTTTTTTTACTTTATAGCATGTAGTTGTTGTTGTTAGGTGCCGTCGAGTCGGTTCCGACTCCTAGTGACCTTATGCACAGCAGAATGAAACACTGCCCGGTCCTGTGCCGTCCTCACAATCGTTGTTAGGCTTGAGTCCACTGTTGCAGCACTGTGTCAGTCCACCTCGTTGAGGGTCTTCCTCTTTTTCACTGACCCTCTACTTTACCAAGAATGATGCCCTTCTCCAGGGACTGATCCCTCTCGATAACATGTCGAAAGTATGTGAGACGTAGCCTTGCCATACTTGCTTCTAAGGAGCATTCTGGCTGTACTTCTTCTAAAACAGATTTGTTCGTTCTTTTGGCAGTCCATGGTATATTCACTATTCTTCACCAACACCATAATTCGAAGGCATCAGTTCTACTCTATAGCATACTATATGCCATTTCTGCATATTACAAATATCAATTTTTTCATTTAACAAAATATATTAGAAAACACTCTATATCAGAGGTTGGCAAACCCTTTTTTTTTAAAGGAACAGATAGTAAATATTTTAGGCATTGCAGGCTGTAGGGTCTCTGTTTCAACTACTCAGCTCTGCCATTGTAGTGTGAAAGTAGTCCTAGACAATACATAAATGAATGAGTGTAGGCATGTTCCAATAAAACTTTATTTATGGACATGAAAATTTGAATTAAGTAATTTTCATGTCACAAAATACATATGTATATTTTATTTTTCCCAACCATTTAAAAACAGAACTATTCTTAGCCTTAGGCGGTGGGCTGGATTTGGCCCTCAGGCCATTGCTTGCTGACCCTTGCTCTATATCATACATAAGAGTTTTCTCATTATTTCTTATGGCTGCACAGTGTTCTATGGGTAAATTATAATTTGTTTAATGAAACCCCTATAGATTGACATTTAGATTTTTTCCGATCCTTTGCTGTTACAAGCCATGCTACAATGAATTGCCGTTATTATTTTGCCCAGTGTGAGAGAATATATATAAGATAAATTCCTAGAAGTGGAAATATTGGGTCAAAGGGTATGTGGTTTTTAATTTTGATAGATATTGCAAATTGCCTTTTTAGAGATTGTACCAATTTACCGTACCAGCAGTGTAGAAGGGTGCATGTTTTCCCACATCCTTACCATCCCAGTGTGTTTTCAAGCTTTTCAATATGTGCCAATCTGAGAGGGAGAAAAATCTTTTGTAATTATTTGCATCTTTCTTGTTATGAATGAAGTTGAGTATCTTTTTATCTGTGAACTTTTGTTTTCATGTATTTTTCATGTTTTCCTATTGAGTTTTTGCTCTTTGCTCTATGATTTGTAGGAGTTCTTTACATTTTAAGACTTCCTGTCCCAAGTCACAAATTGTGCTTGAACGTGACCTGGGTTGCAAATATTTTCTCTGTTTTAAAAAAAATTTGTCTTTCACTTTGCATATGCAAAATTATTTTTTATTTTTATATAGTTGCATTTATCCATCTTTATTTTATGATTTTTGGGGTCATACTTAGGAAGGTTTTTCCTACTTCAAATTAATTTATAAAAGTAAAGTTCAAGTACTTTTGTGACTTCCTTTTGTATTTAAACCTTTTAATCTCTTGGATTTCTTTTCTTTTTTTGGTTATGCGATGTTATCTTTTAAATGAGTTCTAGAAATGGTACCCAGTGAAAGTTAGCGGGATCAGATTATAGTCATTTCCTACATATATTCAATATATATTAGGAACTTGCCATTTTACCCGTGATTAATTTATTCAATAAACATTTTTTAAGCAGCTGCTACTTCTAAGGTACTGAACCATACCTTAGTGGGGGATACCAAGATAAATCAGTTATGATCTCTGCCTGTAAGAAAAATAAGTGATGACTATAACAACAGTGGAACCCTGGTGACATAGTGGTTAAGAGCTTGGCTGCTAACCAAAGATCAGCAGTTTGAATCCACCAGCTGCTCCTTGGAAACCTATGGGGCAGTTCTACTCTGTCCTTTAGGGTCTCTGTGAGTCGGAATTGACTCGTCGGCAATGGGTTTGTTTTTTTTTTTTTTATAACAACAACAACAATAACAAAAGCAAATATTTCTTAAGTACTTTTTACCTGCCAGGCACTTGCTTAAGACTTTACATGCATCATCTCATTTAATCTTTATACAAATCCTGTAAGTTATATCTATTCTTGCTCTGCTTATTCAAAGATGGGGAAAGTTAGTAAGGGATAGAGACAAGGTTTATATCCAGGAAGCCTGAGGCCTGAGCCTGTGCTTCTAACCACTCCACCACACTGCTTTTCAGAACTTGACCCAAAGGTAAGCAAGGAATAGATAGAGCACTGCAGAGTTCAGGGGTTTCATGAAGGAGTGGGATATAAAAATACCTGTAAAAGTTTGTTAATATTTTACTGGGTCTTATTTCTGGCAGTATGTGAGATTGATAGACCTTGATAAAAGTTCTCAAATTTCTTCAGTTAGTCTTAAGTATATTTTTGGAGAGGCAGGTTTTTGAATAAACTGATGATTCCTAACCAAGCACTAGTAACTCTTTTTTTTTTTTTAATAGTTATTATGAGATGGTTTAAGCATACAAAAAGAGTAGCTTTTAATGTCATTTTTTTACTTGCACTGGATGTGAGGCTGAATTCCCTAACTGTGGTTTGTTTGAATTTCTTCTCTTTTTCATTAATGTTCATTCATTTATTGATTTTCACTCTCCTTCTCTCCAATGAAAATACATTTGGAGGTGGAATCACCTCATTAGTGACTTCCTATTCAAAAATCACATTATTTTTTGGCACCAAGGAAATTAGGTCCTTAGTAAATACTTCTGAAAATAAAATGAATAGGAAAATGTTTGGTTTTCTTTGATTTGTTACCCTAACCTATCTTACCCAGTTAATGGTGTCATTAATTTGGTACATGAAGGCATCTGATAGCTAACTTGTAATTAGTTGCAGTAATAAGTGGAGTAGGTTGCCACTGGCTAGTATGTGTACTGGCTTAGTGAGGACATTAGTGGTTCAGTGATAGAATTAGAGTTTGTACCAATTTACCCTCCCATGTGGGAGACCTGGGTTTGATTCCTGCCAGCGCACCTCATGTGCGGCCACCACCTGTCTATCAGTGAAGGCTTGCGTGTTTCAGCAGAGCTTCCAGACTAAGACAGACTAGGAAGAAAGGCCTGGAAATCTACTTCCGAAAATAAGCCAATAAAAACGCTATGGATCACAATGGTCTGATCTGCGACCCATCGTTTTGTTCCATTGTGCATGGGGTTGGCACGATTTGGGGGCAAACTCAATGGCAGCTAACTACAGCAACAAATACCAGATTAAATAGTAACTGTAGTTTTTTTCTACTCATGTAAGAGTACTGTACTGGGCAGGTCTCCTCCACGTAGTCATTCCGGCACTCAGGATGTTGGAGGCTCTTCCATCTTTACCGTGTAGTCCTCTCCATTTTATACAACTAGATGGAGAAAAGGACATGGAGGATTTCATGTGGGTTGTTTTAAGGGTCAAACCTGAAAGTGGCACATCTCACTTCCATTCCATTGCATTGCCTAGAACGCAGCCATACCTGGGTGCAAGGCAGGTGGGAAAATGTAGTCTAGCTCTTTGTCCAGGAAGGAGAACATGGATTTTGGTGAGCAACTAGTAGTTTCTGCCACTGTTGTTAACAAAGACACTGTTCTTTTAATATACCCTGTATGAATACAATTTTGCTACTTGTGTTTTGAGATTCAATCCCTGGGTTGAAGTGCTTTCCTCAGTTTTAGTTCCTCAGCTTAAGTTCATAAAAGTATTTTCTGAGTTTTGCTAAGGAGATAAGGTTAACTGCAACTATATTTGATGGGAAGCTAATGAAATAACCTAGTGGATTTTGATAAGGTGAAGAAGGGTACAACCTAGAGAGAAATACTGTCCCTGTTACTTCCCCTCTACTCCTTCTTCATATGTGAGGCCCTAAAAGAGTCTTCCTGGAAGTCCAGCCTCTGCTGCTTGGGGTGCCACGGTATGTAAACTTAGTAGGTTCTTGATTGATTGATTGTTGTCGTTGTTGTTAGAGGAAGGTGAGTAAGCCAATACTGAGTGTGATGTGTCTGGTTTTCAGGAAGCCTTGGAATGGGCCATGAAGAACCACTTGTGGGGCCACGCTTTGTTCCTGTCCAGCAAGATGGACCCAAGGACCTACAGCTGGGCCATGAGTGGGTGAGTCAGGGCCTATGCAAAGGAGGCCAGTGGAGCAGAGAGGTCTTCCCAGCAAAGGTGGGGGTGAGGGTGGGAAGAAATGAAAGTAGAACTCAGAACCCCACATTCCAAGCATCTTCTCAATTTCTCTTTTCTGAGATGAATGTAGCCTTTCCCTTCTCCAGATTCTTATAACCTAGACACAGTTACATTTGTTTCTACCTGCTAAGTTGAACCAAACATTTGAGTAATTTTCCAGGGTTGGAGTTTCAAAAAAATTGAATAAATTTGTACATTGTTGTAGTCTTCTTTCTTTGTGAGTGGCTACTCTAGCTCATTCCATCAGTGAGGGAAGAGATGATCACTTAAGCATAATTGACAGAGCCTTAGGACTGAGGGTTTTTGATATATGTAATTGTCTACTTCTTAGTCTTGCAGTGTGGACCAGGATACTGAGAAATAGGTCGATATGGCTTGGAATCGACTCGATGGCAATGGGTTTGTTTTTTTTTTTTTTTTTGGTGTGGTGTAACAGGATGGTGAGCTGTGGTAGGAAACAGAGTTTATAGGACTGGGAATTAGATCTGGAAGTCTTCATCAAGGTCAGTGGGAGAGATATTGAGACTGAAGAAATGTACTTAGTTAGAAATCATGGTGGCACGCTAAGATCTGGATGCTGAGATGGAGTCAGGAAGATAGAAGAAGATGTACAATGCCCAGACCAGGAGCAAACAGAGACTGAGGTGAGGGTACAGAGCCAGGAGTTTGGAATTGGGAAATGAAACAGAGCAAAAGAAAATCAAGATAAAATGGAGGTGGTAGGTGTAGAGGGTACTGGAGAAGGGTTTGTGAATAAGGCCTTCAGGCTTGGCCATAAATCCTATTGGACAAACAGTTGGATAAAAAGACAGACGCCTCCACTTTAAGATCAGTCTGTGGGCCTAATGGTTGCCACACTACCTAGCAGCTCATTATTCATGTTGGCCTTCGTTACTTGAAACCTCAGTCTTCCCAGGGACTAGGAAGTAACATCACTGCACACTTCATTATTTTCAGACTCTGGGATGGTGAGGAGCACTGAAGTTTTATTATGATAAGAGCTCTGAGCTCCTGAAGCAAGGGTGCTATTAAATAAAAGATGGTGTTCTGAGGAATGATTTTCCTTTGGGTTTTGGAAAGGAACATCCCCCAACCCCACATTATAGCACACATCTCTAGTACAGATTTTTGCCTTGGGCCATTGATTTTTGATGGAGCCCAATGAATTGTGAAAGATATCTCTTACTGAGTGTGCTTAAATCCCCTATCAGCTGTAGAGCTTATTATATCCTTGTTAAGCGTATCCCATGGTTTGTCATCAGCTGCATCATTTCTGGTCCCTGTTCCATGCCTCTTTGGTTATGGAAAATGGCTATTTCTTGCTTGTGAATAAAAACACTACAGACCCAGGCCTGTGATGAGCCAGAAAAATGACACTGAGAGCTCTGGGCTTGGAAAGGAGGAGGGATGTTGTGGAGTAGGAGTAGAGGGGTGGCTGGGAAGCAGAGGTCCACAGAGAAGAGCTTCCAGGTTAACCACTGGGACTTTCCAGGGGTCTTTTCAGATGATGGCAAGTCATCTCCGTGATAGAAGAAAGCATATAGAGATTGTTAACCAAGAGTTAGGGCATCAGTGCCAAAGTGCAGAAATATCCCCCAGCAATGAGATCTTCTTGGGGTGTATGGTGGAATGAAGATCCTGCTAGTCTTCACCAAATGGAGGATGTAACAAAGGCACGGTACAAAGCAAAGAGAAGCTCATGTTCCAAACAAAGCCGCTAAAATCAAATGGAAATAGGGAAGGTCTTTTCCCTCACTGGAAATGGGTAAAGAGGTTCTCTTGGCATGGTCCCAATGATGGTCACCTCTCTCTGCAGCTTTACCAGCACGCTGGCGCTCAACGACCCATTGCAGACCCTCTTCCAGCTCATGTCGGGGAGGATTCCACAAGCAGCCACGGTACCTGTCTTAGATTCCTAGTCAGTGGTGTCACTGGAGTTGGTGTCACCCAGTGCAGTAACTCATGGTGTCACCCCCTCCATGGGCAGGCTGGCTGGCGACCCCCACCCCCCAGGGGCGGAGTGGCCCTGCCCCTCCCACCACCACGCAGGGTCAAGTGCTGAGGTGTGTGGCCCCACCCCTCCTGACCTCCCCCCACCCCTACAGCTCTTCCCCTTTCCCATTGACCAAGGTAGAGGCCCTCCTCTCCACCAGTGGAGGGCACTATGGTCTGGCTGCCTGCACCCTGACTGGAGGGTGATGGGGGAGGGGGTGGTGATGAGTTACTGCATTGGTTGACACGAACCCTAGTGACTGGTGGGTGACAAGGGAGAGTGTGACACCAACCCTAGTGACAACACTGCCTTGATGGCCCATCTCCCCAAGACCCTGGCCCACTGCTGCTGCTGCCGCAGCCGTGGCTGCTGCTGTGGACCGTGGGGTCATTTTGGTGTCACCCCCTCTGATAGTGTCAGGGGGTGTGGTCCACTCCCCCTACATCCCTGTAGTGACACCACTGTTCCTGGTGCTGCTATAACAGAAACACCACAAGAGGGTGGCTTTAAAGAACAGAAATTTATTTTCTCACAGGTTGTTGTTGTTGTTAGGTGCTGTGGAGTCATTCTGACTCACTCTCACAGTTTAGGAGGCTAGTAGTCTGAATCAAGGCACTGGCTCTGGGGAAAGGTTTTCTCTCTGTCGACTCTTGGGAAAGATCCTTTTGTTTTTCAGCTTCTGTAGCCTCAGCGTTCCTGTTACTTGGAGATCTTCTCATCGCATCTATCTCCCCCCCTCCGCCTTTCTTTGTGCTTGCTTCTGTGTCAAATCTGCTCTTTTTATAACTCAAAAGTGATTAGGGTTAGGACACACCCTACACTGATATAGCCTCATTAACATAACAAAGAAAACCCTATTCCCGAACGAGATTACATCCACAGGTATAGGGATTAAGATTCTAACATATATTTTAGGGGGACACAATTCAATCCATAACATTCCAGGATTGTTGTTGTTGGGTGCCATCAAATTGATTCTGACTTGTAGTGACCGCACGTGACAGAGCAGAACTGCCCCACAAGGTTTTCTAGGTTGTCATCTTTATGGGAGAAGATCACCAGGTCTTCCTCCCATGGAGCCACTGGGTGAGTTTGGACCACCAACCTTTCAGTTAGCAGCCGAGTGCTTAACTGGTGTGCCACGAGGGTTGTTTCTCTGTCACAGTATCATTTGTGACAGGACTCCTTCAACACCCCAGCATCCTAAGGGTTTGGGGGTAGAGACTGCTCAGGAATGCAGTAATGGTTTTAATTAAGAATAAGTATTATTTATTAGTCACCTATCATGTGCCTAGAAACCCTGGAGGCATAGTGGTTAAGTGCTCAGCTGTTAACCAAAAGGTTGGCATGTTCAAATCCACCAGGCGCTCCTTGGAAACTCTATGGGGCAGTTCTGCTCTGTCCTATAGGGTCGCGGTGAGTCAGAATCAGCAATGGGTTTGGTTTTTTTTTGTATCCTGTCCCTGGCCCTGTGTTAAGCACTTTGATGTATATTATTTCATTTAACCCATGGAGGTAGGAGTTATTTTGCAGATGTGGAAACTGAGGTGCAAAGGTGTAGAGTAACCCAAGATCACACAGATAGTAGTAGAGTGAGGATCAGCCCAGTGTGTCTGATGCTAAAGACTTTGCCCTTTGCACAGTGCCACAGCTACCTCTCTCTACACCACAGTGGCCTGCTTCGTTGTGGACAGCAAGAGACCCCGTGACTGTTCTCCAGGCTTCCCACAGCAAAGTGATCCTTCTTTTCCCTTCAGGAAAGCATTTCCACCCCTGTGAATGATCCTTCAAAGCTGGATATATTTGATTTTGTATGTGTTGCTCCACTGTCTTCTAGAGTTGAATATGGCTGAGGAGAAGTCTGAGGCCAACTTAATATTTTTCCCATTTTAAAAGTCTTGGTCTTTTTGCCCCAAAGTATTACTTCCTTATTTTTTTTTCTTTTTTCTTTTATATATATATTTTATTGTACTTCAAGTGAAGGCTTACAGAACAAATAGTTTCTCATGAAACAGTAGTACACATGTTGTTTTATGACATTGGTTAACAACCCCACAAGATATTCACCCTCTAACTTCTCAACCTTTTTTTTTTTTTTTGGTGAAAATACACATAGCCAAAGATACACCGTTTCAAAAATTTCTATATGCACAGTTCAGTGACATTGACTATGCTCTTCCAATTGTGCTGTTATTCTCACTTAAGATGAAGGCTTACAGAACAAAATAGTTTCTCGTTTAACAGTTACTACAAATGTTGCCCTATGACAATGGTTAACAATCTCACAACACATCAACAATATCCTTACTCAACCTTGGGTTCCCTATCACCAGCTTCCTTATTTTTGAAGTCTGGTGATGTACTGTGCTAGGATATATTTTGGTGTTGACAGTCTAGATCAGTTTTTTTCTTGGGACAGAGCATGCCCTTTTAATATGAGTATTCATATCTTACAGTTCAGGAAATTTTTCTTGAATTATGTCCTTAAATATTTGTTTCCTTCTATTATTTTGGATTTCTTTTCATAAATTCTATGTACACATATTTCATATATATATATGAGAAATATATACATACATATACACAAACACATATATATGAATTGTAGTTATATAATTTTCTCTTTGATTTAAAAACTTTGTTTTGTGTGCTTCATTTCTCACTTTGCCTTTCTCGTTTCCATCCTCTCTGACCCTTCCTGTGTTTTTGTTAGTGTCTCTTCATTTTCGTGCTCTTTCCATTTGCACCTTTATTTCTTTGATTTTTCTCCCACTTCTTTCCTGAGCATTGCAGGTCACATTTATCTCCTCCTGTTGCCCACCATCTCTTTCCTGAGCTCTTGTAACTCAGCTTTATGCTTTTGCTTCATAGATAAATTGTTTCATTACGTTTCCCTTTATTTAAATTCATGATGAAATGTTTGGTGGCAGTTTTTCCTTTGTTCTGTGGTAACATTTTTCTGGTGAATGTTCTCTCTACCTTCCAGTTGTTTTTCATGTGACTTTTCTCCTTTGATCTCATAGTATATTTGTGCATATTCTGTGCTTACTCCTTTATATTAGGTACCTTTGAAGGAGTTGAGTCTTCCCTGGACCGATTATTTTTAGGAAATTTGTGTGGGGGAGGGGCCAGGGCCATGTTCCAGGCTGTCTGGTGATTTTTCCTCATGACCCAGCATTTTCCGTGTTAGTCCGCCTAGCCTGTACTTTCCCCAGCCAATGGAGGTAGCTGGGCTCCTCTCTCTCGCTGGTGTCCTCACTCTGCTTCCGCCTGAGCGCACCTCTCCATTGCTTTTGGCAGCACTTGCTTGTGTTTTGAGGCTTGGCTTTTAGCTGACGCATAGTTTTAATGAAAATAGACTTCATATTTTTGCTTTTTCATTCGTATTGCTTGTGGATAATTCCAAGAAAAGAAAACAAAAATGGTAACTTTAATGCCCCATCGTCAAATCAACTGCCTATATTGGAACACAGAGTGTGCCTCACAATTCAGCTGAATGCCTGTGCTCTGCAGTGAAATGGCATTGTGTTATGGAGCACTAAAGGCGTGGAATGATTTAATCAACGGTCCATTGGGTCTCACTTCAAAAGTAGAGTTAGCTAAATTTTCCATATATGTAGGTAAGAAAACTGCGGAGCCAGAGGTGATGTGCCAAGGTAATATTTGAACTTAGAGTTTATGAATTTCTTGTTGTTGTTGTCAAGTCCGCTCCCATGTACAGCAGAGTGAAACATTGCTTGGTCCTGCACCATCGTCACAATTGTTGGCATGCTTAAATCCACTGTTGCGGTCACTGTGTATTTTGAGTGTCCTTCAACCTAAGGGGCTCATCTTTCATCACTATATCAGACAGTATTTTGTTGCAATCCATAGAGTTTTCATTGGCTAATTTTCAGAAGTAGATTGCCAAGCCTTTCTTCCTAGTTTGTAAGTTCTGCTGGAACTTGTCCACCGTGGGTGACCTGCTGGCACAGTAGCATCTCAGTAACAAGGCTAGATTTTAGTTACATAGACTGTGTGGTGTTGTGGAAACAGCACGGCAACTGGAACCTTACAAAAGCCAAAACCAAATCCACTGTCATCGAGTTCATTCTGACTCATAGAGACCCTATAGGACAGAGTAGAACCTATAGGATGGACTGCTCCATGGGGTTTCCAAGGTTGTAAATCTCTATGGAAGCAGACAGCCACATCTTTCTCCTGTGGAGCTCCTGGTGGGTTCCAACCACTGATCTTTTGGTTAGCAGCTGAGAATGTAATCACTGCCATCACTGGGGCTCCTGGAATCACGCAGACATGGGTTTAATCACAGGTTTAATCTAGACTCTGCTCCTTATTGCTGCATGAACGTGCCTTGTTAGTTAATCTCACAGAGCCTTGTGGAAATCTTTGTGGAAATTTTCATACCTAGGCAATAAAGTTAGTGTGAAAATGAAAGGAGAGAGAATATATGAACATACCTACTACCATGCTTGGTCCATTGAAGTTACTTAATAAATGTTTGCTCTGTCTCCCTCTCTCCCTGTAGATCTGCTTTACAGTGATTTTTAAAAAATCACCTGGGAGGAGACAGAAGAATGACTTCCAAGTATTTTTTCTTCTTTATCAAAGGCTTTTCTTCTTTTGTAGCCTATATGTTAAAATGGGAATAATAATAGTACCTAGAACATGTGGTTGTTGGTTGGAGAAATACTTAGCAGAGGGTATGGTTTATGGCCAGTGCTCAGTAAATGAGAATGTCTGTCATTATTGTAATTTATTATCATCTTCCTCCTCATCAACACTGCATCGCCCTGATTAACAAGGAGGAAATTTAAAATGGAGCTGGATAAACATCTTTTGTTCCCTAGGGTATTTACAAAGACCAAATAATTGTCAATTGTTCTGACCTCCAAATCTAGCTATGCTCTACCCATTCTATGTAATAAATTGGTTCGCAGATCACCTCTTTTCTCTGCTGGGCTTCCCACTGTTTGTGTGTGAGTGTGTGTGTATGTATGTGTGTGAATGTATTTACACCTACACATAATTTGCCAAGCGCAAACCAAGTCCAAACACTCAAACACTGTGCTGTGTGCTTTACATAATTATCGCATTTTATTCTCAACAATAACCCGATTAGGTGGAAATCATGGTCTCCATTTTAGAGATGAGGAAATAAAGGTTCAAAGACATTAAGAAATTTACTCAAGGTCACACAGCTAGCAAGAGACAGGACTCAAGACTCAAATCCAGGTCTAGCTAAAGGGCCTGTGTTGTGTCTGTGACATTATGCTGTTTCTTTATTGATATTTCCTGCCCTGAAATTCCCTTTCATTCAGGAGAAGGAGGTCTCCAGATTGTAGGGAAAGCACCCTTTGTGTGGGGCTCTTTTCCATTTCCACTGCTCTGTTTGTACTCTGGAAACCCTGGTGGCGTACTGGTTAAGAGCTATGGCTGCTAACCAAAAGGTCCAGCAGTTCAAATCAGCCAGGCCCTCCTTCGAGACTCTATGGGGTAGTTCTACTCCCTCTCCTGTAGGGTCCCTATAGGGTCGCTGAGTCGAAATCCACTCAACGGCAATGGGTTTGATTGGTTTTGGTTTGTACTCTGCTGCCCTCTGGTGGAGTCCTGCTGCCTCTGCATTGCCACCAGGAGGAAGATAAATGGGGATTGAGCCTTGGCTGGACGGCTTAGCATGGTTTTCTCATTCCTAAAGTGGGAATAGGAGTTAGACTTTATTGGGTTGTTGTAAAGATTAATTAAGATGATGTGTGTGAAAGGGCTTTGTAAAACCAAAACATATTAGCCATTTGGTAAGGAACCCAGCGCTCCCCCGACTTCTGTGACAGGCTAATATGATCTCTTCTGTTCAGGAGCCAAGGATGTTTGATCATCTATCTCCTATTGAAACACCAGTTTTTGGGTTTTTTTCCCCGTAGCTGTTTGGGGTGGGGGTACCAGGAAGAGATTTGAAAATTAGTAAGTGACCAATAATGTCATTTTATTTATCTGTTTCTGAGTCTATCTGTCTGTCCGTCAGTTTGTCTGTCCTTCCCTCCCTCTGTCCATCCGTCCGCCCGCCCATCTGCCTGCTCACCCACCCACCCACCCATTCATCCTTCTAGGAGTTTTGCTTTTTAAAAGAGAACCCGAAATCAGTGAAGGGCAGCATTACAGGTAGTATAATGGGCATTCCCTGAACACCTCCAAACCTGGAAATAGACAACAACATCCTTTGCCTACTTTCTGGTTGTTGGTGTTATTAGTCACTGTCAAGTCCATTCTGGGACTGATGGTGACCCCACGTGTGCAGAGTAGAACTGCTCTTCAGGGTTTTCAATAACTGTGACTGTTTGGAAGCAGATCACCAGGCCTGTCTTCTGAGGCATCCATGGGTGAGTTTAAATCATCAACCTTTTGGCTAGTAGTCAGGTGCTTAACTGTTTGCGCCATCCAGGGATTCCACATTCTGGTTAGCCCTACATTATTCAGTAAATCTTTACTTTTTCTGCTGCTTTTCAGTGTTGTGGGGACAAGCGGTGGGGAGACTGGAGGCCTCACTTGGCTGTGATTCTGTCGAATCAGGCTGGGGACCCGGAGCTACATCGGCGTGTGATCATCACCATGGGCGACACCCTGGGTAAGCAGAAACCAAGTCTTACTCCCCTTGTCCAGCTCTTTCCTCTCTTCTAGGGCATCTCTAAGCAGGCTTTAAACATGCTGAACTAGATTCTTAGATTCTGTGTGGGGCCAGAGTCTATGCCTCAGGCTTTCCCTTGATGCTGGATCCTCAGTGTTTTGGGGAAGGAATGCCTCTCTCCTTCCCAGAATTTCTGCTGTGAGCCAATGCAGGCCTCGCCCCTGGGACCCTGGTGTTCTTCTGGGGAAGGCTCCTTAGCAGTTATTTTCTACCCTGGGTGAGATTCCCTGTAGGTGGAGTTAACACATGGGCCACCTTGCCTACTGTTGCCATTAGTCCTGCAGTGACCCAGCTCAGTCAGACCGGAAATTCTATTTTTGCTTCAACTACTCTGGGTAATTGTGTCATCTTTTCTCTTTACCGTATCTCTGTGAACGTGGCATTATAAACACTGAGAGACTGTTGAATGTTTCAGTGGTTCTCAAATTTGTTCAAGGGGCAGAACATCTAGAAATCATGGTGCTCTCTGTGGTACTTTGTGAACTACTGTCCCGGTAAAGTAACTATGTGTAAGGCTGGGCCCAGTCAGACAGCAGGTTACTCAGTCCACTGGTGGAAAGGGAACTTACATTTTTTCGGCTCTTCTTGGGTGCCAGGCACCCTGCTTGGTACTTTACGTACCTGAATTAATTCAATTTCAAGGTAATGGGAAATATCAGGGAGAACATTTTTAAATTGGGAAAAATTTAGTAGTTGGTGTGATTTTATAAGCATTAGGAAGGTCAGCAGTTCGAATCCACCGGCCACTCCTTGGAAACCCTGTGGGGCAGCTCTACTCTGTCCTGTGGGGTTGCTATGGGTTGGAATTGACTTGACGGCAGTGGGTCTGGTTTTTGGCTTTTTTGGTTTAGGAAAAATCTCCTATTGTTTAGTTTTAGCAGGGGGAGCATTAGTGCCCTCAGAAACCTAGTTTAAGAACTGCCACTCCAGCGGCCCACTCCTTTGCTCAGGTGTAAGTGTCTCTCCATCACGTCTTATCCTCAGGAAGGACTCAAATGCTAGAAAATTGCTAATAAAAAATGCAGGACAGAATTTCAAGTTCTCATGGAATCCAGACTTTCTGGAGCCATGGAGGCGGGATGAACTCCTGAAACTGTTGCCCTGAGATAATCTTTAAACCTTAAACCAAAAAATATCCCCTGAAGCCTTCTTAAAACCAAATGATAGTTGAGCTTAACTAGTAAAGAATGTCTGTCTTGAGCTTTATGCTGTTTTTAAGAGCTAGCTATATGGAATCAAAATGACACAGCAACTCAAAAGATTAGATAGGAACCTTAGGGGGCAGTGAATTTATGTTAACGGGGAACAACTCAGAGAAGGAGGGTGGGAATGGTTGCATAACTCAAAGAATGTAATCATTATCACTAAATTGCACATCTAGAAACTGTTGAATTGGTGTATGTTTTGCTGTGTATATTCTCAACAACAACAAAACTAAAATATTGAAAAAAAATTCATCAAGGGGAACATGAAATAATGCTTTGTTCTGGCTAGAGAGAATTGAAAAGTAATGTATGAGGACAAAAATGCTGGTGGGAGGGAGTGGAGGGGTGTGTGTGGTGTCTGTGAGTTGTGTTGTAAGAAGTTCATTCACTTCTTATGAGGCTTCTCCCCTCTGCCTTCCGAATCCACTTTTCCACCCCTTTCCCCTCGCCCGATGACCGTCTCCACACGGGTGTGGTCCCTGACTGGGTCTTACTCTCCTCCTCCGGCAGCTGGGAAGGGGCTCGTGGAGGCCGCTCACTTCTGCTACCTCATGGCTCACGTGCCCTTTGGCTACTACACGGTGAAGACAGACCATCTGGCCTTGCTGGGCAGCAGCCACAGGTATGTGATCCTCGGGGAAGTAGGAAGGACGTTTTCTAGGGGATTGTTTTAACCCTTGCTGGCTTCATGGCTTCATTTTCCATTTTATTGTATGAACTTCAGCTGGCGCTGGGCCTTTCATCTTAGGATTGTTTTCTGCCCAGATCTGGGCAAGGAGGCACCCGGTGGAAGCCGCATCACACCACCAGGGGGCCTCAGGTCCCAGGTTCTGCTCTGGGAAGCTTAGAGCTGGTGCCTTTGGGTTGTAGTGTGCCATTATGGCCACTAGGTGGTGCACCGGCTCCATGACCAGAGACTGCTGTTAAACAATATGCTAGCGTGCCTGTGGAGTCCTAGGCAGCCCTGGGCCTGTTTTAAGGCCCATCCTGCAAAACTGGGAAGTGGAAGAAGTTTCTGTATAGCTCTCTCTAGGGGCTCCAGCACGCCCACAATGACTTGGTACACAAGCTGACTACTGAGAGTCCCGCCAGTCAGTTATTCTCTATTGGCCGTAGCATTAGGCTTTTCACACAGAAGGACCTTAATAAGCCTTTAAAGAATGAGTAAACGGACGAACAGACCAGTTTGCTCCCTAGAAAACCTCCGTGTTTTGGGTCTGTCTGCACTACTCCTCATAATAGTTTAGATTTACTAAGCTCTTATGTTACGCCAGGAGCCTTGGTGGCAGAGTGGTTAAGAGCTTGGCTACTAAACAAAGGGTCGGCAGTTTAAATCCACCAGCCATTTCGCGGGAGAAAGAGAAGATTTATAGCCTTGGAAACTCTATGGGGCAGTTCTTCTCTGTCTTATACGGTCACTGAGTCAGACTCCATGGCAGTGGGTTTGGTTTTGGTTTGGTATGTTATGCCGGTCACTGGGTGGCACAAATGGTTAAGTGCTAACTACTACTAACCATAAAGGTTGGTGGTTCGAACCCACCCACAGGTGCCTTGGAAGAAAGGTCTGACGATCTGCTTGTGAAAGGTCACAGCCTTGAAAACCCTATGGAGCGCAGTTTTACTCTGCACACGTGGATTTGCCATGAGTTGAAATTGACAGCAGCTGGTTTTTTTTTTTGGTTTTTGTTATGCCAGTCATTTTATTTGTAGTATTTTGTTTAACTATTAAAAATTTGTCATATGAAGAAGGTATATTCTTAATTTTTATTTCATACAGAAGGGAAACTAAAGCACAGAGAGGTTCAATAAGGTGTCTAACTAGTACAGCCAGCATGGGCTGCAGCTGGACTAGGAATCTAGGCAATCAGGCTGCAAAACCCTTGACGCTGAAAGGTTGTAGCAAACTGCCTGCCGTGGTAGGACCGTACCTTCCTCAGAGCCTGTTCTCTCCAGGCCCTGGTCTCTGGTAGAGCGTTGTGTTTGTCAAAGAAGTCCCTTTCTGCCAATGTGACAATTAATGTGTATGGGTTAATATGTCTCCCCTCCTATGTTACGTTTCAAGAGGAAATTTCTGGAGATAAAGTATTAACCTGGAAATACCCTGGTGACTGTGATTTCAAACATGATAAGCTGTATAGGGGAGAGATTTGGGGTACTCTTTTGTGGGGACTCTTGTTGCCCCCTCTGATGACATTCACCCAGTCCCCTTCCTGATTGGCTGAATGAACACCCACTGTAAGAACTGTCGTTTGATTTCTGGCTCAGCAGCTCTCCCCATTATCTGCCTCGCCTTCCTTTTTCAGCATTCCTGGAGCCTCAAATCATTTCCTCTTTTATGTGGCTTTGTATAAAGGGTAGCTTTCCCCAGGTTCCAGGCTTCAGGGGCACTAGGTTTCAGGAGCCCTTGTGGCGCAATGGTTAAGCCTTCGGCTGCTAACCTGAAGGTCAGCAGTTTGAACCCACCAGCGGCTCCGTGGGAGAAAAGACCTCGTGATCTACTCTCATAAAGCTGACAGCCTAGGTAATGCTGTGGGGCAGTTTGACGCTGTCCTATAGGGTTGCTATGAGTCAGAATCATCTTGATGGTATACAGCAACAAGGTTAGCTCTCAGTGTGTTTAGAAGGAGGACCTAGTGTCCACTGAGCTGGGTTTTGCCCAAGCTAGGGGTAGCTTTTCACAGGTGCATGTTCTGGGCTTCAGGGCACTAAGATTAACTCTAAAGGTGCTTAAGAGGAAGACCCAGTGCCCCCTGAGCTGGCATGGAGGGCAGACTGGGCTACTGAGGTCCAGCTTGTCTTAAGTTACCCTCTAACTAGGAAGACAGAGACCCTTCCCACCCTCCCAGTGCCTTTGGTGCAGGGTTCGTTGAGTTCCTTCCCCACCCTGACGAAGGCAGGAGGAGAGGAGGCAGAACACTCCCACTGGATGCCCAGAGTCTCCTTCTCCTGGGGCAGCCCAGTGATCAGCCCAGCTCAGAAACGCTACTGTGAACTAATGCAGTGCGTCTTTGGCTGTCTTCTAGGATTTTTAATTTTTTCCCTAGACCTCACTCCATTTTATTGTTGTCTTCCTCGTTTTAGCCAAGAGTTTTTGAAATTTGCAACGACTGAGGCTATCCAGAGGACAGAGATCTTTGAGTACTGCCAGATGTTGGGCCGCTCCAAGTCCTTCATCCCTTCTTTCCAGGTAAGTGAACCCTGATGAGGCTTCCATCTTAACTGTGCCAGGCTGGTTGGCTGCCAGGCAGTGAATTCTCAGCTTTGCTATTGCCCACATATTGCTGGAATAAATCACCTACTGAACTTTTCCTCATCACCTCAAGCATGGGGAGGTTTAGGAGTACTTTTTATATCCCCTAAAGGTCTACATTTTAAGATACGAAAGCAAAATCTCGCAGAGGCTTCTTTGCTGGTCGCCTCTGGCCTCTTCCTGACATATAAAAATTGTGCCTCAGTCCTGGTGTCCAGCTCCTCACTCTTGCTCTGCTGCTTTTTCTACTCTTCTCTCTCCAAACAGCTCTGTCCTCTCCTCAGCCTCCACAGCCATCCTGCCTGAGAGTGCGAGCAACAACGACCAACACAGTGGGCCCCTCATCCTGCTCCTCGCTCTCTTCTCCGAGTTCTTGTGGACTCCTTCTAACTCTGGAAATTCTTCCGTGTCCTGTCCTTGGGCCTCATCCTTCTTTCTTCTTCTCAGGGCTTCACCTGTGCAGGTAACATCTGCATTGCAGGTTCTAACCTCCTTCTTGACTTCTCTACTTGATGTCTTATGGTTGAATAGAGGACGACAAGTCTAATACCAGTGTCATGCCATCCTCATGTCCAGGTCCTGTGTATGTTCCCCTTCATCCCCTCCTCCGTGAAGCCTTCCCTAGCCACTCTTACTAGTGTGACTGTAATAGTGGCCCTCAGTGGCCTCATCTGTGAAATGGGGTTATGGTGGTGCTTGGGTAATGGAACTGGCACGAGGACTGAATTAGTGAATTTTTGTAACACAGTAGAACAGTGCCTGGCGTAGAGATTATTTCACCCTACAGTGAGGGCTCCCACAGCTGGGCTTCCAGGATGCCCTTGAACTAGACCACTATCTAGCATTTAACCTCTACTGCTCTTTATTATTATTATTTTCACGTCCAGGTATCTTATCTTCCTATCTGAATGATCTTCTTTAGGGCAGAGACCTGTTCTAATGATTATTTATATCTCCCTCCCACCCACTGCCATTGAGTCGATTCCAACTCACAGCAACCCCGAGAGTTTCCAAGGCTGTAAATCTCTACGGAAGCAGACTGCCGTATCTTTCTCCTGCGGAGCCGCTGGTAGTTTCAAACTGCCTGCCTTTCAATTAGCAGTCGATCACTTTAACCACTGTGCCACCAGGGCTCCTTGTATCTCCCTCAGTGCCTGGTATAAATGTTCAGCAAAAACAACAGCACACATATAAAAACACAATGCTAAACATAAAACAAAAACTCTAAAATGAATGAACTACTGTGTATAGAGAAATGACTCAAATAGTATCATCTCTTTTTTAAGAGTTTTACCAAAGACCCACCTTCTCCAGCAAAGCCTTTCCTCACGAGCTTCTCTTGGGTGCTGACACTTTGGTCTCTAGGGTCAACACCTTTCTTTTCTTCATTCATCCCACCTCCCCATTATTTTGGTTCTGTTTTGGGCTGACAGTAATGATATTAGCTGGTTTTACTGAAAGTGTACTACATGTCTGGCATTGCGCTATTATGCTTTCTGTGTATTATTTCTAATCATGAGAGGTAGGCATTATTACCCCTCTTACAAATGAGGAAACCGAGGCTCAGATGGGGTACGTGGTATTGGCTCAATCTCATCTACACCATTTGTTATAAATACATGAATTATCTCATTTAATCTTCACAATGACCAAGAAGATAGGCAGCATTATTATCACCATCTTATAGTGAGGAAACTGAGGCACAGTGTGGAGCTGGGATTTGAACTTGAGTCTGTCTGACTCCAAAGCCCTCATCCCACCCTGTCACTCTTGCTCTGTGAAAGTTTACCTGTGTTTGCCTGTTCTCTGGATTCCATTGGGTTTCAAGCCCCTTGCACCAGGATCTATCCTTCTCTCTCTGACCCTGGTGCCCAGTCCCATGCCCCACATCCATCAGGCCCTCCAGAGATGGGGACTGCCTGATAAGAAGTGAGTACTCCAGTACATTTCCATGGTGACCAGGCTCTAGGATGCCTGAGCTGATGCGATTTCCATCCCTTTCTCTATGATGCAGGAACCGCAGGCTGAATTTGGAATTGTGCCCATGCACATATAAAATAGCCCCAGTAGCACAGGCTGTCGTTGATATTTGAATGTCAGCATAGCGGAAGCTGGCAGTCAGCTGACTTCCAAGAAGTCTTCTCTACATTTCTCTTTCTCTCTTTCCCTGCATGGATGGACTAGTCATTGGCCCTGTTCCTCTTCACAGGTATATAAACTCCTTTATGCTTCCCGTCTGGCAGATTATGGCCTCACGTCCCAGGCCTTGCATTACTGTGAAGCCATTGGTGTGGCCCTCCTTAGCCAGGGAGAGAACAGTCACCCCGTGCTGTTAGCGGAACTCATCAAGGTGAGCTTCTCAAAGGGTTCTCTGCAGGTGTTTTATCTTCCCCGTTCAGAGAAAGCCATCGTAAAGCAGCTTAGACTCTGCATTTCATCTTCTTGGAACGTCTTGTAAAATTGGCACCCATGGCTGTCTTTGACCATATGTGCATGCCCAGATGTGATAAGCAGAGGCCC
>NW_004443957.1:14684178-14696612 GCF_000243295.1 Trichechus manatus latirostris | reverse complement strand
AGAGGGAGGAGAGACTGGGGGACTGGAGACCAAGCACGTGCCATGTGAGAAATTCATTCGGCCTTTCTGGTGAGTAAAACTGCATGCTGTGAAGGGCTCTAATTATAAAAGCTGTGCTCAGAAAGTATATATTGGTGATTAAAACAGGAAATGATCCTTATTAAAATGCTTTTAAATGCATCAAATATTTCATCACACATGGGACACATTGGGGGGAGAAAAAAAAAGCAAGCAAGCAAAAACATATCAACCTATAGTTCCTGGGGAAGAAAACAACGATCAGGCCAATAGTTGTTCCAGTTAATTTAAGAAAAATCCATTCATTAGCTAGAGAGTAAAAAAGCAGCCTGCTCTCAAATTCTGTTTTGTTTTTAGACGAGGCCCAAGTGTTGGATTCCGTAACCAATAAAATCTGTGATCTCAGCCTCCATAAGTTGCAGGATGGTTGCACGGAGCTCAGGGACCCAGAATGCAGGAGTAGGAAAGTTTTGGGACTTAATGTCACACGATGTAGTTCCTGGACCAGCAGCATCAGCATCACCTGGGCACTTGTTACAAATGCAGAGCCTCAGCTCCACCCAGAACTACTGAACTAGCATTCACATTTAACCAGACCCAGGGGGGTCCTGTGCACCCTGAAGTTTGAGAAGTGCTGCTTCAGGGCAGATAGCTTTGCAGAGAAATATCAGCCCAGTAAGTTTCTCCTCATCTTTTGTTTAGTATCTAACACCAAGACGGGTTAATTGTTTATTTATGTTGCAATTTTATGAGGCATTCTGCTGAATTTGCTGTTTCTCAATTATTCTTTATAATCTTAATTTATATGTGAGTTAAAGTTCTTTTTTTTCTTTCCCCTTACTTCTTCTTTCTCCATTGTTTTTCCGTGTTTCGTTTCTCTCTCTTCCTTTTCTTCTCTCCTTTTCTGTCCCCAACCCGTTTGGAAACCTGGTGCAGCTAGCAGAAAAACTGAAGCTGTCAGATCCTCTGGTGTTGGAAAGACGCCGCGGAGACAGGGACTTAGAGCCAGATTGGCTGATGCAACTTCGGAGGCGGCACAAGGAGCTGGGAGTGGAGGTGGGGCCAGAGGATTGGTTGGGTGGGCACTTTGTGTCCCTCCTCTTTCCTCCCCTAGTCACAGACTAGGCACTGACATCAGCAAGTCCCCTTCCCCTGCACATACACCCCATAGTCAGGCCGTGGTACCTCCCGTTGCCCACCAAGCGCAGTCTGTCCTGGGAAAGGGTGGGGGTCAGAGGTCCTTGCTGAACCCTTTGCCTGTGCAGCACTATGCTCATGAGATGGTGGGTCCTCCCCCAAATCTCCCGCCTGCCAGCCTTCCCTGAGGCCCCAGAAAATACGTTTCATGACCATCAAAGTCTCCACATCTCTGTTAGGAACAATGGATCAGAGTGAACCTGTGTCACTTTCATGTAATGTAGGGCAATTGCTTCAAAGATTTCTGGGCCTTTCCTTTTTGTTCTGACAATTGCAGGAGCTGCTGGTAATAATTGGAACAGTAATTGGGACAGGGCCTCCTTCATTTCCTTTCTCCCACTCTGTTCTAAAGAAAGGACAAAGTGGATTTTTGAAAGCATGCATGGTCCTTCCTCCCCCCATCTCCTGCATACTCTGAGGCCCACGGTTCAGTTCCTTTTACTGCCCCTTCCTTTGAGGGAGGACAGGTGTCCTGGTCTCCAGGCTGCCTCTGTCTGTACCAAGCAGAGCTGGGAGACAAGATGGCGGAGACCTTGCTCCCTGCCCATGTGACCCATGAGGCCACTGAGCTTTCAACTGAGGCTTGGTTAGCTTGTTATTTCCACTGGAAGTACCCTTTTGATATAATTTTAAAATACCTTGTTTTCTGTTCTTGTTTTTCTTTGTGTTACTTAAAAGGATTTTACTTAATTTTTAAACAGCAGAAAGTAGCAGAAGACGTTGGTGATCCACATTCCGCTCACTCAGATATTTTGGGAACTGGAGGAACAACAGGTACACACACTGATGAACAGAGCAAGTAAACAGCTGACTTTCATGATCTGATCATACAAGATACAATTGTTAAATGACAGATTCTGGAGTCGAGTTCTAGAAATTTTAACAAAGATTTTATTTGAGAGTAAACCAAATTGCTGCAGCAAGGAAGCCTGGCACTCAAGAAGAGTGCCAAGAGATACAAGGAGTTCAATTTGAGAAAGATAGGGGTCTCCTTTTATAATAGGCTTTGAGGAAATTAGTTGAGGAAAAAGGGATAGGTTCTGGGAAATTGTGATTTCAACAAAGGTAGATCCTTTTGAGGTGGGGGCAAGTTTGTGATTGGGCCATGTGTCCTTTCTTTCGTTTGTAATAGATGCAAATGTTCTTGGCTTTACTGTGATGAAGTCTGAAGAGCATGTGGGTTTGGAAAATACCAGTTAAGTAAGGCTTGTAGGTGTAAGCACCTGGGTCTGTTCTAAACTGGTTATGGTCATTTCTGGTAGACAAAATAATTTCCAAAAATACTTTGCCCTACATTCCCAGAGTACCTTCCTTGCTCTTCTGTCTGCCTGTGGAAATCTAACCCTTCTTCCAGGCAAGGCTGAGAAGACCCACCTCCTCCACAGAGAAAAGTCCACATGCATGTAGACACTTCTGAACTCTCACATTATTGTAGTTTCTGCTTCACCATTCAGATTTTAAACACTGTGTCGCATTGTATTGTTATCTAATTGCTTCACCCCTATTAGTACCTTCTCCCCAACTAGAGAAGTTTCTTGTGGTCAGGGATGTGAATTATCTGTATTTTATGTTAGTGTTGGGGACATTGTTGTTGTTTGCTGCTGTGGAGTCGGCCTCCGATCATAGTGACCCCATGCACAATGGAACTAAATACTGTCTGGTCAAGTGTCATCCTCATGATCAGCTGGGGATCAGACCATTGAGATCCATAGGGGTTTCATTGGCTGGCTTTCAGAAGTAGATCACCAGGCCTTTCTTCCTAGTTTGTTTTAGTCTGGAAGCTCAGCTGGAACCACTGAAAGCATCATAGCAATACGCAATCCACCATGGACAGATGGGTGGTGGTTGCGCACGAGGTACAGTGGCTGGGACTTGAACCTGGGTCTTCCGCGTGGAAGGCGAGAATTTTACCACTGAACCACCACTGACCCCACTGGGGATATAGGAAGCTGTTAAGATTTTTGAGCTATCAATTGTCACATATGTGTGAAGTAAATATGTTTTGAAAGTGTTTTCATTACATCCCTACTTTCCCCTCAGTATGCCTCTGACTGGTGGGTCTATCTGGTAGTATTATCCCCAGTTAACTCCATACCTTTTCCCCAAGTTACATTCACGGTCAGATTGGACACAGTCCTCATCTCTTCCCTTCCAGACATTTCCCAGCCTTCTGCACTTTCTTCAGGGATGAGCAAGGGAACAGGAAGGAAGGGCATGCCCTGGGTCCTGTTTCTCAGCTCTGTTGCTGTGTCGCAGGATCTGCAAAGGTTAAGGGGTGGAGGAAAGGCAGATTGGGCTGTCTCTGGATGGCTACTTCCTAACAGGATGTCTCCTGCTGTCCAACCGAGTAGATGGGACTGCTGCCACACATGTCCTGTAACATTGGGCTTATCTTTCACTTCTCCAAAGAAACTAGTTGCCGTAGAGTTGACTCTGACTCACGGCGACCCTATGTGTGTCAGAGTAGAACTATGCTTCATAGGGTTTTCAATGGCTGATTTTTTGGAAGTAGATCTGCAGGCTTTTCTTCCAAGGTACCTCTGGGTAGACTTGAACCTCCAACCTTTTTGCTAGCAGGCCAGTATGTTAACCATTTGTACCGCCCAGGGACTTCCTACGTTAGTATATCTTATCAACAAAATGGCAGAGCCAGAATTACTGACTACCAAGGTCCCTTCCAGGGCAAACATGCTCTGATTTTTTGAAACCAGAGCTGTCATTTCTGCTGTCTGACTTGGGTTTTTAACTGGAAACTTTGTAAGTTTCAAATACCCAAGTCACTTTGGAAATCCTTAGAGTAGAAAGAGTTCATCTGAAAATAGGAAAGTGTGGAGTTAGATGGGATTGTAATTTCTGTCTTTCCAGCCCGCTGGTTTAAGGCTCAGAGATCATATAAGGTAGTGAGGGAGATATTTTGTAAACTGTATGTGATGAGCAGTGAGAGGTTTTGCGATCATTGCTGTGGTTTACTTGTCATCACATTAGTGGAAACCACATCACGCGGCCTGTCCTTGTGACTGCTTTGCAAAGAGGACACAGGCAGGAATGTTCTTTGTGTCTCTGCAAATGCCACATTTCAGGTCTCCATTCTTCCTCTTTGCGCTTTGTCTTCAGAAAACACTTTCTACCAGGATCTTTCAGGACATCAAGGCTACTCAGAGCCCCTTGGGTACCGCTCAGCCCCATGGCCAATGCCGGAGCAGACAGACCCAAGCCAGCCCAGCTCACAACAGCCCTTTCCCCTGCAGCCAGTGGGAGGAGGTGCAGGGCCGACAGGGGCACCGCTGCCTCTGTACTCAGTTCCTGAGACCCATCCACCAGGGACTGGCCGCAGTGTGGCAGTGACAGCAGCTCCTGGAGCAAGGGCCCGGGAGGAAGCCCTGCAGGCACACCCACCCCTTGGTAAGACATGCTGGCTGGGCTGGAAGCCTTGGGTGAGGGAGGTACAGGGACCATTCAGAGAATGTAGGGTTGGAGCTGGTCAAGACATGAATCGTAGGGTGGGGTATGCACATTATTGAGGGCCTGCAATATGTCAGCCACTGTGTTGGTACTTTGCAGGCATCAGAAGGAGATTGCTCTCTTAAAGTCTAGTCTGTGGGAATGTCCAGTCTCTACTGAGACAAGCATAGCAAACAAACAGCAGCCACTCCTGCCCTTCCCCTCGAATGACACAGTTTCTAGGAGAGGCTGCAGGGTGGGGACAATGCCACCTGTGCCTTGAATGCATAGTGTTATTGTTGTGAGTTGCTGTCCAATCAGCTCCAGCTCATGGTGGCCTTATGTATAACAGAACGAAACACTGCCTGGTTCTGTGCCATCCTCACAGTTGTTGCTATGTTTAAGTCCATTGTTGCAGCTATTGGGTCTGTCCACCTTATGGAGACTTTCCCTCATTTTCATTGACACCCTGCTTTATCAAACATGATGTTCTTTTCAAGCAATTAGTCTTTCCTGAAAATTTTCAGGAAATGCACTGTAGTGTAGGCAAGTCCTTTTTCTGAAGTTGTCCTGCATCCAAGAGGTTACTGTCATAGACAATGTCAGAGGCTGGGATTCTGTCCTAGTTATAAGTTTCTCTAGGCCCATTAACCCTGGGACCACAGGGGCTGAGGGATGCCCGGGAAGTGCTGGAAACCAAACAGAAGGGTCAGATCTGAGACCTTCTAAGGTAAGGCCCTGTCCAGCTGGGAGACTCAAATTGAGGGGAAGGTAGTGAGAATCCCTGTGAGTAGCTCAATGTTACTCTGACTTCCAAAATGCTGAAGCAATGACCTTGGTGTTTGGAGGTAGAGGTTGGGTGAGGAGTGTCTCAGGAGTGGCTGGAACTGAGAGGAACCATGCAAGCTGACCTTTCATTCACTGTGATCCCCTTTGGGTCGTGGGCTCTGAACTCCAGCTGTGGTTAGGAAATCCTACTAGACTCCCATCACCCTTCTTCTGGGTGAGTGGAAGAAGCACAACTTCAAATTGCTGATTTTGTTTTTGTTTTATGCACAGGAGAGAACACTGTGTGTCAAGAACCCCTCCAGCATCCTGATGGTCAAGAGGTTATTTCCAAACCACAGGTGAGAGGACAAAGCATTACAAGATGCTAATGCCACCTAATGCTTCTGGTTTTTACCATCACCTGAGTTCCTCAGCCACAAGCAAACCCCTTGCTCAGCGTTGCACCAGCGCTCTCTCCACCTCGCAGTTCTCCTTTCTCTCTATGCCACATCCTGGGCATTGGGGCAGGGGACTGTGTTCTTGGTAATGCTTGTTCCCACCGCCCTGTGTCAGTCAGGGGAGGGGGTAGCAGAGCTGTTCTTGGTTTGCTTTGCTCTCAGATCTCTGCTCCTTCTGACGTCCTGGACTTCCTTCTGTGGCACCAAACGCTCGCCGTACCCCTCCTGTCATGAGAAGACTCTAGAGATTTATTTATTTATTTTAATTTTTACCTTGCTTTATTCCCAAGAAGGATCTGTGGCATTTGTGATAGCTTCTCAGTTAGGCTGTAAGGTTCTGGAGGCGACCAGGTCCAGTTAATCATTCTATCTAGTTGTTGAATCAGTGCACTCCTCCCTGCAATGGTGGACAGCAGCATTAGCTCCCAACTTAAAATGTTCTCCAGCTTTGCCTGGTTGGAGGGCTGCAGCATGTGATTTTCTCAAGTAGTAATGGAGTTACACTACAGGCCTTGTAAAACTTTTATTCCTTTACTGTTTATTTTTTTTGTCTCTAACAAAAATGTAGTACATTACTATTATAAAAGACTTGGAAAATAAAAGTATTATATGAAGAATCAAACAAATATCACTGTTAATCCCAGTCACATATTTTGATTGCTTTCTTCCAATGTTCTTTCCATATGTACATGTATGTGTGTATATATAGTTAACTGATTAAGATCACTCTGTATAAGGCTTTATTTCCTATTTGTTATTTAACCTTATATAATGAAATTTCGTATGTTATTCATAATATGATTTTTATTATTGGTATGACAAAATCCATTGTATCAAACTTCCATCATTCATTCACAAATATTTATGGAGTTCTAGACACTGTTGAAGCCCTAGTGGTGTAGTGGTTAAGAGGTCTGCTGCTAACCAAAAGATCAGCAGTTTGAATCTACCAGGTGCTCCTTGGAAACCCTGTGGGGCAGTTGTACTCAGTCCTGTAGGGTCGCTCTGAGTCGGAATCAATTTGGCGGCAATGGGTTTGTTTTTTGGTTTAGACACTGTTACAGGGGCCGGGGAACACATCAGTGAGCCAGACAAAGCATCCCCTCATGGTGCTTACATCTGGTGAAGGTGACTGAAAATAAACTAATATACACACAGGATTTTACTTTAGATAGGCTGGGCAAGGAAGGTCTTTCGGAGAAGGTCTTTGAGCAGAGATCAGAACGAACTGTGGAGGTGAGTCATACAGATATCTGGGGAACAAGTGTTCTGGCAGAGGGAGGAGCAAGAAAAAAGGCCCTGAAATAGGAATTTGTAATCAAGGATGAGCAAGGGAATTTTTTTATCGAGAAAGTGGGGAGCAATAGGGGAGAGCGCTAAGAAACAAGGTCAGCCAGAGAGATAGCAAAGAGGCCAGATTATGCAGGGCCTTGTAGGCCACGGTAAGGACCCACGTTGTCAGAGGTTAGAGTAAAGCACTTTCCTTTTCCTTTTCTTTCATTCCTTGTCTTTTTCCCTCTCTTTTTCTTTTTCCTTCCTCCTCCCTTCCCTTCCCTCTTCTTCCTTCCTTCCTTTCTCTCATGTCTTCCTTCCTTTCCTTCTCCCCCAACTTTCCTTCCTTCCTTTCTTTCCTTCTTTCACTAACACATCAAACACAGCGAATGGGCATCCTAGTATATAAACCATCGTCTGTGTCTCGAATATTTAATTAAAAGAAATTCGTAGGAGAGCCAGACTGCCTAGGTTTGAATCCTAGCTCTGCCGTTTACTAGCTGTGTGATCTTAGACAGGGTGCTTAACCTTTCTGTGGCTTAGTTTTCTCATATGTAAAATGAGATGATAATCATAAAACCAAACCCAAACCCTTTGCTGTTGAGTCAGTTCCAACTCATGGTGACCTCATGCGTTACAGAGTAGAACTGCTCCATAGAGTTTTCTTGCTGGCCTTTCTTGCGCAGTGCTGCTGGGTGAGTTCAAACCTCCAGCCTTTAGATTTGTAGCCAAGTGCAAATGTTTCCATCACTCTTGATGATAAAAATAGCACTTACATTATAGGACTGTTATGAGGATTAAATCAATTACTGTATATAAACCACTTAGAACAGTGCCTCCAAAAATAAACCAAGCCCATTGCCGTCAAATCGGTTCTGACTCGTAGTGACCCTATAGGACACAGCAGAACTGCCTCATAGGGTTTCCAAGGCTGTAAATCTTTACGGAAGCAGACTGCCACATCTTTCTTCCATGGAGTGGCTGGTGGGTTCGAACTGCCAGCCTTTAGGTTAGCAGCTGAGCACTTTAACCACTGTGCCACCAGGGCTCCTAGAACAGTACCTGGCACGTAGTAAAATACCGTGCTAATTAGAATTTAAAAAATCCTTTTCTGTGTATTTCCAAAGTATTTTCCAAAGGTTGTAGAAATTAAGCTTTTCTTGACTGTACATATAAAGAGGTTCAGGCATATTTTACCCCTCTCTGGTGCACACGCTCACAGTTGATCTTGAGCAAGTCAATTAGGTCTTGAGCTCTAAGATGCATTTGATCCATTAGTTGTCACACTGTGTCTTTTTTGGGTTTGTGGGTCCCCGTGGGGGTGTTCCCTGACCCTCTTAATCTGTATCAGTAGCATTCCATTCGCCCTGCTCCAGGCTTGGCATAGTTCTGGAAACTTTATGTTTTCGGGAGAAGTAGCACAGCACACAAAACTCCAGAGGATTAGGGATAGTATGAGAACTGGGTGTGGGCTCTGGCTTTGTCTTGGACCTTCATTCAGCAAATCATTTTTCACATCTAAGCCTTACTTCCTCATCAGTAAGACATAATCTCATAAGACTATCACACTGATTTATTGAGCAGGTCAGATGAGGGAGTACATGTAAATGTGCCTTCATAACCTGTCAGGAGCTACACAAATGTTAGTTCTTCTTTTCTTCAGTTCCAGGCTCCACTGGTTCCCAGAGCACGAACTATTTCTGAGAGCTCCACCATTTCAGTCAAGGAGGATGAGGAGGAGTCCTTTGATGAGGCAGATAAAAAATCTCTCCAAAATAATGGACAGAGAGAAAAGCGAGGAGATGTGAAAGAGAATGCAAAGGTCGAGGGAATTGTTCCTCCCTTCTCATCATTCCCTGTCCTTGCCTTCCTTTCCGTTTTCCCATTATTTCCTTTCCTTCTTCTCTCATCCCTTTTTTTCCTTCCCATCCTCCCCTCCCCAGCCTTTCCCTCTCCTTCCCTTCCCAAACAGAGCAGAGATGGGAATCTGGCCTTTGGTTGTGTCCTCTCCCCATCTCACCACTATCACGCTGGGGTGGGTTAATCTCGTGTTCATCAGGGAGAAGCAAACCTAGAAGAATTAAGATTCTCCTTCCCCTTCTAGAGCTCAGGGTTCAGATGGTTCAGCTGGTTTCGAGCGAAGCCCGCCACCAACATGTCCTCCTCTGGAGACGAAGACTCACTGGACAGTCCCGACTCTGAGGTAACCTCTGGGGGCAGGATGCTCCTCCTTCCATGGGCCTTTCTTTCAGGGGAAATTTCCTGAACACCTTGGAGGTCCCCAACCCTACCCCAGTCTGAAGGAAACAGAGGTTTTGCTGTGGGAGGTTTTGGGAAATCAATTGGTCCAGCAAGGGCCAAGACAGATTATTAAAGGCCTGAGAAGTGAGGATGGAGGATTTTCACTTTAGAGGGCCAGCGGTAGGGAGCTAGTCTGGATTAGTGAGCAAATGAGCAGCACCAGGAGAGTGCTGTTTTGGGGAGAGCAGCAGGTTCAGCTACTATTGTGGGCGTTGCAGAAACGCAAGCAGGCCAGCATGAATTCTTAATCACCAATGCTGTCTCTCTTTTTCCACAAAGCATTTTAAATCCAAACTGTCCCCTTTGCAGGAGACCCCCAGAGCATCTTCTCCCTTGCAGGCTGGCCCGGGCCTCTCCCTGACTGCGCCCCTTGGGCCCCAGCCTCTGCCAGGCACCAGTACCCTCTCCCAGAGCACAGGTACTGCCAACCTCCCATCCTCCTGGGCTGTCTGTGGACCTCTCGGCACTCCAGAGAGGGTGGGGGTGACTTCTGGGCATGGGGACCTCTCAGTCCCCAGCAAGGAAAACAGCTACATTGCTTTCTAGGTGGTGGGGAACCCCAAGGATCCATGTCCAGCAGGGGAAACGCTGAGGGCACCGGGATTGGAGGTGTGCAGGGGCCTCAGGTGAGTGGCCCACGGGCTCAAGCCTACAACCCCATCAGGTGCCTGGCATGTGCGAGAACTGAACTTTCAGCATTGGCTGGAGGTGCCACCTGTGAGGGACTGATTCATGGGAAATATTTCCTTAGGGGAAGCCTGGAGAACCACCTCTTTCTCTGTCCCAGTAGAAGCCAGAATTCACCCACATATTTGGCAAAGCAAAATAAAAAAACCCAAACCTGTTGCTGTCAAGTTGATCCCAACTCATGTGTTACAGAGTAGAGCTGCTCCATAGGATTTTCTTGGCTATAGTCTTTATGGAACTAGTTTGCCAGACCTTTCTTCCTTGGTGCCAGTAGGTAGGTTCAAATTTCCAACCTTTAGATTAATAGTGGAGCACAAACCGTTTGTGCCACCCAGGGACCTTCGTCCTTGGCAAAGGCTGTAATAAATTTTTTTTAAAAAAATTAAACTTTAGATGAATGTTTACAGAACAAACTAGCTTTTCATTAAAAACGGTTAGTACATACACTGTTTTATGGCATTGGTTAACAACCCCAGAGCATGTCAGTACTCTCCGTTCTCGACCTTGGATTCCCTATTACCAGCTTTCCTGTCCCCTTCTGCCTTCTAGTCCTTGTCCCTGGGCTGGTGTGCCTCTTTAGTCTCATTTTGTCCTTTGGGTCTGTCTAATCTTTGGCTAAGAGGTAAACCTCCAGAGTGACTTCATTACTGAGCTAAAAGGGTGTCCGGAGGCCATACTCTTGGGGTTTCTCCAGTCTCTGTCAGGCCAGTAAGTCTGGTCTTCTTTTTTGAGTTAGAATTTTGGTCTAGATTTTTCTCCAGCTGTGTCCGGGACCCTCTGTTGTGATCCCTGTCAGAGCAGTCAGTGGTGGTAGCCAGGCACCATATACTTGTACTGGACTCAGTCTGGTGGAGGTCATGGTAGTTGTAGTCCATTAGTCCTTTGGACTAATCTTTCCCCTGTGTCTTTAGTTTTCTTCATTTTCCCTTGCTCTTAAAAGGTTAAGAAGAGTGGACTATCTTAGATGGCCTCTTACAGTCTTTTAAGACCCCAGATGCTACCAAAGTAGAATGTAGAACATTTTATTTATAACCTATGTTATGCCAATTGAGCTAGATGTTCCCTGAGACCATGGTCCCCACAGCCCTCAGCTTAGCAATTCAGTCCCTAAGGGAGTTTGGATTTGTCCATACAGCTTCCATGACCTTACCCTGAACAAGTTGTGCTGGCTTCCAGTATTGTGTGCTGTCTTACCCTTCACCATAGTTACCACTTATCTATTGTCTATTTAGTGTCCCCCACCGCCGTCCCCTGTAACCATCAAACATTGTTCCTTTTTGTGTGTAAACCTTTTCATGAGTTTTTATAGTAGTGGTCTCATACAATATTTGTCTTTTGTGATTGACTTATTTCACTCAGCGTAATGCCCTCCAGATTCATCCATGTTGTGAGATGCTTCGCAGATTCATCATTGTTCTTTATCGTTGCGTAGTATTCCCTTGTGTGTATGTACCATAGTTTATCCATTCATCTGTTGATGGGCGTCTAGATTGTTTCCATCTTTTTGCTATTGTGAACAGTGCTGCAGTGAACATGGGTGTGCATATGTCTGTTAGTGTGACTGCTCTTATTTATCTAGGATATATTCCTAGGAGTGGGATTGCTGGATCATATGGTATTTCTATTTCTAGCTTTCTAAGGAAGTGCCATAATGTTTTCCAAAATGTTTGTACCATTTTGCATTCCTACCAGCAGTGCGTAAGAGTTCCGATCTCCCTGCAGCTTCTCCAACATTTGTTATTTTCTGTTTTTTTTCATTCTTGCCAGTAATGCTGGGGTGAGATGGTATCTCTTTGTGGTTTTGGTTTGCATTTCTCTAATGGCTAGTGATCGCGAGCATTTCCTCATGTCTCTGTTGGCCATTTGAATGTCTTCTCTGGTGAAGTTCCTTTCCTTTGCCCATTTTTTAATTGGATTATTTGTCTTTTTGTGGTAGAGATGTTGGATTTTCCTATAGTTTCAGAGATTAAACCTTCGTTAGATTTGTAATAGCCAAATTTTTTTTCCCCAGTCTGTAGGTTGTCTTTTTACTCTTTTGGTGAAGTCTTTTGATGAGCATAAGTGTTTAATTTTTAGAAGATCCCAGTCATCTAGCTTATCTTCTGGAGTTTGTATGTTGTTAGTTATGGTTTGTATCCTGTTAGTGCTGTGTATTAGGGTCTCTAGCATTGATCATATTTTTTCTTCTATGATCTTTATAGTTTTTGGTTTTAGACTTCGGTCTTTGATCCATTTTGAATTAGTTTTTGTGTATGGTATAAGGTATGGGTCCTGTTTCATTTTTTTTTTTTT
>NW_004443957.1:14639969-14674326 GCF_000243295.1 Trichechus manatus latirostris | reverse complement strand
CGGCGTGGTGTTTCTGCCTAGAGCGCCATCTTGCCGGAAGTCCCCTGTTTCATTTTTTTTGCAGATGGACCTCCAATTTTGCCAGCACCATTTCTTAAAAAGACTTTCTTTTCCCCATGTGATGGACTTTGGGCCCTTGTTGATCAGGTGACCGTAGGTGGATGGATTTACACCTGGGTTCTCGATTCTGTTCCATCGGTCAATGTATCTATTGTTGTACCAGTACCAGGCTGTTTTGACTACTGTAGCTGTATAGTAGGTTCTGAGGTCAGGTAGTGTGAGTCCTCCTACTTTATTATTCCTCTTCAATAATGCTTTACTTATCCGGGGCCTCTTCCCTTTCCATATAAAGTTAATGATTATTTTTTCCATCTCTTTAAAGAATGTTGTTGGTATTTGGATCGGGATTGCATTGTATTAGTAGATTGCTTTGGGTAGAATTGTCATTTTCACAATGTTGAGTCTGCCTATCCATGAGCATGGTATGTTTTTCCATTTATGAAGACCTCTTTTGGTTTCTTGCAGTAGTGTTTTGTAGTTTTCTTTGTATAAGTCTTTTACATCCCTGGTTAGATTTATTCCTAAATATTTTATTTTTTAGGGGCTATTATAAATGGTGTTGCTTTCCTGATTTCCTTTTCATTGTTCTCTTTGTTGGTGTATGGGAATCCAACTGATTTTTGTGTGCTCTTCTTGTATCCTGCTACTCTGCCGAATCTTTCTATTAGTTCCAGTAGTTTTCTTGTGGAGTCTTTTGGGTTTTCCATGTATAGTATCATCATCTGCAAATAGGGGCAGTTTTACTTCTTTATTACCAACTTGGATGCCTGTTATTTCTTTTTCTTGCCTTATTGCTCTAGCTAGGACTTACAGCACAATGTTAAACTTAAGAGTGGTGATAAAGGACATCCTTGTCTCGTTCCGGTTCTCAAGGCGAATGTTTTCAGCCTCTCTCCATTTAGAATGATGTTAGCTGTTGGTTTTGCATAGATGCCTTTTATTATACTGAGGAATTTCCCTTCTATACCTATTTTATTGAGAGTCTTTATCAGGAATGGATGTTGGACTTTGTCAAATGCCTTTTCTGCATCGATTGAGATGATCATGTGATTCTTTTCATTTATTTTATTTATGTGGTGGATTACGTTGATTGATTTTCTAATGTTGAACCATCCTTGCATACCTGGTATGAATCCTATGTCGTGGTGTATTATTTTTTTGATATGATGCTGAATTCTATTGGCGAGAATTTTATTTAGAATTTTTGCATCTGTATTCATGAGAGATATTGGTCTGTAATTTCCTTTTTCTGTGGTGTCTTTGCCTGGTTTTGGTATCAGGGTTAGGCTGGCTTCATAGAATGCATTTGGAAGTATCCCTTCCTTTTCTATATTCTGAAATAATTTGAGTAGTACTGGTAAGCTCTTCTCTGAATGTTTGGTAGAATTCTGCAGTGAAGACATCTGGGCCAGGGCTTTTTTTTGTTGGGAGTTTTTAAAATTATCTTTCAGTCTCTTCTCTCATTATGGGTCTGTTCAGATTTTCAACTCAATTTGTGATAGTTGGGTAGGTAGTGTGTTTCTAGAAATTTGTCCATTTCCTCTAGATTTTCAAATTTGTTGGAGTATAGTTTTTTCATAATACTCTGTTATAATCCTTTTTATTTCAGTTGGGTCTGTTGCAGTGCCCCCCATTTCATTTCTTGTTTGGGTTATTTCTGTCATCTCCTGTTTTTCTTTTGTCAGTTTGGCTAGTGGTTTGTCAATCTTTTTGAAGAACCAACTTTTGGTTTTGTTAATTCTTTCTATTGTTCTTCTATTCTCTATTTCATGTATTTCTGCTCTGATCTTTATTATTTCCTTTCTTCTGGTGGCTGTAGGCTTCTTTTGCTGTTCTCTTTCTATTTGTTCTAGTTGTGTAGCTGATGTTTTGATTCTGTCCCTTTCTTCTTTTTTGATGTGTGCATCTATCGCTATAAATTGACCTCTGATCACTGCCTTTGCTGTGTCCCAAAGGTTTTGGTATGATGTGTTTTCATTCTCATTTGATTCTAGGAATTTTTTTATTCCATCTTTGATTTCTTCCATTACCCAGTGGTTCTTAAGCAGGGTGTTATTTAGTTTCCATGTAATTAATTTTTTTCCTTGCTCTTCCTGTTGTTAATTTCTACTTTGATAGTGTTGTGATCAGGGAAGATACTTTGTATTATCTCAGTGTTTTGGGTTTTGTTGAGGGTTGCTTTGTGGCCTAAGATGTGGTCTATTCTGGAGAATGTTCCATGTGCATTGGAAAAGAATGTATACTTTGCAGTTGTTGGGTGGAGTGTTCTATATATGTCTATGAGTTCAAGTTGGCTGATTGTGGCCTTTATATCTTCTGTATCTTTGTTGAGTTTCTTTCTAGACGTTCTGTCCTTTACTGAAAGTGGTGTGTTGAAGTCTCCTACTATTATAGTGGAACTGTCAATTTCTCTTTTCACTGCTGTTAAAGTTTGTTTTATGTATTTTGGAGCATGGTCATTGTGTATGTAGATATTTATTATGGTTATGTCTTCATGCTGGATCATCGCTTTAATCATGATGTAGTGCTCTTTTTTGTCTTTTATGGTGGATTTTGTTTTAAAGTCTATTTTATCTGAGATTAGTATTGCCACCCCTGCTCTTTTTTGGTGGCTGTTTGCTTTATATATTTTTTCCAGCCTTTGATTTTTAATAAATTTATGTCTTTGTGTCTAAGGTGTGTCTCTTGTAGACAGCATATTGATTGATCCTATTTTTAAATCCGTTCTGTCACTCTCTGTCTCTTTATGAGTGCCAATAGGCCATTTACGTTCAGTGTAATTATTGATAGGTGTGAGTTAATTGTTGTCATTTTGTAGTGCTTCTGTTTGTGTTGCTGATGATTTCTTTGTTCCTCTTACTCTCCTGTGCTGAATTCCTTTTGTTTGTGGATTTTTTTTCATTTTTTTTGTTTTTGTAGATTTTGTTTTTACTGAGACTTTATGTTATTCTTTATTTGGTGAGTAGGTTTGTTAACTTTCTTTGTGGTTACCTTGAAATTTACCCTTATCTTCCTAGGTTTGAACCAGTCTATTATTACTTGGTATCACCTTGCCTTCCTCTCCATTAGAAAGTTCTACACCTACACCATTTATTCCCTCTTTTATTGTTCGGATGTTGTTGTCATTTGTAGATTAACCTCTCTGGCTCCCTGTTGTAAATCTAGGTTGTAATAAATTCTTGATGGATTGTGCACACCCATATGGATTTTATGCCTATTGCCAAGAAAACATTTTTATTTCTCATGGCCTGGTTAGAGCACTTGTGCAGTATTTTAGGCCTTTCAAAAAATATATTACTTTTTATGATGATATCAGTATGATGCTTTATGGTTTTTTTAATTTGTACTTGCTCCAAGTTGGTAGCACCTGAGCCTCTGCATTGCCACCTCAGCCTCAGTGTTGGTTGTACCCACTTTCACCATGTTTGCTTGCTTGAGATTCCCTGAGTCCTATCAAGAAATATTTCCTATCTGCTTCTCATGAGCAAAGTTGATGCTCAGGGAAGGCCTCAGCATTCTGGAATCTGGGAAGCTGATTATATTGATGGATGTGATTTTCTATTATTTTTCATCACAGGGTGTTTCTTCTGAGCTCTACTTCAACCCTGGTGGTCTGCTTCTTCCACCCTCCTTGAAAGGGGCTGTTCCTCTCTACAATCCATCTCAGGTTCCTCAGGTAAGAAAGTTTCGAGGTGGAGGGGTTAGGAGCATAGGCTTTGGATGAAGGAGACCTGAGTTTATAATCCCAGGTTACCACTTACTGTATATGAGTTTTTGAGCAATTACTTGACCTCTCTAAGTCTCAGTTTCTTCATCTGTAAAATGGGGTTAGTGGTAGAGACCTCAGAGGGTAGTTGTGAGGATCAAATGGAATAATGTCCGTGAAGGACCTGGTATATAGAAAATGCTCAATAAATGTAGCTATTGTTAATATTGCTCTTGACCTTTCATAGGCCTTGAGACTCTTGAGAGGCATCAGTGGTGTGGGTGCACCACCACTCCCTTCTGGAGGTGAGGATATCATTCTGAACCCTGAGAGAAGTTAAACGCCTTGCTCCTCAGTGACCTGGAATGGACTTATGTATTGTGTCATTTAGCCTCCCTTCTTTATAAAACTGGATTTCTTTTAACCATATTTGAGAGGTGAAGGTGTTGGGTGAAGGTATATAATTAGAACAGAACCATTGTAAGCCAACTGCAGATGAGGTGTTCTAGACTCTCTGGGTACACTAGCTCAGTCTAACCAGTCAGCCTGTAATCTCGTGTGATGTTTGTACCTTCTCTTTTCCAGCTCTCCATGGCTGCTAGCCTGAATCGGCCAAATCGCTTAGCTCAGCGTCGCTATCCAACACAGCCATGATGAGAATACCCGCTCATTCCAGGCTCTTCTCCTGGGAGTACGACTTTTATGTTGCTCTCATTTTCTCAGTCTCCCAGTCTCCCTACCGTATGCTGGCCCACAAGAGGGTTGTGCTAGCCTGTTGCCACTGCTGAGTGCTTAGAAGGCAAGGATACGTGGTCTTCCAAGACACAGTTCAGTCCAGTCTCTTAAGATGAGCTTCAGAACTATGGGCATTATTTTGCCAAATGGAAGAGCTGGATATAATAGCAGACTGGAAGTATGCAGAATGCCATGGAGACAGCACTTAGGATGGTGGCTTGATATCCTCAGGAAAGCTAGAGCTCTAAGAATACCACTGCTGGAATCAACAATGACACCACTGTGCTCTGCAGCAGGGGTTGGGGGAGAGGCTCAGAGCAGTCTTCTGTATTAACATGGACTTCTGCCTCAGTCTTTGTTATAGACCAATTCATAGCTCTAGTCAGCAGAGTTTTTATACTGAAGCTTGATTATTGCTTCCTTTCATAATTCCCTCTTCAGTGACATTTCAGCAGTTTCCCTCCTGGTCCTAGTTTTGTGCACATTTTCTATGAGTTTCAGAATAATTATATTCTCTCACTTTCTTAGCTGGTCCTATTTTTTCACATTCTGGCATCTGGCTATCAAGTTAGATTGCTGCAGACATCATATTGTCATGGTAACTACTGAACCTAATGATGCAGATGGATGGAACATCAGTATAACAAATGATGGGAAATGCTTCCTAAAAATTCATCTCTTCCATACGAGGAGAAGAAGGAGTGCCTGATATTATTAATACCCCCATTCCTACCTCAGGCCTTTGGAAGTTGATGTTCTGAGGGTCACTGCAGCCAGAGGGAGGAGGGGGGCATCTTGGAAATTTCCATTTCTCCTTTCAAACCCAAAATAGGAATGACTCTTGCTGTTTGTCAGATTTGCTGAAAATTGCTCCTCACAGAGAACATTTTTGTATGTGTAATTGTACATACAGGTTTTGTACTTTAATGTACTATGGTTCTGATGTTGATAGCGATTAAACCCAGATAATTTTATAGCAAATGCTGTCTCTGACTGATTTTTGCAGAGAGAGAAAGTACATTTAGTGGTCTTTTCCCTGAAGCCTTTCTCATAATGGCTTTATTTTGTGATCAGGTGTGAATAGCTGGGAAGAGCTCTTTGTTAACAAAGAATCTAGAAGCTGATCCTCTTAACTTCCAAGTCTACTGTAATGTTTTTTTTTCGATTTAAGAAAATATGGACAAAAGCTTCTCTGATACAAGTTAGTTACTTCATTAACTAAATGTTACATATTTTGTTCCCTAAAAAGTTTATTCAGAGGTGTTTAGCACATCAAAGTCTTTTAGTAAGTGCTGTTCCCCTTTCTTCCCTTAAAAGGCTGTTGCTCCTTCAGTTTGGTATGCTGACACCCAGTGGCAGTACTGTGGCAGTAGTGTGTGAGTTTCACAGGAGCCAAACTGCCTAGACTTGAATCCTGGCTCATCCACTGCTCACCTTGTAACTTTGGGCAAGGTTACCTACCTGTCCTGTGCCTCAGTTTCCTTATTTATAAAATGGGCATGATAATAATAATAGTCCTTACCTCATAGGGACATTGCAAGAATTAAATGAGTCATGCTCTTAGAAAAGTACCTGGTACATGCTAAGCACTATGTAATGTTTTTATTATTAGTGTGTAATCTAATAAGTAAAATTGTATCTTTCTTTGTTGTCTATCAGATTTAACTGTGGAGTTTTCATTCTTGATATAGGTATATAAGGGGAATGTTACTTTTTAAAAATTTTATTGTGGGAAGTGTATATAACAAAACATTTGCCATTTCAAGCATTTTTATGTGTACAGTTCAGAGACATTATGTTCACCATGCTGTGTAATCATCAGGGAGCCACTATTATGCATTTCCAAATTTTTCTATCACCCTTAACAGAGACTCAGTACCCCTTAAGCAACGCCTCTCCATTTCCCAGTCTTACCCACCCACAATAACCATTAATAAACTTTAGTCTCTATGCATTTTCCCATTCTAGATATTTCATATAAGTGGGAATCATACAATATTTGTCCTTTTGTGTCTGAATTAATTACACTCAACATAATGTTTTCCAGGTTCATCCATGTTGTAGCATGTATCAGAACTTCATTTCTCTTTATGGCTGAATAGTATTCCGTTGTATGGCTATACTACATTTTGTTTATCCATTCTTCTGTTGATAGACACTTGGGGTATTTCCACCTTTTGGCTATTGTGAATAATGCTGCAGCGAATATTGCTGTACCAGTATCTGTTTGAGTTGCTGATTTTAATTCTTTTGGGTTCATATTTAAGAGTGGAATTGCTAGGTTGTATCGTAAGGTGATCCAACCAAATGCGGAAATTATCGCACAATATTGTTAATATCACACACAAGTAAAATTTTGCTGAAGATCATTCAAAAGCAGCTGCAGCAGTACATTGACAGGGAACTGCCAGAAATTCAGGCCAGATTCAGAAGAGGATGTGGAACCAGGGATATCATTGCTGATGTCAGATGGATCCTGGCTGAAAGCAGAGAATACCAGAAAGATGTTTACCTGTGTTTTATTGACTATGCAAAAGCATTCACCTCTGTGGATCATAACAAATTATGGATAACATTGCAAAGAACGGGAATTCCAGAACACTTAATTGTGTTCATGAGGAACCTGTACATAGATCAAGAGGCAATTGTTCGGACAGAACAAGGGAATACTGCATGGTTTAAAGTCAGGAAAGGTGTGTGTCAGGGTTGTACCCTTTCACATACCTATTCAATCTGTATGCTGAGCAAATAATCTGAGAAGCTGGACTATATGAAGAAGAACAGGCCAGCAGGATTGGAGGAACACTCATTAACAACCTGCATTATGCAGATGACAACCTTGCTTGCTGAAAGTGAAGAAGACTTGAAGCACTTACGGATGAGGATCAAAGACCCACAGCTTTCAGTATGGATTACACCTCAACATAAAGAAAACAAAATCCTCACAACTGGACCAATAAGCAACATCATGATAAACAGAGAAATGCTTAAAGTTGTCGAGGATTTCATTTTACTTGGATCCACAATCAACACCCACAGAAGCAGCAGTCAAGAAATCAAAAGACACATTGCATTGGGTAAATCTGCTGCAAAAGACCTCTTTAAAGTGTTGAAAAGCAAAGATGTCACCTTGAAGACTAAGGTGCACCTGACCCAAGCCATGGTATTTTCAGTCGCATCATATGCATGTGAAAGCTGGACAGTGAATAAGGAAGACCGAAGAAGAACTGATGCCTTTCAATTGTGGTATTGGCGAAGAATATTGAATATACCATGGACTGCCAAAAGAACGAGCAAATCTGTCTTGGAAGAAGTATAGCCAGCATGCTCTTTAGAGGCAAGGATGGCGAGGTTGTGTCTTACATACTTTGAACATATTGTCAGGAGGAATCAGTCCATGGAGAAGGGCATCAAGCTTGGTAAAGTACAGGGTCAGTAAAAAAGAGGAAGACCCTCAATGAGGTGGATTGACACAGTGACTACAACAATGGGCTCGAGCACAGCAATGGTTGTAAGCATGGCGCAAGACCGGGCAGTGTTTCGTTCTATAGTACATAGGGTCTCTATGAGTCGGAACCGACTCGACGGCACCTAACAACAACATGGTAATGCTGTTTAACTTTTTGAAGTTAACCATCATACTGTTTTCCACAGTGGCTGCACCATTTTACAATCCTACCAGCAATGGATAAGGATTCTAATTTGTACAAATCTTGGCCAACATTTGTTACTTTCTGTTTTTCTGATAATAGCCACACTTCCAACTCATTGCCGTCAAGTTGATTCCAGCTCATAGTGACCCTACAAGACAGAGTACAACTGTCTCACAGGGTTTCCAAGGCTGTAATCTTTACAGAAGCAGACTACTGCATCTTTCTCTGGTGGAGTGGCTGGTAGGTTCAAACTGCTGACCTTTCGGTTATCAGCCAAGCACATAACCACTGTGCCACCAGGCTCCTTAATAGCCATCCTAGTGGGGGCGAAGTGGTATCATATTGTGGGTTTGATTTGCATTTCAGTAATGACTAATGACCTTGAGCAACTTTTCATGTGCATATTGACCATTTGTATATCTTACCTGGTGAAATGTCTATTCAAGCCCTTTGTCCGTTTTGTGATTGGGTTGTCTTTTTGTTGTTGAGTTGTAGGAGTTCTTTACATATTCTGGATATTAAATTCTTGTCAGATATATGGTTCCCAAGTATTTCTCCCATTCTGTAGGTTGTCTGTTCACTTTGTTGATAAAGTCTTTTGATGCACAGAAGTTTTTAATTTTGATGGAGTCCAATTTATTTTTTTTGCTCTGTGCTTTTGGTATCATATCTAAGAATCCATTTTTGAAAACTAGGTCCCGAAGCATTATTCCTATGTTTTGTTCTAAGAGTTTTATGGTTTTAGTTCTTACATTTAGGTCTTTGATCCATTGTGAGCTAATTTTCGTATATGGCATGAGATAGGGTCTAACTTCATTCTTTTGCATGTGGAGATCCAGATGTCCCGTCACCATTATTGAAGAGGCTGTTCTTTCCCCATTGCTTGGACTTAGCACCTTTGTCAAAAATCAATTTGCCATAGATGTATGGCTTTGTTTCTAGAAACTTAATTCTATTCCATTGGTCTGTATGTCTATCCTGATACCAGAACCAGACTGTTTTGATTACTGTAGCTTTATGGCACATTTTGAGATAGGTGACATTGAGTCCTCCTAGTTTGTTCTTTTTTTTCAAGATTGCTTTGGCCATTTGGGGCTCCTTTCAGTTCCATATAAATTTGAAGACTGGCTTTTCCATTTCTGCAACGAAGGCTGTTGGAATTTTGATAGGGATTGCGTTGACTCCATAGATCACTTTGGGTAGTATTGACATCTTAACAATACTAAGTCTTTCAGTCCATGAACGCAAAATGCCTTTCCATTTATTTAGGTCTAATTTAATTTCTTTTATTACTGGTTTCAAGGAGATACTAATTTTAAAATATTTCACAATATATGTCCTTATTGCTAAGTCAATTCTTTTCCCTGCATCCCATCTGCTACCAATTCTAGGCCATGAGGCTTATGTCCCTGGGAAGAATGACGTAGGAGAACTCCTACCATTGAAAAGGAACATTTTAGAGGAGGACAGTGAGGACCAAAGAGGAAGACAAAGACATCAGATGCCTGTGTCCTTACTTCCCTCCTGTTAGGATCATTCGTGGAAAACCAGTGACCACTACAGTGATCCACAAAGCAAGCACTGAGCTTATTTTCTTCCCAGGCAAGGGAATGCACAGAAGTGAGAAGGTTTTCTGAGGGGGACAGTCAGGGGGTTTTATGTACTAGTAGGGGAGGAGGTTTATGGTGGTTATGCTAATTCAAGAATGAAAGTTAGTACTCTGAAAATTCAGAATGGGTCCATTAATCTATATATGGTTGGTTGAAACAGGTCCCGTTGTTCACTGGTCAGGAAAGAGTCTTCAGTTAGGTCCATAAGGATCTGACAAACTGGGTTCTCTCCAAGTTCTTAGTTGCTTATTAGCTTTGGCTGGGTAGTAGTGATGGGGGTGTTATTCAAAGTTCATGGTCGTTTAATAGCTTCATCTGGCTAAAACAAGTTATGGTGAAATAAAGCAAGTGAATCTGTAAGAGGGAAATATTTCTTTTACAATATGGAAGCTTGGGGAGTATAACAGGTTGTAATAGAAACACATAATTAGGAATGGGGGACCTGGGCGCATGGAGATTAGTGTTCCCTTTCTTCACCCATAGCCTGGGAGGATGACAAGCCTTGAAGGGAAACTGGCTTTTGGCTTGGCAACTTGTCCAACATGGCTTGGAAGCCATAGCATATAGCCATGGTGCTGACCAGATCCAAGATCTGAGGCAGAGCCCCTAGCTCTCTGCAGCTTGCTATAGTGTGGACTCCAGCAGAGGGGGATTGGACAGTGTCCCAAGTGGCAGGAGGGTCAAGTCATTCCCCAGCATACACCAAGTCAGGGCTGGGCCAGACAGCCACCTGCAAGGAAAAGGCACACGGTATAGATGATAGTCTTCATTCCCATCACTATGAGCCGTGTGGGAAGGGAGAATCAACAGTGTCCTCTCTCTCTTAAAAAAAAAGAAAAATTACTAGAAGTCTCTTGAATTGTGTCTTCCCAAAATATATGTTGAATTCCTGGCGCTTATATCTGTGGATGTGATCCTGTTTAAAAACAGGGTTTTTTCCATTTTTATGTTAATGAGGTCATACCAGTGTAGGGTGAATCCTAAACCTGATCACTTCTGAGTCATAAAAGGACCAGAATAGACACACAGACACACACAGGGGAAGGCAGATACCATGTGAGGATCATGTACAAGCCAAGGAACCAAGGAACGCCCGGGGCTACTGACAAAGAAGGAGTCAACACGACAGAGACCCTGATTGGGACTTTCAGCTTCCAGAACTGTGAGAAAATAAATTTCTGTCCTTTAAAGCCACCCACTGTGGTAGTTCTGTTACAGCAGCACTGAGTAACTAAGACGTTTCTGTTCAAAAGGGAAGAGCCTCAGATATTCATTGGCAAGTTTGCTTTCCCCCCTGCTCCTCAGTAGGGTGGTAAGCATGGAAGAAGAATAGGTCAGTTGCAGGATATAAAGAAGCCACATTGTCTTTGACAAATTGAATAGTAGTGTGCAAATTTGTGATCTTGCTGTATACATATAATTTAATATTTATATAAAAACATTTAAACTTAATGTTCAATAATCTGAAAGAGAACAAACTGTTAAATTCCATTTAAGTGTCTATTACAATTCACCATTCCAGCCTTCTGACTAATCCCTTTATATGGCGTTAAAAAATGAGAACAAGCCTTGATTTCTCAGTCACTGACACATACTTCTAGCCCTAACTCAGGCTTCAGGTTGCTCATGATCAAAACCTCTGTTACCCCCGCCCCCCCTTTAAAAATCTTTTTTCTCTTTGGGCTCTTCCTCTGAGCAACCAAGAAGACGAGAAAGAGACCACATCTCCCTCTTTGCTAAAATTAGAATATTTTCTACCCAAGAGGAATTATGCAAAACATTCTGCTGCTTGGAATGAATAATAAACCCAACAAACCCACTGCCATCAATTCCGATTCGTGGTGACACTGTGTGTAGAGTAGAAAGCTCCATCGGGTTTTCAAGATTGTGACCTTTTGGAAGCAGATCGCCAGGCCTTTCTTCCAAGGTGCCTCTGGATGGGTTTGAACCACCAATCTTCACGGTTAGTAGTTGAGCGCTTAACCATTTGTGCTACCCAGGATTCCTGGAAAGAATGATAGGTGTGTAATTTGAGTCTCTGCACTCACAGGAGTTTCTCTGACACCTTTTCCCCCAGAGGGAATGGAAGCACCTTTTCCTGTTTTCTATTTGCTGTCTTAAGCTGGAAATCACATATAGCATGATCTGTGTGTTAGGTACTTAGCTGAGATGCCTCTAAACGTAGCCTCCAACGACTATTCTCATGAGGTGCTTCTACCAGGGGATCATTCATTCAGGTCCTTCAGAATGGTTTCTTAATGATATTTAAAGTTATGTTGAACAAGAATTAACAGCACATTAAAATATGTTCATTACAATCTCACTGACAAAGTGGAGGAATCTGCTTTCCATACTTTCTTCCTTTTTGTATATTGATGTCTCCAGGTAACAGTACTTCTCTAGAACTAGGTCAATAAAAGTGTGACTCAAATTGACCTGTGCAAACTTATTTTAACGTGAGGTGCTTTCCTGGCCCCTCTCCAGCTTAGAGGGAGCCACTGCACTCACCAATTTTTAAAAAATCTCAAGAGAGGGGGATTCTGTGGCTTCCCTTGATGTTTCAGCGTAAGATTTCACACCCTTAAATATTTGAAAGTTATTCCTAGTACTTTATACCCAAATCACTATGTGGCTCTTTAAGACTCTCAGCTGGTTCTCGGTGGAGATGGAAAACAGCTGCTCACCAACACCTGTGCCCAGAACTCTTTTACATTCTAGAAGACCATTAAAACATGCCTCTGCTTCAGAAATAAAGGCTTACAAAATGGGTTTTCTTGGCTAGAGTTGGGAATTAAACCAGCTAAAATGCCTGTCTTTTGGTAGCGACAGTAGCCTGATAATCTAAATTTCAATAATAACAGTAATAACATTTATTGAGTACTTATTTTGTGTCAGACACTGTGCTATGCATTCTACCACCAGTTGCCATTGAGTCGATTCTGACTCATGGTGATCCCATGTGTGTCAGAGTAGAGCTGTGCTCCATAAGGTTTTCAATGGCTGATTTTCCAGACATAAGATCACCAGGCCTTCCTTCTGAGGTGCCATGGGTGGACTTGAACCATCAATCTTTTGGTTAGCAGCTGAATATGTTAACAATCTGCACCACCCAGGGACATAATGCATTCTATAAAGTGTGTATTATTATTAATTTTAACATAGATGGGAAATCTGAAAACTCAAGAAAGAAAGAAAAAAAAAAAAAAACCTGTTGCCGTTGAGTCTGACTCATAGTGACCTTAAAGGACAGAGTAGAACTGCCCCATAGGGTTTCCAAGGAGCACGTGGTGGATTTGAACTACCTACCTTTTGGTTAGCAGCCTGAGCTCTTAACCACTATACCACCAGGGTTTCTGAAAACTCAAGGAAGAGGTTAAATAACTGTCCAATGTCACACAGCTAGCAGGGATGAAGCTGGAATTAGAATCCAGATAGTCTGACTTCAGAATCTGGGCGTTTAGCCACAGTGTCCCTGAACATGCACACGTTTGTTCATTTACCCATCAGATCTTAATTGGATAGTGTATCAGCCACTACACTGGTTTCCCAGCGAAGATGGTTTGACATTGAAGACATAGTCTAGTGGAGGAGACAGACATGTAAACACACAAATTACTGCACAATGTGAGAACTGTTATACTACAGATATATACAAAGAACTTTGTCTTCTAGTATGTCTCAGTAATGTACAGTTTCATATATTTGTATAATTTTGGAGGATAATATTCAACATGTTCAAATTATACCACCCCTTGTAGGTTAAGGTCAAGGTTAAATTCACTGCTAGCTGCATAGAATAGAATATCTATTGGCCAGATTTTAAAGTGGCGTTAAAACGCATGGATGCCCATGAAATCTGAGGAACAAAAGTAACAGAGCACTGTGATCACAAATACCATCCATGGAGAAATGGCATCTGAAAGGGGGACAGTCTGATTTAGTCTTGTCAAACTGTGATGAGAGAATCCCTTCTTTCCTCCCCCTGCCCTTTACAAGATTCCTGGCAGGAAATAACCATGAAAATGACCATGAATATTGCGATGGAAATTCTCTGAAGGGAAAGGTCCATGGTGAGGAATGTGAGTGGTTCTGTGTGTGTGCACGTATGTGGGTACCATACCCTGAGGATCTGTTTGGAATTTATCTCTTTTTCTCCAAAGCTCCACCCCTAGCCTTTTTTTATTTCTCCTCTTTACTCCCAAGAGAGGATTGTCTAGGGGACAGCAACTTCACTAAGCATCTCCCAAGTTGCTGATGCTATGAAGACATCCATGGAGTCCCACATGCCAGAACAGGACGCAACAGATCTTAGGCTGGCAATCTCAAACTTTTGGCTAGAAAATTTTTGCTACTTTTTTTCATGTTCTTCAAAACTGGGTTTTTGAAAATCAAAGGCCTTAACTTTTAAAACTCCTCTGAGTTTTAAGAGTCCATTTTGGAATGTAAAAGGTGACCACTGGCTGTTTTTTTAACAGTTTGCATGCTCTACTTTCCTGGCTTGGGATCATGAGGAGACCTCATTGTCCTGCAGTAGAAATAATTTGAGTTCTGGGCTTCACAATTTTATTACCACTTCTTTTGGTATTTGAATGAAAGTCAGATCATGAATTAAGAACAAACCAGAACCTTACAGTCATGACTTAAAAAAAAAAAAAAACAACAACTATTATGGTAAGTATATATATAACAAAAAACTTGCCACTGTAGCTATTTTTAAGTGTGCAATTCGGTGACATTAATTACTCCCACCATGTTCTACAATTACCACTCTCTATTTCTGAAAGTTTTTCACCACCCCAAACAGAAGCTCTGTACCCCTCCCCCCAGCCCCTGGTAACCATTAATAACCTTTTGTCTCTATGCATTTGCCTATTCTAGATAGCAAAGTGGGATCATATAATATTTGTCTTTTTGTGTCTGACATTTCACTTAGCATAATGTTTTCAAGGTTCATCCCTGTCATAGCATGTTTCAGAACTTTATTTCCCTTTATGGCTTAGTAATATTCCATTATATATATATACCACATTTTGTTTATCCATTCATCTGTTGATGGATGTTTGGGTTGTTTCCACATTTGGCTATTGTAAATAATGTTGCAGTAAACACTGGTGTACAAGTACCTGTTTGAGTCCCTACTTTCAAGTCTTTTCAGCATATACCTAGGAGCGGAATTGCTGGGTCATACGGTAGTTCTGTTTAATTTCTGAGGACTTGCCAAACTGTTTTACACAGTGGCTGCACCATCTTACGATGCTCGAGGGTTCCAGTTTCTCCACATCCTCACCAACACTTATTATTTTCCACCTTTCTGATAATGGCGATCCTAGTGGGTATGAAGTGGTATCTCATTGTAATCGTGACTTCTCTGTAATTTTCAGCTTCTTCTCATTGCCAACAACAGCAGCCTCCAAGTCCACAGATGGTGTTAGTCATACTGATGTTAGTCATACATAATTAATTAATGCCTTGAGTCAGTATCCAACCATATTTGCTTTGTACAAGAGATATATTACTGAAAAGTTGCAGATACATTGAAATCTGCTAAATCAAATCTATTTTTAAATGCACTGGAGTAGCCTACAATTTAAAGGTTATTTGACGTTAAACCCCTAAAATAAAGAATTATTTGCAAAGAAAACAATTGTTCTCAATTTATGATTTTTTAGAGGCAGATTTTATAGTCTCGGGGAAGACACTGCAGTAAGAATGAGATGACTGAGTTCTAAGCTCATGTCTCCCACTAGCTAAACTGGTGACTTTAAGTAAATTAATTAAATCTCCCAGTGCTTCAAACTTCTCAGCTAAAAACCTGGAATTCAGTCATTAAACGAACATTTATTTATGACCTCTTATGAAATGGATAGGTGAGAGCAAAATACTTGCTCTCAAAAAGCTCAAAGATGAGTTGGGAGACTAACAGACTAATAGCACCAAGTCAGGGTACTTGGTGCTCCTAATGCTATGGGCATGTTATGGCAGCTCCAAGTCTGCCTACCCAGGGAAAGAGATTATTGGAGAAGGTTCTGGAGGAGGTAATTTATCGATAAAAAACCACAGCCCTGAGAGGTTAATCAATTTTCCTAAATTACTTTCATTAAAGTTCTACTGATTTCCAGGCTGATGGTCTTTTCCTTTGAATATGAGAACATAATTTAAAATGTAAGGCTCTTTTTATTATTCCATTGAGGGTGTGTTTGTAGTAATAAAAACATCAATAATTATAGCTCAGATTTTGTGCCAGTCATTATTTTAAGGGTTTACATGTGCTTATTCATTAAATTCTGTTAACAACCCAATGAGGTAGGTGTTTTGAGGAACTGAGGCACAGAATTTAAATCACTTGCCCAACATTGCATAGCTAATGATGGAGCCGGGAAAGCAACATGCCAGATGCATTCTGTATGTTGTCTTCTTTATTCCTTAAGACAGCTGAAAGAGGTGGTCTTATAAGCCTTACTTTATAAATGAGGAGCCAGAGACACAAAGCCAGTAAGTGGAGGAACTGGGATTTGAACCTATGCAGTCTGGCCCAGAGCCTGTACTCTTACTTCCATGTTCACTTAGTTTAAAGTAGGTGTATCTATACCGCAAGTCTGTCCGTGCAGGACCCCTGAACCTATTCCCAGTCTTGCACGGTCTGAGCTAGGGTCATTCTCTGTGGCTGTTTCCCATCCTCAATGAGTGTTATGCGCTCATTACCTCAAGTGTTTATGTTTTTGTCTATTTTTCTCATTAGGCTTGTGACTTCTTAGAGATAGGGATGATACAATAAACTTATTCATATTTATGTTTCCAGCACCTAACATAGTGCCTATGCGTAACAAGTGCTCAGTATTCAAAACAGAGCTGAATGAATGGATTTCCCATCCTGAGAACACCATGACTACTAACCAAAGAATGTCCACAAATCATTTCTGGTCTACCGGTTGCATGTGTGGCCATTCTGTTGTTAGAATTTGATCCACCTCTGCATCTTAAGAAGCTGATACTGGTCTTAGCATAGTAAATGCTCCAAAAACATCCGTGAATGAATGGATGGATTAGTAAGGGAGCAAGGAATACAAATGGGAGGCTCATCACAGCTTCTGAGGAACTGCCCATGCGAGAGATGATAGATGTTATCAGAGGAGGGAGACCAGTGCTCCTTGCAGGATCCCCAGGGCGACAGCCTTCATGGCGGGTGCTGCACTTGAGGTCAAGGCAGGCGATGTCCTGCATTTACAACTCCTCATTTGACCCCCAGGGGCACTTATTTCTGGCAGAATTACCTGCGTAATTGCTATTGGAATGCTTTGCCCCGGTAGTGCCTTAATTAGGTCAAATTTTATACCAAGGGCTTTAACTTAATGCGGCCTTTGCAATTCTAAGGCCCGCTACTCTCAACACTGCTGGGAAATAGTCACATTTTCTAGAGGTGGGGACACCTTGACCCAGAGCTGGTGTGTTCACTCCTCTTGGGGGCATGGCTGGAAAAGGGGTTCAGGGGAGCTAGGGGAAAGGAAATGTGTGTGCCAGGAGAATCATGTAAATGCTTCTAGAAAGAAAATCCTGTCTCTAAATTACTGTGTTCCAAGCATTTCTTGGGTAATTGTAGGATCCAAGACTCTTCGAGTTTGGTTAAATTACATAGTTTTGCTCTCCGTGCGTTAAAAAAAATAACCCTTTTTATTATCTGCCTTTTAACAAGCAGAACATGCGCCTATAGTTACACCCTTCCTCTCCCCGCCATGCCACCCTAATAATGAGAAATGAGCCGTCTGCCCAGAAACAAACACAATATAAAAATTACACGAATCCATAATCCCCAACCCAGAAGGAAGGGAGCAGCTGCCACCTGGTACCGAACAGAAAACAGTTTAATATTTACCCAGAAGACAAGGACCCCCAGCAGGCTGTAATTCCTTTGTGGGGAGGGGGAGGCAGAAGGAGGCCAGATGAGAATCACCTCCACAGGCCCTGCCTGTCGAAATAGGGACCTGGTGGAAATCAATTCAGCGAGTTTGATGTTGCTGTCCCCTGTCACAGGGCGCACTCGGAAGGCACCTAAGGAGGCCATCAATCTGTCACGGGAAAGGGGAGAGGTGGGGGAGACAGGCGGTAATTGGAATTGAGCTTCACTGGGGACTTTTCCTCCAGCCGGAAGCGTAGTGAGAGAACATGGAGCAGAGCCATCCCTAAGGTAAGGTAAACGGGGCTTTTGCACCTGGCCTTGGGGAGCTGTGCCTGTAAGATTTGAAAGTCTGCTCCGGCTATAACATTTCAGACTAATCTCTTTTCTAACTCCTGGTCTGGTCCCGGATTGGGATGAAATTTTACTCTCCTGGCCTGAGAAATGCACTTTCCCTTGCCTCAGTCAATTCAGGACTGGTATTGATTTATACATAATGCGTCTGTAATTTCTTAATCAAATGCTCTCTGACTGAGAGGAAATTCAGTGATTAGAAACTGCAAGACATGGAAGCTAGTCAATCTTCTGTTTTACTGATAAATTGGAATGTTAAAACAACGATGGCAGTCGACATGACAGTTGTTTTTAAGAAACAGGCCGTTTATAAGGCTGTGTAAATCAGAAGTGTCCTTAAACTGTGGTTGGGGAGACATGATATGGCAAAATGTCTACCAATAAAGTGAAGCATTACAGCAAATTACCAGTTTATCCACGCAGGCGAAGCTCCACTTCCCATGCCATGCTTGAGAGCCAGTAAAGCTTGAACATGTGAGGGGAGCCTCTATTTCTGCCTCTGTGCAGCTGTTTATCAGCAGCTTTTTAACACATTTTCACATATTAATGAAGTGGTATAGCAGTTCCAGAATTAGAACAGTGGGATGTATCATTGTCTGCCTTATCTGAAGATATGCCTGCAGTCAGCATCGTTACCAGGGTGTGTACAATGGAAGATGAGCATGTTGATGGGTGCAGCATATGTACACTCCCCCTCTTTCCCTGTGCCTCAAACCCCTTATCTTCCGGCCATACCTGGATGGGTCCTGGCACTGCTATTTACAGGTCTTGCTGCAGTTTGCAACTTTATCTCTTTGTTTTATCATTTGTGTGTCAGTAGGGCTTGCAAATTCTTCATTTCCTTAATTCCTAACATAGTCCCTGGCATTCAGTAGGTGCTCAATAAATGAATGAGTGAATAAATGAATGTGTACATAGGTGGATGGATGAAAGCATTTGTTCCCTTGGAGACTGCTCTCTATAGGCACAGTCCACCTGTCACTGTGGCTTAAGGAACAAAATAGGTAAGTGAATTTGCCTACAAATGGTAAAAAGGCAGATGACATTTCATGAACTAAGAGTCTCAGAAACCTTAAGAAATATTTAACCCAATCGTTTCCAAATGCAGGTCTGCAGTTGGTGCGAGAACATTGCAAAGTTTTCACCAGTCTTCAATGACAAGAGAAAAATAAGGACATTGTAATGAGTTTTCTGACATTAGGGTCTGTTATGGATTGAATTATGTCCCCCAAAAATGTGTGTCACCTTGACTAGGCCATGATCCCCAGTATTGTGTGATTATCCACCATTTGTCATCTGATGTGATTTTCCTGTGTGTTATAAATCCTACCTCTATGATGTTAATGAGGTGGGATTAGAGGCAGTTATGTTAGTGAGGCAGGACTCAATCTACAAGATTAGATTGTGTTTTAAGTCAATCTCTTTTGAGATATAAAAGAGAGATGCAAGCAGAGAGACATGGGGACCTCACACCACCAAGAAACAAGAGCCAGGAGAGTAGTGCATCCTTTGGACCCACGGTCCCTGCACTGAGAAACTCCTCAGTCGAGGAAGATTGATGACAAGGACCCTCCTCCAGAGCCGACAGAGAGAAAGCCTTTCCCTGGAGCCGGCACCCTGAATTCGTACTTCTAGCCTACTAGACTATGAGAGAATAAATTTCTCTTTGTTAAAGCCATCCACTTGCGGTATTTCTGTTGCAGCAGCTCGAGATAATTGAGACAGGTGCTTTTACTTTGTTTGGTGCTTAAGTATCCATTTTATAAGGAGTTCTGGTGGTGCAAATGGTTAACATTCTTGACTGCTAACCAAAAGGTTGGAGGTTTGAGTCTACCCAGAAGTGCCTCAGAAGAAAGTGCTGGTAATCTACTTGCAAAAAATCAGCCGTTGAAAACCCTATGGAGCACAGTTCTGCTTTGACACACAGGAGGTGACCATGTGTTGAAATCGACTCAATGACAACTGGTACTGCTTCTTTTATAAAATGATGATAACAGCAGATGATAAGCTTTTTAAAAATATGCCCTTACTTGCAAAACAAAAGTTTGTAACTTTTTATTCATTTCTGAGTCTTCTACAGCTTTTGTGAGAGGAAGTTTTTATTGGTCTGTGAAATTCCAATGTCTGGAACCACTGATTTAACTCATCTCTTTTTGAAAAAAAAATCACTGAAATCACTTGTTGGCCTTAAGTGAGACACTTGGCTGTGTAAAAGAATTAGTTCATTTTAGTAAATGATGAGATGCTTCCAGTTGGATAAGTACCGTTCTGACTTTTTTTAGAGCAGAAATCCAGGCTGGTCACACACTTGTAGAAATGTCCCTACTAAGGTATCGGATATTTCTTAAATCCAGGTCAGTTGCAGGAACAGAGGAGCACAGAAGCCTGGTTTACTAATGTCTGATGTGTTTTCTTCCACTGTGGATGTAACTGCTGTTTTGTCTTTAGTTAGAACATATACACGTGCTCTGATTGCAGGGAGGGATTACCTAATAAGCAAGGTATGCACAGGTTTATTTGTGCTTACTTACTAATCTGTAGTGCACAATTTCACCTGTTTTTCACCACGTTTAAAGCTGGGATAAAACCCATGTGAAACTGTGCACTACAGATTCGTAAGTAAACACAATCAAGCCCACGCATACCTTGCTTACTGGGTAATTCGCCCCGTCTGACTGTGAAATGCCAAATGCCTTTCTGAGCTACGAGAATTCTAGTTGATGTGAAATGTGTCTATGGCACATAGTGTGTAACCCTTGGTTTTTACATTGTTTTCCGTTCTCTATTTCTTGTTCAGAAGTCTTATCTCCCCTAAAGAATAGAAATACTCCATTTGAATCCTGTGATTAAGTGATCAATTTTTTTTTTTTTAACTCAATCTTTTCTGGGAGCCATTGGCTGCTTTTGGGTCTTTCATATGTTGGAAAGATCTGAGACTCCATCAATCTGGTTTCCAGCTCTGGCTCCATGACTGATGGATGACAAGTTTATGAGCTAGTGCTGAATCTCGCTGTACCCGGATCCCTGTTGCTAAGAGAGAATAACAGTACTGACCTGCCTTCCCGAGAGAAGTGTCATATGCATTAACTGCCTGCCTAATGATGCCAGTGCTCTTTGAGAATATAAACATGCAACATTATCATTATGGTTAATATCAGTCTTAGGTTTAAAAAAAATTTTTTTTTCCCGAAAAGGAGAGACAGAAAGTTATTAGAGAACACAATGAATCGAAGGCTGTGGTTTGTTCTTAATCCATGACTGACTTTGATCAGAATGGCTAAGCAGTGGGGATGCGGTCCTGAAGTCCTGAAGGTAATTATTTCTACTTCAGGGCACAGAGTCTTCTCTTTCTCCTCCTCCCGTCGGGGAAAAAAGAAAGAAAGAGCTAGGAAAGCTAATGCTGTTAAAACAAATAAGATGATTTCTATTCACTGGGTCTGGAAATACTGTTTCCTAAAGGTACTGCTGCAAAAAAGGCCAACCTGATTTGAAGGGGACCTGCACAGGGCTCACATCAGCCTCTAGCATCTTCTCATGGAAGAAGCCAGTGGCAGGAGGGGCTGCAATCATTTAAAAAAAAAAAAAATCCATTAAACAAACAAACCAGTTGCCATTAAGTCGATTCCGACTCATGATGACCCCATGTGTGTCAGAGCAGAACTGTGCTCCATGTTTTTTTAAAATTTTATTTATTTTGTTGTTGTTGAGACTATACACAGCAAAACATATACTGATTCAACAGTTTCTACAACTCAGTGACATTGATTACATTCTTCAAGTTGTGTAACTCTTCTCACCCTCCTTCTCTGACTTGTTCTTCCCCACTAACATAAACTCACTGCCCCCTAAGTTTCCTATTTAATCTTTCAAGTTGTTGTTAATTTAATTCCATATAGAGAGTCCTTAAAAGAGCATAATGCTTAAGGCAGACATTTTTTTTTTTTTACTAGTTAAGCCAAACTATTGTTTGGTTTTAAGAAGACTTCGGGGGATATTTTTGGTTTAAGGTTTAAAGATTACCACAGGGCAATAATTTCAGGGGTTCATCCAGCCTCTGTGGCTCTAGAAAGTCTGAAGTCCATGAGAATTTAAAATTCTGTTCTGCAGTTTCCCCCTTTTGATCAAAGATTCATCTTTAGAATCTTTGATCAAAATATTCAGTAACGGTAGCCAGGCACCATCCAGTTCTTCTGGTGTCATGGCAAAGGAGGCAGTTGTTCATGGCAACAGTTAGCCACAAATTCCATTTTCTCCTCCTAATCCTGACTCTCCTTCTTTTGTCGTTCCAGGTGAATAAAGACCAATTTGTGTGTATTGAATGACTGTCTCCATGGGGTTTTTAATTGCTGATTTTTTGGAAGTAGATTGCCAGGCCTTCTGTGGTGTCTCTGAGTGGACTGAACCTTCAACCTCTTGGTTAGCAGTCAAGTGCATTAACCGTTTGCATCACTCCAAAGGGTCTTAACCAAACCCAAACCCACTGCTGTCAGGTCGATTTTGACTCATAGTGGCCCTATAGGACAGAGTAGAACTGCCTCATAGGGTTTCCAAGGCTGTAAATCTTTACAGAAGCAAACTGCCACTTCTTTCTTCCACAGAGTGGCTGGTGGATTTGAACTGCCAACCTTTTGGTTAGCAGCTGAGTACTTTAACCAGTGCACCACCAGGGCTCCCCAAAGGGCCTTAGAGATCATCTAATGCAATTCTCCAATGGCCAGAGAAGGAAAACAGACAAGGAAAAGGCCTTGCCTGAGGCAACACAGGCAGGAACCCAGTTCTCCAGATGGTCAGCTCAGTGCCCTTTTCACTGCTTGAGGTTTGGAACACCCAAATTTCAATCTCAACAGTGCAGCCAAATTGCTCAGAGCAGCCCCCTACTTCCTGCTTCTCTTACAGACCAGATCAAACTAGGCCTTCCTGCTTCTACCTTCTACCCTCATTAGATTCTTAGAATTTCAAGGTTAAAAGGATTCTTGGAGACCCAGTAATTCTTGTCCAGTGCCCTTTCAACTTGTGAAAGACACTGTTAGTTCCTCAGCTGCTGCTGCAACAAATTACCACAAACTTAGCGACTTTAAAATAACATAAATTTATTATTGGTCAGAAGTCCAAAATGAGTCTTATGGTGCTAAAATCAAGGTATTGGCAGGGCTGATTTTTATTCTGCTCTGTGGTCACCTTGTCTTCTCCTTTTCTATGCCAAATCTCCCTTCCTTCCCTCTTATAAGGACCCTTTTGATTACATTGGGCCCACCTTGATAATACAGGATAACCTCCCCACTGAAAGATCCTTAATTTAATCACATATGTGAAGTTCCTTTTACTGTATAAGATAACATTCACAGAATTCAGGGATTAGGACTTTGCTATCATTAGGGGGCTATGACTCATCCTGCCACATCAGGCAACAGTCCTTCTGCCTTTTTTCTTCTTTACAGAATTCCTTTTTTCAACTTTTGTTCCTTGTTTACTTGCCATCTTTATGTGCTGTGGTATCTATCTTCTCCCATCTATGCTTGCTTCTGTGCCCAGTGACATCACTAGGGTTGCTGTTAGCCAGTGTGATAACTCATGATGTCACCCCCCCACCCCCGGGACGTCCTACCGTACCAGACCATACAGAATCCTTAGTAATGTTTTTTGTACCATAAATTATAATTCCTGTATATCATTCCTTCTTTTCCTTTAATTACTACTTCATTCTCAAAAAAGTTATTGATATAGGTTCACAAATACTAATTGCCACAATATTGTAGCTAAAATACCAGAAAATTTGACAAAATCAGCGACTATAAAAACACCAGCAGCAACAAAAAAAAAAACAGCACGTGCTTGTAGCGTGTGCAGATGAAAACATGTGATTCGAAGCGTCATTGCAATGGGGTAGTAATGACAGCATTAGAAGGTTCAAAAAGTAAATTAGCATAGAGTTTTAGCCTTGTAGGTATATTGATACATGTAAGCTGGGCTTATGAAAAAGATTTTTGTTATTATAACTAACTGTGGGGATATTTTTATAAAAAATAATAAATTGCTGCAGAAACATTGTACAAAAATTTTATAGATACTCATTTTGGTGTCATCCAGTGCGGTCCGCACCCCCTGCACTTCCCTAATGATACCACTGTCTGTGCCTAAGCTGCTCCTTTTGTATCTCAAAAAAGATTGGCTTAAGACACACCCTACGCTGATATGGCCTCATTAACATAACAAAAACTCCATTCCGAGATGGAATTATATCCACGTGTATAGAGGTTAGGATTTATGACACATATTTTGGGGGCACACAATTCACTCCAGAAGAGGACCCAATCTGGAAATAAAGTTAGGAACTAAATACGGAGGAAAGAGAGCAGGTCAGAGACACAAGAGCTTTAAACTTGCTCATGACACAGAACATTCCACCCAGCATTATGGCCCAGCAGCATCCTAAGCCATGCCCCACGTCAGTGCACCTCCTCCTCTGGGTGGACTGCAATGGAAAGAGCCCTGACTCCCCCCACCAGATGTAGCCCGGCCCTGCGTCTAACCCTGATTTTCACCTAGCAGGTGCTGAAAGGTCGTTGGATTTACTGAACTGGGTAAATCCTGAGGGACAAACACATATTCCCAATTGAAAGACTGAGGGGTTACTTTGTGCCAATGACATCAAGAGAGATAAGAATGTAAGAGGGTGTGATGGTTAAGATTGTATGAATCATTGCTGGGCCATGATTCTCGGTGTTTTGGCAGTTATATAATGTTTTGGTCACTTCTCTGTTGAAATTTGATATGTGATCACCCCCATGATGGAATCTGCTGAGTGGTACCAGTGGGGGTGGGGCATGTGGCAGCTCACAGCCCCCTCAGCCTTCATCTCTCTGCCCTCCGCCTGCTACTTCCTTCCCGCTCGCATTGCCAAGGTTTTTGGCTTGTTCTGAACCCAGCAGCTGTCCTAACCTTTGGTTCTTGGGACTTCAGCTAGTAGTTTACCTGTCGAATTGGAATTTGTCGACCTTCACAGCCTGTGAGTGAGAGCCCTGCTCTCCGACCTGCCGACCTTGGGTTCGCCAGCCTCTGCAGCCGGGTGAATTGGGAGGGGCCTCTACCCTGATCCACGGAGATGGGATGTTCTAGCCTCTACAGTCGTGTGAGCTGTTTCCTTGATATAAATCTCTCCGTATATATTTATACACTTTACTGGTTTTACTTCTCTAGAGAACCCAGACGAAGACATTTCGTACCGATAGAGTGGGGTGCTGCTCTAACAGATACCTAAGATGTGGAAGCGGTTTTGAAACTGTGAATGGATAGAGGAGTGGCAGAGGCAGAGGACCAGCAGCTGCAGAGAGGCGGCAGTGGCAGAGCTAGGAGACCAACGTGAGAGGGCGCTAGAACCCACCCACGGAGCGAGAGAACTGAGTGCCTGTCCACTGGAGGCTTTCTGGTGGTGTGGGGTGCCTCTGGGCACTTATCGGTGGAGCTACCGAGCTTTGGAACACTTGCTCCAGCAGGGCAGATGCAGGTGTGAGGCCTGAGGGCCGAGAGGCCACAGGAAGCAGAAGCTGAAGAGACAAGGAACACAAGAAGCCGAGCTGCCTCAGTGTCAAAAGGTATGGCCGAGACCTCTGGGGTTTCAAAGGGCGGGGCCATGGCCTCTAGTGTTTCTAAGGGTGGAGTCGCCACTCAGATGGACTAGGAGAATGGTGTGCCTAAAGCTAAGGGAGCAGAGTTGCCCTCCCAGTGGGCCTGGAAAGTGGAGCTGAAGCCCAGGGCCAAGGGGCCTCCACTCAGAATCTGGACAGTGTGGCCAATAGCTAGAGTCTGGAGGGCAAGGCTATTGTGTGAATGGTCTAGAAAACAGAGAATTATTTTCAAGCCTTGAGGGCTAATGTAATGTGTTCTGCTAACTTGCTTGGTGCCTGATATGCCCTCTTTCCCTGCAATTTCTCACATTTGTAATGGAAATGCCTAGCTTTTGCCTGTTCGGCCATTATACCTTTGGAAGCAGATAACTTATATTCTAGATTTCACAGATGAAGAGGAATTTTTGGATTTTGGACTTGGAGTTAAGACTTTTGCTATGATATAATGGGGTGAATATGTTTTGCATGTTGCAAGGATGTGGTTTTTTTGGGGCCAAAGGGTGGAATGTCATGGATTGAATTGTGTCCCCCAAAAATATGTGTCAACTTGATTAGGCCATGATTCTCAGTATTGTGTGGTTGTTCTCCATTTTGTAATTGTAATTTCATGTTAAAGAGGATTAGGGTGGGATTGCAGCACCCTTACCCAGGTCACATCCCTGATCCAATATAAACGGAGTTTATCTGGGGTGTTGCCTTCACCACCTTTTATCTCTCAAGAGATAAAAAGGAAAGGTAAGCAAGCAGAGAGTGGGGACCTCATACCACCAAGAAAGCAGAGCTGGGAGCAGAGCTCACCCTTTGGACCTGAGATTCCTGCACTGAGATGCCCCCAGACCAAGGGAACATTGATGAGAAAGCTGACACAGAGAGAAAGCCTTCCCCTGAAGCTGACGCCCTGAATTTGGACTTCCAGCTACTCTACTGTGAAGAAATAAATTTCTCTTTGTTAAAGCCGTCTACTTGTGGTATTTCTGTTATAGCAGCATTAGATAACTAAGACAGAGGGGTTCTCTGGGATCCGAATATAAGACACGCTATAGTGTAGTGAAGAGAGCCCTGGTGGCTAAGTGCTCGGCTGCTAATTGAAAGGTTGGCAGTTTGAACCCACCAGTCGTTCCATGAGAGAAAGATGTAGCTTCCATAAAATTTACAGCCTTGGAAACCCTATGGGGCAATTCTACTCTGTCCTGTAGGGTTGCTATGAGTCAGAATTGACTTGATGGCAATGAGTTTGGATAGTGTAGTGAGTAACAGCGAGGACTCTGGGGCTGTGTAATCTTGGATAAGTTAACCTTCCAGGGTCTCAGTTTCCTTGTTCATAAAATGGGGGTAGTAACTTTTCTTACCTCATAGAATATTTTTTGCATCTATTAAATAAGTTTATACTTGTAAATACTTGTAACAGTTGGGCACATAGTGAAGGCTGGATGAGTTATAGCTGTTTTATAAAAGTGGGATTGCTGTAGAAGGGAATAGAGAAGATTTCTAAGTGTTTGTATCCAAGATGGTTTGAAATTCCAGAGAAGGAAGTACATGGATTTTATCACATTCTCAGCCTCTTTTATCTGACCATTTCTTCCTGCCTTGTGGCACTTAACCTGGCAGCATAAATGACCCTTCTCATCCAGAGGGAAAATCTTATTGGAGCTGGTTTGGGGCTGTTATTTAGGCAGCTGTTTTTTGGTGTGATCCCAAGTGAAATGTTTCAGCTCTTCCCTCAGGCTCAGAAGTCACCTGGCCAGTGTAAGCGTCTATGGTCCTGGAATGCTCAGCTGGAATCTCTGGCTCTGTTACACTAAGCAAGTGGCTTGGGACCAAGGGGAACAGCAGTCGGAGACAATGGTAGTTGGAGGGTTACCAAAACCCAGGAATATTCTTATCAGTTATGTGCTTATGTGTGTGTTGTGTGTGTGTGTGTGCAGGTCTGTGTATGGTGGGTGTGCATGTATATCTGTCTATATGTGTGTGTGTGTGGGTTGTGTATGTGTGTGTGTGTTGTCTGGCCAGATGGTTAAAAGAGGTCTTACTAGGAATCTTTGAAGCAATATTTTCCTTCCAACTTGCCTGGCTTTTGTGGTCATTCAGAATTTCATTTTTGCGTTGGTAGTTTGAAGGTCTTTTGGAATGCAGCCTTTTCCTGTTCTTTTCTCAACACTATTTTATCTGACCAATTAGGACTCCAACTTGGAAGACCTCCATACCCTCTGGTGTTGCCCTTTTAAAACCTTTTTCAACCGCATTTTCCCCATTTCTATCAGAATCATCCCTGAGAAGTGACAACTCTTCATCTTCAGTGGCATCTGGCAGGGGCTGAGGGACTCTTAGGTAAATACAGATTTTTGTTTGGATACCTGATTAACTCAACTTCCTCTTCCCCTATATTCCAGCACCAGCAACTCTTGTCACTTTCTGAATTCCAAGAAGGGGATTTACTTTTGGAGTCAGAAAAAAAACAAAAACAAATCAATGCTTAACGGCTTCACTTCTTTGAATCCTATTTAGTTGGATCAGTTATAATCTTTTATTTCCCATGATAGATTTTACACAAGAATATTCATTCAACAAATATTTACTAAGTATCTGGTGGACAGGGATGGATTACCTAATAAGCAAGGTAAGCACATGCTTAGGGCATCAACAAAACAGGGGCACCAGCTGTACAAAGCAGAGACCCATAGATGCCAAGCAGACAGGACACAAGGAAAAGCAAGCACCACAGTGGAAGAGAACTGGGAGGTATTAAAGGAAACTGATACCAGCTCCAGCGTGTGTGAATGTGCCAACGAGAAATAAAGTTCACGCAGGGTTATGACAGCACCCATATGCAAGGCTGTTTAAACTATGAGGCCCCTACCACTTCAAAACCTTTGTTGACATCTCTCTCTGTCTTAGTTACCTAGTGCTGCTATAGCTAATTTATTCTCTCACGGTTTAGGAGGCTAGAAGTCTGAATTCAGGGCGCCAGCTCCAGGGAAAGATTTCTCTCTCTCTCGGCTCTGGGGGAAGGTCTTTGTCATCAATCTTCCCGTGGGTCTAGGAATTTCTTGGAGCAGAGACTGAGGGTCCAAAGGACATGCTTCGCTCCTGGCTCTTCTTTCTTGGTGGTAGGAAGTCCCTCTCTCTCTCTGCTTGCTTCTCTCTCCTTTGATGTCTTGTAAGATAAAAAGTGATAGAGGCCACACTCCAGGGAAAACCCCTTACATTGATCAGGGCTGTGACCTGAGTAAGGAGGTTGCATCCCACCTTAATTACCTTACGACTGCTTGGCTGATCACATCAAATCACAACATGGGGGATGATTATATCATTACATAACTGCCAAACCACTGAGAATCATGGCCCAGTCAAGTTGACACATATTTTTGGGGGACACAATTCAATCCATGACAGTCTCCTATGGTTCCCTCCCATGTAATTGAAACTCATTATCACAGTGCATCTCTTGGGAGTATACTATTTCTTTCTAATAAACAAGAGGTAGGGTGGACTGTCGAGTATAACTCTTGCTACTTTCACCCAATATGCAACTGGAACCAACATAAGCAGTTACTGGGCAAGGACAGATTGTATTACTAGATAACAGGCCTCTGATCCATTGTGAGAGAACTATCTTGTACATCCACATCTGCTGATCCAGCAATTCCAGCCAGGATGGCCAGCAATGCTCTTTGCCACGGTACAAACACAAGGGTGTTCTTTTGCTCAAGTCCTGGTAAACAAGGAATGGGAACTCCAGTCCCAGATGATGTGCAAAAGTAAGGGAACTTGAATAAGTCAACCATTGCAATGAATTCAATCAAGTTACTTTTTAACTGTGTAGAATTTACGTACAGAGTTATGTTCTAAGTTTTGTAAACAATAATATTTATAACTTTAAAATATGTTTGGCATACATGCAGACGCAATCTAGCGTACATTTAATATAATACTAACATGAGTGATAATATAATACTAACATAGCAAATGTCCCAAAATACTGGAAATATTAATGTTTATCTAACATGAAAAGTTTTAATTTATGTATCAAGTGAGTTTCATTTTTTATTTTCTGTTGCATGGGACACAGAACTTCATATTAGCCTATATAGACTAATAAACAAGGTATTAGGCACATTAAGAGGATGCAAAATTCAATATTTATTTATCATGCAAAATATTTCTATTTTGCAACAGTGAGTGTTTCTAAGTTCGTCTTCCAAGAAAGCAACAAAGGGCATTTATCAGAACATTACATTTATATTTTATCAGAATATTTACAGATCTACATGTAAGGAATTGAACAAATTTCTCAAGGAAATAGATTAAATTTATTTAAATGTTTAGATAATAAAAATTATAGAAATGTATTTTATTTTCCTTTTCCTTCATACTGCCTATCTTTTAAGAAATGGATTGATATTGTTATGACTCAAAAAACAAACTTGTTCATCGAGAAGTGTTGCTATTGTTACATCTATTATGTATGTATCTCCGAATATGGGAGTTGAACAATTCCACAAAGAAATAAAATGTACCTTTTGTAAGTTTTGTATACAATAACAATTATATTTTCCTTTTCTTTTTGGACCTATCAGGTATAACCTCACATTCAGTTCTTTCTCGTTGACCACGTAAAAATGTGCCAGTGGCACTATAATCACGTGACTCATGATGCATCTGGTCCTATCCTGTGCAAAGCAAACGCAAATACGTCTTCAGATTGAACATATCCTTGTATTTGTATCCTGCTCTTTGCGATCGCTCTCGTCCCTGTTGGATATCAACAGTAGTCCAATGAACTGTGAAGAGGCAGCATCAAAGGACGGAAAGTGAGTGCGCAAGTTTTTAAGTATTATTTCAAGACTAAAAACACTTGTGGAGATCTGCGAAGGGCCTGCTAACAAGTATCGTATGACAAACGAATGAAATTATTTCTGACTGCCTTATAAGTACTATTTCTTTTGACAATCTCAGACCTGAAGAACAAAATTACATGTTCCAAATAAATTTTTTTACTTACTAATTTTCAAATATAAAATTTTGTGTTAATGTCCAAATTTGAAAGTAAATTTTATTTTATTTTCAATTATTCAAATTTTCTGTGGTAGAACTAAATTTAAAAAGTGACATAATTTTATATCCACGTAAAATGAAACAGCAACAACTAAGTCGAATGCAAAAATGAAAGCTCCGCAAAAGATAAAAAGAAAAGGATTTGTGAATCCCTAAAGACAATTCCAAAATTAAGTTCCTCTTTAAAATGTAATGAATCAGAAGAGACTTCTTGATCACTTGAGTTTAATCAGTGCAAATCATTTTACCAGTACCGCTAGTGCTGAAATTACTAATAGCAATACAAATATAACAGAATTTGTTCCAAATTCTGCATCATTCCTTGCTGTACTGAAGAAAAAATTAATAATGATTTGGACAGTGAAACTAATTTAGAATCTGAAATTGTTGCATCTGCAGACCCCATAAATAACAGAAATACAGATCCTGCTTTGTGGAATAATTTTTCTTCTAATGATGTAAATTATGGGATCAAAAGAAGGCCAAGTGATTGTGGACCATTTGAAAATTTGTGTTGAACATTTTTGGACGGCAAGCAAACAAGGTTCTGTAGCCACAATATATTTCTAGGATGCAAAGCTAAGGGTGAAAATTATAAGAGGGTGTGGCTACTGTATTCTCCATCACTCACCTCTATATACTGTTCTGTTTGCAAACTATTCAGTCCTAAATCATTTAATTCTTGATTTGCTACGAATGGATTTAGCTATTGGCACAACTCAAATATGACCGATAAAAATGAAAATGGTTCAATTCACAGACATTGTATGTTGTCATATTTAAACTGAAGACATGGTTTGCCTTAATTAATGAACTGGAAACACAAATGAATGAATGTCAGTATGGAAAGCCATTTTGTAACATATTGCTGCTGCCATTATAACAATCGCTGAACGTGGACTTTCTTTTCCAGGAAGAAATGAAGTGTTTGGGCTTCCACAAAATGGAAATTTTTTGGTTTTACTTGAACTTGTTTCTCAGTTTGATCCATTTTTAGCAGGTCATATCTCAAAATACAGTGACAGAGGAAAGAGCAACCCATCATACGTGTCTAAAACAACGTGTGAAGAATTAATAAACTTAATAAGTAATAAAACTATTTTCAGTGAAATAAGTATAGCTCAATATTCCAGTTTGTCTGTAGATTCCACTCCCGATCTTTCTCATACAGATCAGTTAAGTATTGTTTTAAAACATGTATCTCCATCAGATGGAATACCTGTCAAGTGATTTCTTACATTTACTAGCCTAAAAAGCCATACCAGTGAAGACATTGCAGATCAAGTAGTTCACTATTTATGTGACGTTTGCAAAATTGATTTTTCTAAGTGCAGAGACCAGTCCTATGAGAATGCTGCCAGTATGTCAGTCTGTTATAAAGGCATGCAACAGAAAATTTTAGAACATAATGAATATGCCATTTTCATACCATGTGCCTCACATTCACTTAATCCTGTAGGATGCAGTGCAGTAGATTGTTGTCTGGAAGCAGCTGATATTTTTTCTACTGTTTGGTTACTCTACACATTTTTGGCTGCCTCTACTCACTGATGGGCAGTTCTTAAACCGCGTTTAGGCAATGATCAATTTTTAAAATTCCTTTCTAATACATGTTGGGAAGTGCATTCTGTAGCAATGAGTGCAATCCTGTAATCACATACTCAGATTCTAGATGCCTTAAAAAATATTGCTGAAGACCAGACACAAAAAGGAGATATCAAAAGAGAAGCTGAAAACGTCACCAACAAAACGCAAACACTAGAGTATGTTATTTAGTTGGTTATGAGGAATTGCAGCATTTTCATTGGATGAGTCAAGCTCGCCAGGATTCAGAAGTAAATCTAAAGACATGCACAGATCTCTACCAGTCATTAACGCGATGTTTACATATTTTAAGAGAAGATTTTGAAAACACAACAAAACAAATACAGCCAAATACTGATTATCGAGAAGTTCACCATAGCAGAAGCATTAGAAAGAAACAAGTACACGACGGAAACGATCCTGAAGTATTGAGTGCCAGAGATCAATTTTGCGTAACCACATACTGAAAGTTTATAAAATTCTTTCAAGTAGGTTTTCTGTCTGAAACAATGTTTATATACCTGATGAAGAATGCATGAAGGCATCCAAGATATTAGTGCAGGCTGATCCCGATGACTTAAATACAAACTTTTATGGAGAAGGGCAACAATTTCATTCTTACATGAGGACTAAGTTTACAGATTCAGTAAACACAAATTTTACTCATGTAGGTATGTATGAATCCATAATAGAAGATAAAATGCAATGTGTATTTCCCAGTGTTGAAATTGCTTTATGCATTTTCCTGACTTTAATGAGAGACACATAGCATTGGGCAAATCTGCTGAAAAAGATCTCTTTCAAGTGTTAAAAAGCAAAGACATCACTTTAAGTACTAAGGTGCGCCTGACCCAAGCCATGGTGTTTTCAATGGCCTCATATGCATGTGAAAGCCGGACAATGAATAAGGAAGACTGAAGAAGAATTGATGCCTTTGAATTATGATGTTGGTGAAGAATGTTGACTATACCATGGACTGCCAGAAGAACGAACTAATCTATCTTGAAAGAAGTACAGCCAGAATGCTCATTAGAAGCAAGGATGGCGAGACTTCATCTCACATACTTTGGACATGTTATCAGGAGGGACCAGTCCCTGGAGAAGGACATCATGCTGGGTAAAGTAGAGGGTCATCAAAAAAGAGGAAGACCCTCAACGAAATGGATTGACACAGTGGCTGCAACAATGGATTCAAGCATAACACTGATTGTGAGGATGGTGCAGGACTGGGCAGCGTTTCCTTATGTTGTATATAGGGTCGCTATGAGTTGGAACTGACTCCACAACACCTAACAACGATAACTTTAATGATCACAAACTGTATAAGAGAATGCGCATTTTCATTTCTAAGCAGACTCAAAATCCCTCAGCATACAACAGAGATTCAAGAAATACTTGATTCTTTATCCTTACTATGTATGGAAGTAGACATTGTTTGGCAGCTTAACTGTGATGAAATCACTGAAGAATTTGTGAGAGCAAAGAATAGAAAGATATTTTTAATTACAACATTTTAGAGATGAAAGATCTATCTAAAAATAAAATACAGTAATTTGTTGTAATATTTGTTTTCTGATCATTAAATTTTCCTTTATGGCATCTTTTCATTTGTTCATTTATAATTATAGCATTTATTACAAAACAAGCATCAAAACTGAAGTATGAGCCATTTAAAGCAAGACTGGTGAAAGTCAGTTTTTTGTTGTGGGAGATCAACAGAATTTTACATTGACTGTTGAAACACCTAAGTTCACTGGCTCATTTTCTTTGTTGTAGAATGTATGGAATATTCTTTTTATAGAAAATGTGGTAAACCCATTGCCATCGAGGACTGTGACTCATAGCAACCCTATAGGACAGAGTAGAACTGCCCCATAGGGTTTCCAAGGAGGGGCTGGTGGATTCGAACTGCTGACCTTTTGGTTAGCGTTGAGCTCTTAACCACTGTACCACTAGGGCTCCAGAAAATGTGGCATATAATAAAAATCTTAGTACCTTGCATCCACTAACATTTTTTTTTTTTAATTGTACTTCAGGTGAAGGCTTACAGAACAAATAGTTTCTCATGAAACAATAGTACACAT
>NW_004443957.1:14615981-14630995 GCF_000243295.1 Trichechus manatus latirostris | reverse complement strand
GTTGTTAACCAATGTCATAAAACAGCATGTGTGTTACTGTTACACGAGAAACTATCTGTTCTGTAAGCCTTCACCTGAAGTACAATAAAATATTTAAAAAAAAAAAAAAATGATACAACCTTTGTGTTTTTAGAAGGGGAGAGTTTGCTACTGACTGAGTGGGAGACAAGGGTAGGTGAGAGCTTCCTGGAAGAGATGACATTTCAGTTGGGGCTTGAAGGATATGTCTCAATGCAGCTTATCTGGCATGAAATTTCTCTGAGAATCCAAGCAATGTTCCTCAGACATCAATATCCCCTAAATCAAATCTCAGATTGTTGTAGATGCTTCTTCCTGCTCTCTTGCAAGCAACACTGGTGACAGACTTCCTGAATGGAATTGACTGCTTTGGCATTCATTTGCATGGTTGGGTTCTCTGCTTGTATCTCTCTGGGTCCAGCCATGTCGGGCATCACTGCTCCATGTCCTGTGGCCATTGCCACACTTAAGCACAAACTCATTTTGGGTTTCCAATTTGCTTCAGTACCTGCTCCGTGCAGGGCACTGGGCTTGGGCTACAGCCTTCAGTTTGATCAGCAACGTTTGCCGAGACATACCAGAATTATATTTGACCCAAAACTCTGGAAAGAGCAATGGTCCAGGGATCAAGACACTTGGTTTCTCAACCCCTGGCTATTGGTAAGGCCACAGGGACTGTATTAGTTTTTTTTTTTTTTTGTTATTGTAACAAATAACAACAAACTTAGTGGCATAAAACAAGACAAATTTATTCTCTTACAGTTCTCGAGGCCAGAAGCCCAAGATGGCAGGGTTATGTTCCCTCTGGAGGCTGAAGGGGAGAATCTATTTCCTTGTATACTCCAGGTTCTAGAGCCACATTCCTTGCATTTTTTGGCTCATTGCCCCTTCCTCCATCTTCAAAGCAGGAAGCGTAGATTCTTCAGATCTCTCTGTCCCTCTGCTTCTCTCCTCACATTCTCTTCTGTCTCTCTGATCGCTTGCCTTCCTCTGCTAAAGATCCCTGTGATTACATAAGGCTCACCTGCATAATCCAGGATAATCTCATGTCAAGATCCTAAATTTAATCACATCTGCAAAGTCCGTTTTGCCGTAGAAGGCAACATTCACTGGTTCTGGGGATTAGGGTGTGGACATCCCAGGGGCCGTTATTCAGACTGCCACAAATGAACTTGGATGGCTCGCTTCCCTCTCTGTGCCTCAGTTTCCTTGCTGTAAAATGAAAGGGTGGGTTAGAAGAGATCTGTCCTAACGCCGGAGGGTTCTGGAATGTGACGATTGATATTGACCTCAGCATGCTCTGTGACTACGCATGCTGGACCTACCTTCCTGCGGGGGGTCCTGTGCCTCAGGGAAGAAGCACTGGGGACACCAGTGTGGAGGAGGAGGCCCTGCTGGACTTGGATCGGCTCTGATCCAGCTTTAGCTGGAGTCAACGCCTCTGGCTGGTGCACCTTCCCGTTCCTTCTCCTCTGCTTTCCTCGTAGATTCCTGAAGCTCCCGACTTCATTAAAACCCTTTTATGGCTGCTGGCACGTATATGTTCCCGCTACATTTTCCACCCTGGAGGTTTACTGGCAGGCATTTGCGCCACTTCAGTATGTTCTGGCATCATGGCGGATACTGGGGCACCTGTCTACAAAACAAGGAAGTTGTTCTGCGCCACATTTGAGAGTTGGTTCGTATGAGAGGATGCTTCCTGGAGGAGTGATTGTGTGCAACTTTTGTGTCTTTTGGCTTCTGTACAGCGAGAAAGGCTTACAAGTATGTTTACTATTTCCTTTGTGTTATTGGGTAGTTACTGTTACCGGCATTTGGAAATATTCGAGTAAATGAGATTTTTTTTGGGGGGGTGGAAACATTGATATGTACTGCCTGTATGATGCACTTCATGAAACACAGGACCGACTTGTACCACGTGTGTGATGTGCTTCATGGAACATGGGACCGATATGGCTCGCTTGCGTTAGTCACCTCCCGGATGACATCTTTTATAAAGTGCTTGCCTCTCTGAGGACATCTTTTATTAAGTGCTCACCTCTCTGGTATTTTATGGCTCAAGTGTAACTGGGAAGTGTGATGCACTCCCTGGGTCATGGGACCGATATGTACTGCATCTGTGATACACTTCATGAAACATGGGACCGATATGGCCCACTTGCAATTGGCACCCCATGTTTTCAGATAATAAAAAACTACCAACAAACAATGATTCAGCATCTGTTTCATTAGTGAAAAAACATAGCATCACCAAACATTTAAAAAGAAACAAAATCAGCCTTTAAAGGGTTATGTTGCTCTTCAAAATGACAATTTAGAGAATTACCGCTCCCCCTCCCGCTAATTTTCAGGAAGGAGAATGAGTGTGAAATGAATCCATTGATGGAGCCCAGACAGTAAATATTTGCCGAATGAATGGAAGAACTGCTGACCCTGACTCCCTCTAGGACACACGTTCTCAGCGGGAGTGGGAACTGGTTCCCAGGGCGGGAACCAAAAAAATCTTAGTCTTTTTATATATAAAGCACACACACACACACACACACACACACACACACACACACACACACGCACAGAGTACATGTAGTGTATATCTGTGGTATTAAAACTTAAAATTTCACAATGGGACAAATAAGAAAAAAAATGTCTGAAAAAGTTCCTAAAAACAAAAAACAGTTAGTTGCTGTCGAAATGATTACAACTCATGGTGGCCCCCTGTGTATCAGAGTAGACTTGTGCTCCGTACGGTTTTTTTTTTTTTAAATTCTTTTTTTGTTTGTTTGTTTGTTTATTGTTGTAGTTTAAATGAAGTTTACATTTCAGGTTAGTCTCCCATACAAAAATTAATACATACATTGTTATGTGACCCTAATTGCTCTCCCCATACTGTGACAGCACACTCCTCCTTTCCACCCCTGATCTCCCGTGTCCATTCAACCAGCTCCTAACCCTCTCTGCCTTCCCATCTCACCTCCGGACAGAAGCTGCCCGTTTAGTCTCTTGTATCTACTTGAGCTAAGAGGCCCACTCCTCACGAGTATCACTTTATGTCCCCCAGTCCAGTTCCTGTCTGAATCCATAGCGTTTTCAATGGCTGATTTTTTGGAAGTAGCTCACCCGGCCTTTCTTCCGAGGTGCCTCTGGGTGAACTCGAACTGTGAAATTTTGGTTAGCAGATGAACATGTTAACTCTTTGCACCACCTAAACAACAGCAACAACAACAACAAAACAGTTGCTTTTGAGTGGATTCTGACACATGGTGACTCCATGTGTTGCAGAGTAGAACTGCCCCATAGTTTTCAAGGCTGTGACTTTTTGGAAACAGATTGCCAGGTCTTTTCTTGGGGTGCCTCTTGGTGGGTTTGAATCACCAACTTTTAGGTTAGTAGTTGAGCTCTTAATCATTTGCAACACACGGGGACTCTAAAAAGGCTCCTTAGGGGAACTATAATGAAGAACACTTTGAAAGCACTGCTCTAGGACCTCATGACTTTTCCTCTTCTCTCAGGGAGAAAGCAATTCTGAGACCACTGAGACATATGAAGATTCATTCCTCTCTCCCACTGTTCTCCTTCAAAGGCGGTAGCCCCCACTGAAGCTCTTCCCAGGGCTTTGCTGCTCATTGCTTTGGGGCCCCTTGGGATATGCTTTGTGGCTCTTGAAGCCTTCAGTGATGTCTTCTGAGAGGAGATAGCTTAGTGTGAGGCAGACTCAGGATCATTCATTCATTCATTCATCCAGTGCCAGCTCCTCTACTTACTGTGTGCCTTCAAGTAAGTTATTTAACTTCTTTGAACCTCAGTTTTATCATCTGCAAAACAGAGATAGTAGCACCTCCTTTATGATGTAAAAGTTAAAATGAGATATGTATGAGATATGGTACACATATGTACTATATGTGGCACAGAGAAGATGAGCAATCAATGCAAAATCTCTTCTGTTCTCACACCAAGATTTACTTTTTATTTTTCCTTCTCTTCCCTCCCCTCCCCTCTCTTCCCTTTGCTTCCCTCTCTTTTTCTTTTGTAGGTGGCGGGGATGCTTTAGAGAAGAATCTTTTCAATCAGTCCTTCTGGGTCCGAGCACATCTGAGATTAATATCAGTCAGAACTTGAGCATCGGTGCCAAATCCTAAACTCCTTGTGCCGACATGGGCCATATGAAGGGACTTTTCTCAGTGCTAGGTAATGCTAATTGCCATGTGATCTGAAGCCAGAGTTGCTTTCCTTTGTTTAATAATTTACATCTTCTCCGAGAACACTGAGCTAAAGTTTAAAATTACAGAAAGAGATGATTTATTTAAATGCCAACAGAGCTAAACTGCAGTAAAATTGCCCAGGCCCCCTTTGTGGGCTGCCACTCACTCGCTACCCAAAACCCAAGGTGGCATTCAAGGGGGTGTGCGCATGAGACAGTGTGAGAGTTAAGCTCTTGAGATCTTAGGTCTCGGTCAAGCTTAGCTTTGTGGGTGTCACCAGCTCATGCTGGCTGAGAAGCACGGCAGGGCTCATCCAAATTAGCACATTACAGTCCCACACCCTATTGTATGGTACTTATCTTTGTATTCATTCATTCATGCATTAAGCATTTATGGAGCCCTGGTGGCACAGTGGTTAAGAGTTTGGCTCGTAACCAAAAGGTTGGCACCACCAGAAATCCTATGGTGCAGATCTACTCTGTCCTATAGGGTAGCTATGACTTAGAATCGACTCAACAACAATGAGTTTTGTTTTTGTTTTTGTTTTTTTTTGGGTTTGCTGTGTGACAGGCACTCTGTTGAATGGTGTGGATAGTTACAAAGATGGAGATGGAGAATTCTACTCTCAAGCTGCCCACAGTCTGGTGCAGAAAATATACATTAATATAGTAGTTTGAATATACCACAGACTGGCAAAAGAGCAAACAAATCTGTCTTGGAAGAAGTACAACCAGAATGCTTCTTAGAAGCAAGGATGGCGAGACTACGTCTCATACACTTTGGACATGTTACGAGGAGGGATCAGTCCCTGGAGAAGGACCTTATGCTTGGTAATGTAGAGGGTCAGCGAAAAAGAGGAAGACCCTCAACAAGATGGATCGACAAAGTGGCTGCGACAATGGGCTCAAACATAGCAAAAATTATGAGGATGGCGCAGGACCAGGTGATGTTTCGTTCTATTGCGCATAGGGTCGCTGTGAGTCAGAACAGACTTGACGGCACCTAACAACAACAGCACTATAGTCAAGTTATCTTTTCCCTCTGCTTCCCCATCCATATCCTCAAGTAGCAACAGAACAACAACACCTGCGGTATTTTTTCTCCTGTGTAGAATTTTGGAGGAGTGGGAGATTGTGTGTGTGTGTTGGTATGTGTGTGTGTGAGGTAATAAGTCAGGAATAATGGGCATAACCATTTTATGAGCCACTACAATATGCCAGGTATGGTGCTAGACATTTTATGTGTAATATTTAATAAATATGTCCAGGAAGAAAAGAAGTTTATGATATATAGAGAGAAATAGCTCTGGAATTTTCAGGAGTGCCCCTTCCTGACCAGATTGAGACACCCAGTTTCACTATACAAGCACACATTAGTTAATGAAGAGCTGTGGCAATTTGATTGTGCTTTGATTTTCTGAAAGAATCTGTAGCACAAGCTGACCCTGACCACCCAGGTGATGAAGGAAACCCTCTTCTTTTTAGTAAGGCTGTGACAGGTATCCCTGAGGTGTCGCCAGTCAGGATGCAGTAGAAGTTAGCTGATATTAACAGTTTCTGTTCCCTTTGACTGGAATGCTCTTCCCCTCGCTGACAGCTGTAAGGCCTACAAATACCACCTTCTTGGGCAGGTCTTCTCTGACCACTGTATGAACAACCAAAAACTTCGTGGAATTTGGTATCTTGGTTTGGAGGTTTAGGGTCTTGTTCATAGGACATCCCAGTTACTTGGCCTAATAACATGTTCAGTACTTCTGCTCTACCTCCTAGTTCTTTGCGTAGCGCCTGCGGTCTTCAAAGCTTGCAAGCAGCCATTCAAGATACAACAATTTGTCTCTATTCACCTGGAGAAATAGAGGAAGAAGGAGCATCAGGAATAGAAGGAAGATATGGACTGTGCTGGTAATTGCCTCCATGAACAATTGCCTCCTTTGTCATGAGATAAGAACTGGATGGTGCCTGGCTACTATTACTAAGCATTTTGATCAGAGATGCTATAGAAGAATCCTGATCAAAAGGATGAAAATGCAGAACAGAATTTTAATTCTCATGGACTCCAGACTTCCTGGAGCCAGAAAGGTTGGATAAACTCCTGAAACTATTGCCCTGAGATAATATTTAACCTTAAATCAAAAATATCGTCTGAACTCTTTTTAAAATCAAGCAATAGTTTAGCTTAACTAGTAAAAGATGTCTGCCTTGAGCATTATGCTCTTTCAAGAACTATATAGGATCAAATTGACAATAGTAACTTTAAAGATTAGATAAGAACCTTACGGGGCAGTGAATTTATGTTAATGGCGGAGGAACAACTCAGAAAAGGAGGGCGAGAATGGTTGCACAACTCAAAGAATGTAATTAGTGTCACTAAATGGTACATGCAGAAACTACTGAATCGGTGTATGTTTTGCTGTGTATATTCTCAAAACTACAAAAAATAAAAAAAAAATGTCTCCAGATCCTAATCACACTTACCAGTTCAATTTTTCTTCATAACATGTATCATCATCTAACATGATATATTTGACTGTATTTATTTTATTCATTTGTTCATTTGCATGCTCGTCCATTCATTTATTTATTCATTTTATTGTAAGTTCCCTCTCCCTTGATGAAAGGTAAGCTCCGTGAAGGCTGGGAGCTTTGCCATTTCCGTTCCCTGCTGTATCCTCAGCCCCTAGAACAGTGTCTGGCATAGAGTGGGTCATCAGTCAATCTTTGTTGAATGAATTAATGAGCTGATACTATTGGGAAGAAATCTCTGTGTAGCCTGGGGGTGGAGTGAGGCCTTTTCTACAATGGCAGTATTAGAGAAAGTACCATTTATTCATCAATTCATTCATTCACTAGGCATTTATTGTGCAACTAAATTGTGCCTGGCACAGTGCTAAGCTTTGGGGCAATAAATATAATGGAAACATGGTTTCTGCTTTCAGGGAACTCAGTCCACCGAGGGAAATGCATACATAAGTAATACTAATAGAAATAATGATGATAGCTCATGTTTAATGGGGTGTACTATGTGCCAGGTGCTGCTCTAAGCATGTTTATGCATATTAACTCATTTAATTCTCGCAACACAATGAAGTTTGTGTAGCTCTTATGCCCATTTTGCAGATGAGGAAACAGAGGCGCAGAGAGGCCACACATCTAATTTCAATGCAGGGTGAGAAATGTTCTAACTGAGGTGTGAGTGATGTGTGTGAAAGCAGCTTATATCTTAACTAAGCACTTTATTCTTTAGATGGGGTTGGGCAGCTTTGAGAGACTTGTTTGAAATAAACACTCTCCTCCTCCTATCCCCACTGGCCAGCTCTTTTAGTTGCTGGATGCTTCTACTCTCCCTCACTCTAGTCCTTGCTGCTCTGGACCTGGTCCCCCTGAACTCAGCAAATGCTCTCGCTCTGACCTCCGTTGACTGCTGTTTTGACCCTGCATCTGCAGGCCCCTCAGTGTTCTACAGCAGCCAGCATGGCTCAGCCCAGACAGCCACATTCCTTGCTCGTCACTCTCAAAGCTGTGATCTCACTCACCCTGCTTTGAGTCCTCTGACCTCAGTGAGGAGGAGAGACTTTGAACAGCCCCTGGATGCCACAACTGCCGGAAAATCTTGCACTCCACAGGATCTTTTCTGAGTCTCCAAAGGAGAAAGTTTAACACCTTCAACTCTCTCACCTTTTCTGCTCCCTCCTCTGCCCCTTCTGGTCTTGAGTGACCAGGCTTTGTGCCTCAAAACTCTAGGAGGTCACTTGTCTTTCTTGCCTAATGATGTGTTACAGAAAACAAGCTTCCATTACTTGCAAAAGTGTGATGGGAGCATGAATATTAATAACTCCCACAGGTTCCCTGCAAACATCCATCACCACAGCTTAGAAGGCTTGTTCTGACTTGCTTGGTATGGGGGTAACTGCTCAACAGAACAATAATAAAGCATTCATGAACCCAGCTTAGGGAGAGCTCTTCCGGGACTTTGAACTCCAGGTTCCTGCAGGGCTGAGGTGGGGAGTGTGCTCTCCGCCACCTGGCCTCTGGCAGGATGATTTTTGACTGTGGTTAGGGACAGGACCTGGCAGATGCATCAGGACCCAGTGGAGCTGGAGCACGGATTGCTCTGTATTCAAAGAAAAGTTCCCCTTACTGACAGCATCTTGGTGAGCAGGTGCATTAGATCTAAGACAAGTCATGTTGGTGTGATGCTGAAGTCGGAGCTGGAGAGCTTGTCCATCTCTTATTTATCCCAGTACAGAATCATAGAACTTCAGGGCTCAAAGATCATCATTTTGAGTAAACTGAGGCCACAAAAGGTAGAAGAGTAGTCCCAAATCAATGGCAGGGCCAGGACTAGAGAATCTGGAGATGACCGTTTCCCTTGGAGAACCTTAGGGCAAGGTACTCAGTTGCCCTTGTCCTTTATTCGGAGCTGCTGGTTGGCACAAATGATTAAGTACTCGGCTACCAAAAGAAATATTGGCTGTTCCAAACCACCAAGAGGTGCCTTGGAAAAAGTTCTGGCAATCTACTTCCAAAAGATCACAGCCATTGAAAACTGTATAGAACGCAGTAGTACTAGGTAACACATGGGGTTGCCATGGGTTAGAGTTGACACAAGGGCAACTGTTTTTTTCTTGGTTTGTCCATTATTCAGGGTTTCCACTAAAATCTGCTGACCTATTCTGCTTTGTGAATGTCCTTTTCTCCTGGGACTCTCCAAGTATACGTCATTCCCTGTCCCCTGGGTCTCAGGATGCTGCTCAGGCTTTCAAAGGGCTGACCCAGGCTGTGATAGAGTTTGGGAGCATCATAATATCACATCTCAGGCAGTGCTGTTCTAGTAAAAAGTACTCCCAGGATCTCAAGGGCATTCCTGGCAGGGCTGCAGGATGAATTGAGTACAAGGAGAATGGAACCCCTTGGGGTTAAGCAACATGACAGCCTTGTTTCTTAGGTTCTGCCACTCCAGGAACCCTATGTGATCTTTGGGGGTTGAGCTCCTGGCTCAATGGCTATTTAAGAACACTTCGGCCTGGGTCCACTACCTGAAAAGCCATTGTTGGGATTTATTTTAAGGTGTAATGTATGTGCTTTTTTTTTTTTTTTTCCTATTTAGGAATTTAAAAACATCCATATTTCTAGCTCACAAAACCCAAATCAAAAGTCATGGGTTTTCTAGAGAAAAATATCTTCTTAGGTGATCTCAGTATGATCAAAGTTGCACCTCCCTTGCTAGAATTTAGGTGGTTAATTAAAGCTATGGTGGTTAATGAAAGTGCTCATTTCCTTGGGCAGCAGCATGCAAACTCTCTCTGCTGTAGCTTCAGCAGTGGTGCGGAAATCTCTGCCATTTTTTCAAGCTGTCAGATTTTCTTGTAGCTGGAACTCCAACATCCTGCATCAGAGTAGGCCACACACAGGGAGGCCATCAAAACATTCGTAGTGTTCTCTCTAAAAGACGGTACTGCAGGGTGTCATTTCCACACAGCGTTCTGCTGTAGGATGCTCTGGGTCACAGCTCCTTGTCTAGCAGTGTTTACTTGTGTCTGGGTCTCCTAGGGCCTGCCATAACAAAACACCACAAAGCGGGTGGCTTTAAAGAATAAAAATTTATTTTCTCACAGTTCTTGAGTCTACAAGTCCAAATCAGGGTCTTGACTGTGTCAATTCCCTCTCTGAGCCTCTCTCCTAGTTTCTGGTGGTGGCTGTCCATCCTTGGTGCTCCTTTGTTTCTTATAGATGCATCTGCGTCTGTTGTCACATGGCGTCAACTTCCCCCTGTGTGTCATTCCATTTTGATAAGACACCACTGAGAAGGAATTAGGACTAGGACCCACCCTACTCTGGTACAACTTCATTTGACCCAACTGATAAAAGAAATATCCCATTTCCCCAAACAAGGTCACATTCACAGGTGCAGGGGTTAGGACTTCAGCATGTCTTTTTGAAGGACACAATTCAATCCATAAGAACTTGGAAGGCAGCTTAGTATCAGCATGGAAGAAGTAAGAGTAGTGGTTAAAGTGCTTGGCCGCTAACCAAAAGGTCCCCAGTTCTAACCTACCAGCCACTTCATGGGAGAAAGATGTGACAGTCTGCTTCCTTAAAGATTACAGCCTTGGAAACCTTATGGGGCAGTTCTACTCTGTCCTGTAGGGTTGCTGTGAATTGGAATTGACTCAAAGGGAGTGGGTTTGTGTGTGTGATTCTGCTCTTTCTGAGTTTCAGTTTTCCACATATAAAATGAAAATAAAAATAACTGCCCTCTCTACCTTATACAATTGTCCTGAGGATAATATGAAACATTTTATGGGAAATACTTTTAAAGACCATGTTTGCTAAACGGTTGTTTTTGTTGGATATTGTCTAGAAATAGAGTTAGTCAAACTTTCTCTAAGGAAATCTGTATCAGCTTCCTAGGGTTGCCATAACAAAGAACCACAAACTCGGTGGCTTAAAACAAGATTTTATTCTCTGAGAGTTTTGGAGGCTAGAAGTCCAAATTCAGGGTGTCAGTAGGGCTATGCTCTCTCCAAAGGCTCTCGAGGGAGATTCTTCCTTGTCTCTCCCAGTTTTTGGTAACTCCAGGCTTTCCTTGGCACGTGGCAGCATAACTCAAATCTCTGCCTCCATTTTCACATGACTGTCTTTTCTCTGTGTGCCCCTGTCTCTGTGTCTCTTCTCTTCTTATAAGAACAACAGTTATGTTGGATTAGCGGCTACCCTACTAACATGAGGTATCACCTCATGTTAACTTAACTGATTACTTCTGCAAAGACTCTTATTTCCAGATAAGGTTACACTCACAGGTATTGCACGTTACTGTTTTGGGGAACAAAATTGACCCATAACAGTATCCAGAAATATTCTTTGAACCATCTGTTATGGATTGAATTGTTTCCCTCCAAAATGTGTGTCTACTTGGCTAGGACATGATTCCCAGTATTGTGTAATTGTCCACCATTTTATCATCTGATGTGATTTTCCTGTATGTTGTAAATCCTGCCTCTATTATGTTAATGAGGCAGGCAGGATTTAACAGTTATGTTAAAGAGGCGGGACTCAATCTACAAGATTAGGTTACATCTTGAGTCAATCTCTTCTGAGATATGAAAGACAGAATTGAGCAGAGAGACAGTGAGACCTCATTACTAACCAGCAAAAAGAGCCAAGAGCACGGGGTCCCTGAGCTCAGAAGCTCCTAGACCAGGGGAAGATTGATGATGAGGACCTTCCCCCAGAGCCGACAGAGCGAGAAAGCCTTCCCCTGGAGCTGGCATCCTGAATTCAGACTTTTAGCCTCCTAGACCGTGAGAGAATAAATTTCTCTTTGTTAAAGCCATCCACTTGTGGTATTTCTGTCATAGCAAAACTAAGAAGCCATTCACAGAATGGTTACTGGGTATGAGCAATAAAAGCTTACAATATAGGAGGGCTCTTTTTCTGGTCAAAAAGGAAGAAGATGGATATGGTGATTACAGCTGATAATGTTGGCTATCTACTCAACATCTATTCTTCCATCACTCCTTTCTCCTTTTCAAAAAACTCTGATTTTTTGTTCATGTATCCACCCTCCTTTATCATGACCACATGTTTCAAGGGAGGCAGGCTTTGACCCAGAAGGAAGTCTTGATTGCTCTAAGCCAGTGGTTCCCAAACCTTAATGTGCATCATTAAAATACAAATTGCTGGATCCCACCCCCAGAGTTTCTGATTTGGTAGGTTTGCATCGGGTCAGAGAATTTCCATATCTAACAACTTCCCAGGTGATGCTGATACTGCTGTTGTGAGGACCACAGTTTGAGAACCATTAGTCTAAGCCAATCATGGTGGCTCCATTCTCCTTGCTGCTTATTGGTTAGGCATGGACATGTGATGCAGTTGTGGCCAATCAGATGTGAACAGTCTGCTGGGGGCTCCTAGGAAAGGTTTTCTCACTCTTCAAAAGACACACAGAGAAAAGAGTGCTCTTTTTCTGCCTGTAATCATTGTTATCTCTGGATGGGGAACCTGGAACCGCTGTATACATTTGTGACTATGAAGGGAGCAACCCTGAGGGCAAAGCAGACACACTGAGAATGACAGAGCAAATAAGATGAAAAGAATTTGAGTCTTTGATGATATCGTTGAGCTGCCAAATTAACTGTGGGACTTCCCAACTCTTAATCCTTGAGCCAAATTGAATTGGAGTTTTCTGTTGCTTTTCGTCAAAGGCAATCTAACAGATGAAGTGATAATGTTACAAATTCTTCTCCCTCATGGGGACATGGGGATAGTCTATATACAGGAGCCTTGGGCCTCATTGGAGGCAATGGGAGGTGCTGCTGCTAGAGGTTGCACTTAGCCATAGACCTTCTACCTATGTCGAGTTCCAAATAGCGGGAGAAGAACCAGGAAGGGACTAATTTTAGGAAGGACTGGAGGTGGTGAGCAAGTTGGGGTATGAGTTAAGCTTTCACAACCTGGGAGATGCTACCAAATTAGAATAGGTTGGGAGCACCTGGGTGGGTAGAAAAGACATACTGGGCTACTAATCATAAGAATAGCAAGTTTTGAGGACTTTATGGACTGAGTGGGACATGATAGGTGAAAAGAAAGGATTGGGAAGAACAGTTAGGAAAGGCAGGTTAAGGGGATCAGAACTGGAAACTAGAAAGTGTAAAAAATGGCAAAAGGACTTGGAAGCTTGTGCACTGACTGAAATGTTATGCCCCCAAATGATACATTATTTTCTTCTGTTTTGACTCCAGCAAAGTGTTTCTCAATGAAAAGACAACATGGAGTCCTTAAGTGGTCTTTATCTAGTGGTATATATGCTATCAGGGGCAATCAGGGATTTTATAACAAGTCCTTAGAATTCACTTTTCCTCATGCTGCATGACTTGTTACAAGTATATCCTTCCATGAAGTATGGGCCTGATCTGTCCAGGGTTATCCATCTTTGACCTGGTATTGGTCCCATTTCCCTTTTCTTACTCCTCTGAGTGTCCTCAATGGGCCAGTACCTACCAATCCTACCTGTAAACGTTGCCTATTGTGGTTCTGATCCTGCTCCTCCCCCCAGTGCCAGGCCTTGAAGGTCTTGGTTCTCAGCATTGGTGATACAACAATGAAAAGGCAAGAGCCTCAGTCTCAAGGAGCTCATAGTCTACAATAGTGCTGTCCAGTTAGAAATATGGTATGAGCCACAAATGCATGCCACATGTGTAATTTTAAGTATCCTAGTAGCCACGTTAATAAAAAGTAAAATGAAGCTGTGATACTGATTTTAATAATATATTTTATTTATTCCACCCATTAAAACCCATTGCCATTGAGCTGATTTCAACTGATAGTGACCCTTTAAGATAGAGTAGAACTGCTGCATAGGGTTTCCAAGTAGCAGCTGGGGATTCAAACTGCCAACCTTTTGGTTAGCAGCCCAGCTCTTAACAACTGTGCTACCAGGGCTCCTTATTTGCCCCAGTGGTTCTCAACCCCGGGAGAGATTTTGACTTCTAGGGGACATTTGGCACTGTCTAGACATGTTGGTGTCAGTGGTAGGATTCTTGCTTTTCATGTGCGGGACCAGGGTTCAATTTCCAGCCAATGTACCTCATACACAGCCACCACTCCTCTGTCAGTGGTAGTCTGAGTGTTGCTATGATGCTGAACAGGTTTCAGTGGGGCTTCCAGATTAAGATGGACTAGAAAGAAAGGCCTGGCAGTCTACTTCAGAAAATCAGCCAGTGAAAACCTGTGAATCATAAGGGTCCAATCTGCAACCAATTACGGGATGGCACAGGACCGGGCAGCGTTTTGTTCCATTGTGCATGGGGTGGCCATGAGTTGAGGGACAATTTGATGGCAGCTAACAACAATAACAGAGACATTTTGGGTTGTTGGAACAGGGAAGGTGCTACTGGCATCTAGTGGATAGAAGCAAAAGATGCTGCTAAACATCCTACAATGCACAGGGGGACAGCCTTCTACAACAGAGAATTATTTGGGCCAAAATTCAAAATCACCAAGGTTGAGAAACCCTTATTTAACCTAACATATCCCAAATGTTAACATTTCAACATGTCATCAAATATAAAAATATATTAATGTGATATTTTACTTTTTTTTTTGTACTAAGTTTTCAAAATTTGGCATGTATTTTACACTTACAGTACATCTCAATTCAGACTAGCCATGTTTCGATTGCTCCATAGCCACATATGACTAGGGCTGCTGTATTTGACACCACGGGTCTAGGGAATTTATAGTTAAAGTCCAGGAAGATCCCTTTGACCCACATTTCCTGGGCTCAGTCTCCATCTGGGTGAGATGTAAAGTACTAGTACTTTAGAGAGACCCAGTGTTATGGATTTAATTGGATCCCCCCAAAACGTGTGCTGTGAATCCTAAACCCCTATACCTGTGGATATAATCCCATTTGGGAACAGGACGTTCTTCGTTATGTTAATGAGACCATATCAGTATAGGGTATATTTTAAGCCAATCAGTTTTGAAATATAAAAGAGCAAATTAGGCACAGAGAACAAAGCAAAAATATCACATGAAGACTGACAAGGAACTGAGGAACGGAAGCTGAAAAGAGAAAAGGACCTTCCCCCAGAGCCAACAGAGAGCCAGCCTACCCTAGAATTGACTCCCTGAATTCAGACTTCTAGCTTCCTCAACTGTGAGAAAATAAATTCCTGTTTGTTAAAGCCACCCACTTGTGGTATTTCTGTTATAGCAGCACTAAGAAACTAAGACAATCCCATAATAAGGAATTGGGATAAAAGGATTGCACAGGTCCCTTAATTATTATTATTAT
>NW_004443957.1:14591815-14607861 GCF_000243295.1 Trichechus manatus latirostris | reverse complement strand
AAAAAAAAAAAGCAACACTAGCAGCCAACAAATGGCACTCAGAGAGCCAGCTAGTGCGGGCTGGTGTTTCTGGACAAGAGACTGTGTCCGCAGGAAGCAGAGGGGGTGAGTGTGGGTGAAGAAGGGTAGAGAGTGGGAAAGCGTATATCACAAATTACTGGAGATCTGCAGCCCCTCAGGAAGAAGCAAAGATGGCACACGGAGTGAGGTACTCGAGCAAAAGGAGGGGGATGTGGGGAGAGGCAAGGAAGAAATACAAAGAAGCGGAAAAAAAGTAACACCAGCATCCAACAAATGGCACTCAGAGAGCCACCCGTTCAGGTGTGTGGAATCCAAGCAGCCGCTGTTTCCTGGTCAAGAGACTGTGGCCGCGGGAAGCAGAGGATGCCGAGTCGGGGTGAAGAAAGGTGAGGGGTGGGAAAGCGTATATCGCCAATTACCGGTTGTTTTGTCTCCCGCTGGAAGTTCAGTGAGGCTGCTTTCTCGTACCCCCTGTTTGCAGGTCTTCGATAGGAGTCCAAGATGGCGGATACGCACTGCGTTAGTTGGTAGAGGACCTCTGCATGAATCTCTCCTCGCTCTCCGTTCTCTGTCAGTTTTCTCACTCCATTTGGTGCTTGGCTGAGTTATTTATCTCTTCATTTGATGTTTTAGGGTTTCAGGATTGTTGTATTCTCTGTTTGGCTTAGTTTTTTGGATCTTTGCTGTGGAGGGTGGCGTGGGGCTTCTGCCTAGAGTGCCATTTTACCAGAACTCCCAGGTCCCTTAATTATTAAACAAAGTAGGAATGCACATATATTTAAGACAATATCCATCCAACCTCTTGCATTGTTTTCCTACAAAATGCCATCAAGAGGTTGTGGTATTTTATTCCCTTTAGGCAAGGTCAACATATTCACTGGGAAGACTACTGAGAGTTTTCTTGCATGCAACTCTGGGGATTTAGATATTGATTACCAAAGCTTCCATGTTGTTAAACAACCAAGCAACACCTTTGCTTCCTCCAAAACACTCTATAACTTTTTTCTTTTGGAAAATGAGAAATGAAGCTTTTCAGGTTAAAAAGAAGATGTTCATATAGTAATCAGAGCTTTAGAACAAGCCCAGCCGACCTTGGTGCAAAGTGCTGCAGTTTGTAAACCTCAATTTGAAGGCTTCACAGTATCTCATTAGCCTGGAGTCCCAGTACAGATAATTCTGTATTGAGTGAGTAATTAAATGTGACATAGAAACAGGCAAATGGATTAGCAACACAGCCAGGGGCCCCTCTGAGGGAGCCTTTCCTGTCACTGTCCACCAGGGAAGGTGTGGAGAGGCTTAGAAGAACTCCTGGAAGGGGAGTCCTGGTGTGAAGGCCAGGCAAGCTTTCCCTCATTATCTGTGGGCCAGCACAATGTGCCAGTAAATGTGAGGAGAAGAGCCTAGTCCCTACAGACATTAGGACACCAGACCCCGTCTCTGAAACAAAGGCACTCCTCCGTGGTGCTGCTAGTCCTTCCTGTGCTAATACTGGGAATCAGCCTCAGCTTTCTCAAGGAGGCTGCTCATTCTACCCTCACAGGATGTGTCTACATGTTTACTTTAAGCCAGAGTGGAGGATGCTACCTATTATTCTGGAGCCCTCTGAAGCCTGAGTATATCTGACAAAGCCAGGCTTCATCTCAAAGAGTATAGATAAAAAGAGCATTTTCTCATTTTTACAGTGTCAGTAAGACACGTGTTTTCATAGACTCGAAGACTTGGAATGGGGCTCATGTAGTTTACCTCTCTGTTCCCAGAAAGGCTCTCACTCTATTTTCTCAGACACCAGAAAATCTACTCTATTTTTTAAAGTCAGCCAGGGAGAAAATTTATAAAATCTTTTTGGAAACAAATTCCATTTCTTGTCAGTTCTGAATCAACATATATTGGCACCTACTCTGTGCAAGGAATTAGGAGCCAAGAAATTAAAGGAAAGAGAAGACATAGCGTCTGCTTTTAAGGGCTCATGAGATACACATGAAAAGACAGGATGTGACAAGTGCCAAATGATGGCACAGCCATTAAGTCTTGTAGGAGTTAAGAAGCTGAAAACAATTTAAGGCTGTGGTAGACAGGAAAAATTTCCTGTAGTAGGTGAAGTTTGAGTTGATCATCTGGGGCTGGATAGAGGGGGAGAGCCTGGTGTGAGGAAATCCCATCTCATACTGTCTTCCTTCCATCCATCCATCCATCCATCCATCCATCCATCCATCCATCCATCCATCCATTCATCCTTCCATCCCTCTCTCCGTCTTTCCTTCCATCCATCCATCCATCCATCCATCCATCCATCCATCCATGCATCCATCCATGCATGCATCCATCCATCCACCCGCCCACCCACTCACCCACCCATCCATTCATACATCTTTACTGTGGCAAATATATATATCACAAAAATTTGCCATTTCACTCTTAAGTGTCAAATTCAGTGACATCAATCATATTCATCATACTGTGCAACTGTCCCACCACTGCCAATTTCCAGAAGATTTTTATCACTCCAAACAGAAACTCCCTTTATTTCTTATTCAATGACTATAATGTTTCATCAGTAATGCAAGGTACCAATGCTACAGAGATGAACGAGGTTTGGTCCTAGCTCTAGGAGCTCACAACTGACTAATACAAATTTCCAGAAACTTGGTCTTCCATAGAGATGTGACTCATAACTCACTCATTTGCTCTTACAACAAATATTTATTAAGCATATGCAATGTGCCTGGCCCTTTGCTGGATGCTAAGGATACAGTGGGAAACAACACAGACAAAACTATTTCTTGATAAAGTTCATGATTTAGAGGAGTGGGGGACAACAAACAAATAATTACAAGTGTGATGAGAGTTATAAAGTGGGAACAAAAAAGTGCCTTGAGTATTCAACCTGGGTTGGGAGAAGCCTCAAATGCAGTTGTCACTCAAATGCAGAACCGAGTTAGCGAGATGAAGGGGGAGAGAGAGAGATGAGGGTAGAAGGATATGCCCATCAGAAGGAAGAGAATGCACACAAGTCAAAGTAGGTAAAATGTGGTATTTTGAGGAACTGAAAATGTCCAAGATGGCGGTAACAAGGATGGAGATGAAGCCCAAGAGCGAGGGGCCCCTCTCAGGTTTGGAAGGTGACCATGTGTCCCCCTAGCACAATGGTCAAGCCAAATCAAAGCTACAGCAGACATCCTTTCTTCTCTCTCACCACTAGGTGTGGGAGAGGAGACTCCTTCCTTGCTCAGTTGCTGAAGGACAGTGAAGAACATGTGCATGTGGTGTAGGAGGGTCTCTGCCCTGGTCCCTGTCCCCGTCGCCTCCCCACCTACCCCACCAGCCTCTCAGGCCAGGACTCATAGACACCCTCCATCTACAAGCGCCGTCCCACAAGTCCCTGAGTTAACTCTGACCACCAAGGAAGTGTTATGAGACGGTGAGTTCCTCACGGGCAGGGAGCTTGTCTTCTTTGTCTTTGTTTTCTCAGCAGCAGCACAGTGCCTGACACCCAAATGCTCAGTGAGTGTGTGTTGCTGCTGTGCCAGGAGGGGTGCCTTCCATTTGAGTTTTTCTTGTGATGACCTGAGCCCTGAACACCGGAGAACACTCCAACTGGCAATTTTTAATGCCACCAGGTAGGCTCATAATTGGGCTTCTGCCTCCATTTCCCTACTTAATTTTCCAGTTACCTGTTGAGACTGGAGATCTGCCCAGGAAGTCCAGCCACCAACATTTACTGAGTACTTGAGTGTAGAGACAATGTCAGATACTGTTGAGGACACAAACAAAATAAAAAAACACAACAGATGACATGGTCCCTGAGCACATGCAGATGAATGCTTGTAATAATTCAAGGTGCTGGATGATCATTAGTATTTTGAAAATGTGAAAATCATCTCGTTCCATTACTTCAAAGGAAAAGATGATTCTTATTATAAATATGACACTTAAGTAATTTCCTCCTTTTTGAAAAAAATTGGTTTTTGTAGTTGCTAACAATTGCTTCTTTCTTTTTCCAGTTGACAGCATAGCAGTTTTAACATTCATTACATTTTTATGTTATGCAATCCACATGAGGTAAAAAGTGGTACTGATTTAGGAGCTGGAATATAGTCTAAATTTCCTGATTGGACATTCAAAGTCTTTCACCACCTAACTCCAACTTCTTTCCACTGTTCTTTTTCATGTACTCTGGGTTTTCCGCTTCATAGTTTTGCTCCTGCTGTCCTCTCTGCCTGGAATGGCCTCCCCCTTTATCTCCACATGTCCACATTTTCTCCCACGAAGACCTCTTTCTTTTCATTTCTGTTTGCGTATCCTCTTCCTCCTCCCTCTGTGACATCTTCTTCTATCCTTGGTTCCTCATTTTCCATAGTCTTCTTGCTGATCTTTCACTTGGTCCTCTGCTTAGAGTCATATTCTCATACATTCACTATACATTACAAGTCCACCCAGAGGTGCCTGGAAAGAAGGATCTGGTGATCTACTTCTGAAAAATCAGCCACGGAAAACCCTATGGAGCACAGTTCATGAGTCAGTCTTCAAAGATAACTGTTTTTTTTTTTGTTGTTTTTTAGTTATTGTTATTATAATAACCATTGTTACACTTTCAAACTACTATTTACAATGTTATTTCTACTAAAAATTCTTTGCAAATTCCAGTCAACAATCTTGCAAGCAAAATTTGAATCAATCCTGCTATCAAGCTGCAGACTGCCTCTTTCCCCCAGAGTGGGGAAGTGACGTGCTTTATATCACAGAAGCATTCACAGGTATCACCAGGAGATGGAGCAAACATACTTGACTCCCTTGTCTGTGCCTTAAGATCTGTCAAGCAGCTGAACACAGTCACTTTGGTGTGACACCAGACGGTGGGGATTGAGGGTTCAGTCTTGATTCATTACGAGGTGCTTTTGATAGCGCCCAAATCCTTTCCTGGAACCTCTTTGTATTTGTGACACGAATTGTGTGTTAAGGGTGCATGCCACATTTTGTCACAACATGACCCACCAATGGTTTGATTTAGATAATGCAGTGAAACGCCCTGGAGTTAAGCAGGGCTCCTTCTCATCATACCCAACCTTCCACCCATGCCACTACGGCTGTTGGGATAGCTGGTTCACATCACATTAAAAAGAATTACCATGATCACTAATGGGTAGTTAGGGACAGCGTTCCAGTTTAAAGGCTTTCATGGGCTGTGAAAGCTAGTGAGTAAATAACCATTTATCAGCCAGTCACTTAGAGGACGACACACGGAACAACGTTCCAGGACTTCCAAATACATAGAAGTCATAGATCATAATGGGGCATAAAAGTTATGTGTGAATAGGCTGTAAAACTGAACAACTGTTTACCTCCATGAAGGTTTTATTTACATGCCCTCCAGCAGATACTTAAATATGCTTCGTACTGAGGCTGTTGATCACAGCTTCAAGCAGAGCTCTAGTTAAGCGGAAAAGCATCTGGTAGATGCCAATTACAGGGTGATTTCAGGGGCCCATTGAAGGCTTCTCTGGCTTCTCCCAAAACTCATTTTGCTTGCTGGATGCTGAAAATTTCTTGAACAAAATGCTAAAACTTTATTTCTATAATTATAGAAAATTCAATTTGACAAATATAATATTGGATTCAATATTAAACACAACTTAAGGCATAAATACCAAAACACAAAACAAAACAAAAAACCGTTCAATGGAGTCAATTCTGACTCATAGCAACCCTATAGGACAGAGTAGAACTGCCCCATGGGGTTTCCAAGGAGCGGCTGGTAGATTTGAACTGCCAACCTTTTGGTTAGCAGCCGAGCTCTTAACCACTGTGCCACCAGGGCTTGGCCAATATTTATAGTGCTACATTCTTTACAGAGGGCTTCCTTATGTGCAATCTCCTTTATTGTCAAACACTCCGGTAAGTTTAATCATTTCCCCCAATTACAAGGTGGGACTTGTGATTTGGAGAAGTTAAGTGACTTGTCTGAGGTCATGGAGAGCTGGGATTGGAATCTAGAGCTTCTGATGATACCTCTTGTCTGGAATCTTTCCACTAGGGCAGGCACTTGCCTAAAGAATTTTACCAAAGGAAATCTGTGACTTAAATGCATACCTTCCTGAGAGCCAGATTTGAAAGGTGGGAGATGTAAACTGGAGAGCAGGGCCAACAATCTTCCTGGGCCCTGCTCAGTGGGGAGCGAGCCTGAGGTCTCTCCTGTGCGGTGCACAGAGCTCCCCACTCCTGGTTTGACCCTGCCCAAGGTAGCAGTGTGCAGTTCCTGGGTGGTGCAAACAGTTAATGCACTTGCCAAAAGGTTGGAGGTTTGAGTCCACCCAGAACTGCCTCTGAAGAAAGGTCTGGCAGTCTACTTCTGAAAAATCAGCCACTGAAAACCTTACGGAGCACAGTTCTACTCGGACACACATGGAGTTGTGATGAGTCAGAATCGACTGGACAAGTGGCTTGATGTTTTGGTTTTAAGGTAGAAGTGTCCCTGTGGGTATGCATGCACTTCTTCTAAGCTTGCTGGGTTGATTCCATTCGACACTTGCATTCCTGGCTAGGATAGGAGGGATTCCTGTCTGACCCCCAGCCTCCTTGGCTAAAGTCCTGAAAGCCTGCTATTTCCTTGCCATTCCTCCCCTCAAGGAGCCTGGGCCCTGTCTTTATGCTCCCACCTCCAGCTGGGTTTTGTTCCTTTGGATGAACCTGGCAGACTGGGTGCTGATGGCTGTTTTTCTTCTGATTCCTGCTAACATGACAGAGCAGTACTGGTTCAGTGGTGAAATTCTCGCCTTCCCTGTTTTTGTTAGGTGCCAGCAAGTTGGTTCCTACTCACAGCGACCCTATGTACAACAAAACACAACACTGCCGGGTCCTGTGCCATCCTCGCAATCATTGCTATGCTTAAGCCCATTGTTGCAGCCACTGTGTCAATCCATCTCATTGAGGGTCTTCCTCTTTCGCTGACCCTCTACTCTACCAAGCATGATGTCCTTCTCCAGGGACTGATCCCTCCTGATAACATGTCCAAATTATGTGAGACACAGCCTCGCCATCCTTGCTTCTAAGGGGCATTCTAGTTGTACTTCTTCCAAGACAGATTTGTTTGTTCTTTTGGCAGTTTATGGTATATTGGATATTCTTCTTCAACACCACAATTCAAAGGCGTAAATTCTTCTTCGGTGTTCCTTATTCATTGTCCAGCTTTCATATGCATATGAGACGATTGAAAACACCATGGCTTAGGTAAGTCTTCAAGGTGCTTTCCCTGCGGGAGGTTCAATTCCCAGCCAATGCATCTCATATGTAGCCACCACCTGTCTGTCAGTGGAGGCTTGCATGTTGCTATGACGCTGAATAGGTTTCAGTAGAGCTTCCAAATTAAGACAGACCAGGGAGAAAGGCCTGGTGATCTACTTCTGAAAATCAGCCAATGAAAACCCTATGGATCACAATGATTAGTGTTCACATTGTGTATGGGGTTGCCCTGAGTCAGGGGCCAACTTGACAGCAGCCAACAGCAACAACTTACTATTGTAGGGAACACAACCAGCTGTTCATTGTTCCTTCATTCATTGAATGCATTTTTATTGAGTACCTACTACATACAAGACACAATCCAGGGCTGATCCTCCTCAGATCTCAAGGTAACCCTAATGAAATGTGAGTTTTCCACACACCGTTAAAAACTGTACTTAGCTTGGCTGTCATCCACTTCATGAGATGCCTTAAAGCTGGGTCTTGGTTGTCTCCAACTCCCATCAATTGGTCAACCACAGGAACCCAATAGCTTGGTAGGGGCACTGAAGTGGCCGGAGGTGACAGTGAGTCATGGTTGGGGAGAGAATATGGGAAACAGGTTCTAGGGGATTTTTAAGACACCATGCTTGTCTTAGTTATCTAGTGCTGCTGTAACAGAAATACCACAAATGGATGGCTTTAACAAGCAGAAATTTATTCTCTCACAGTTTAGGAGGTTAGAAGTCTGAATTCAGGGCACCAGCTCCAGGGGAAGCCTTTCTCTCTCTTGTTGTCTCTAGGGGAAGGTCCTTGTCATCAATCTTTCCCTGGTCTAGGAGATTCTTAGCACAGGGACCCCAGGTCCAAAGGACACACTCTACTCCTGGCACATCTTTCTTGGTGGTATGAGGTCCCTTTCTTCTCTGCTCTTTCATATTTCAAAAGAGATTGGCTCAAGATACAACCTAATCTTATAGATTGAGTCCTACCTTATTAACATAATTGCATCTAATCCTGCCTCTTTAACATCACAGAGGTTAGGATTTACAACACAGGATAAACACATTGGATCACAGAAAGGTGGACAGTCACACAATACTGGGAATCATGGCCTAGCCAAGTTGACATATATTTTTGGGGGACACAATTCAATCCATAACATTGCTGATTTCTTAGTATTACATAGCTTGGCTGGCCCAGGCTCCCAGGAGTCAGTGAGCAAACAGCTCTGTTGAGTGCCAGTCAGTCAGAGAGCCAAAAAGAGCGGGATAATTTATAGAAAAGGGTAGCAAGGAATAACCTTCAGCGTTGTTTAATAACATTACCTTCACCAGCTGCAATCCTTTAGTTTCACAGATACCAGTGGCAATACTTAAATGAATTTGATCTGAATTTCTACTCTATTTATTTCCCCGCTAGCTTCATTTCTAAAATCTCCTTTTCTGAATGACAACTCAATCAATTGAATAACATGCAATTTTACACAGTAGGAACCCATTCCCATATCCCCGTTTGTACTTGTAATTGTCTGCTACTTTCCTAAATAGCCTGTGTATGTTTCAAAGCCAAGTTACTTTCATCTCCAGCCTCCTGAGGTGGAATGACACTGGGAGATGGACACAATTTTGACTTGAGGCTGAAGATTCTCCCCTCTTCGCCTGCTTTTTCCCCTTGCCTCTCCCCTTTGTCACAGCCAGAGCTGCCAGCCCTGCTCCATTGCCCATCATTTCAGTTGTGTTAAGCAATCATTGGCTTGATCAGCTTCATTTTAGAAGCTTTCGGAGATGCTGGGAGATTTTTACTTTGTTTCCCATGCTTTTTGAATCCTGCCAAAGTAAATGAAGGTGAAATGAACATGTATATTTTGGCTTTGTTTTCCCCGGCTGGGTACAGTGATGGACAGGATTGTATTACTGGAGGAATTAAGGAGGAGATGGGCTGCACACATTGGTTCATCCAGAGTCTGCAGGTAATAAACTGGAAAAAAAAAAAAAAGGTGATTGAAAATTTGAATCATTAAAAGCTTTGAAATCAACAGCTTCTTTTAGAATTTCAGTCTTCTGGGATGTACTTTTGTCAGTGCTGCCGTGGTCCAAGCCACAGGCCAAATTGTCAATCAAGATGAGCAGGGCTTGCTCATGGCCCGAGTTTTTTCTGAGCTTATGTTAAAACACTTTTAAAAAGCTGCAGTAACTCTTCTGGGGCACCTGAGCAGCCATCATGGTACAGTCCTACCTTGACTTTCACTAATTTTAGAATTTGCATTTCTTATTATTTGCAAATGGGCTTACAGTTTCAAAATGTATGATCATTTGTATTTTGGTGAAGCATGAATTAGAATTGCACTTGCTGGCTGGGATGCTAGGTTACATGGCTAATGAATGAGTCTGACACCCTGCCCTCAGCCACCCAAAAAAAAAAAAATGCTGTTTTTCACACAATTTATGCCCATGAGGGGGGAAATCGTGTGATATAGGGGAAATTATGTGATATACTGGAACTTATGTGATATAGTGGTTATTTGTGAATTTGGGGAGACATAACCGTCTTAGAATTACTCCTGAGTATCAGGTTGCACTGTAGGTGTATCTTATTGTTATGAAACCCAGTACAGCAAAGCTTTTCTTATCTGAGGATGACTTATCTGGCCATTAAGAAATGACTTATTTTGTGATCAGTACATAAAGAAAAAGGGCCATTGAGCAGACAATAGAGATGTTCCCACATCTATCTGCACCGAAACTCATACTCTTAGCTCATCCAGAACTACCACCTCCCTCTTTTTTCGTTAGTTTGGACCTCAGGGGCAAAGGGTTGAAGTCATCACCCACAAGGTGGCTCACATGTGTTAGTTTATTTTAGTATTTTCCCCCTTCATGTCCCATTTCTATGCCTATTCTTCTCTCCCTCTACATGTAGTAAAATGGATACTAATGTTTAGAATATGTCTTGAAATGTACGACATTCAAATTCGTATAAATGGCATTTCAATATATATCTTCTCATGCTTTTTACTGGTTCTACTCAGCGTAATTTGTGGGATTTATCATGTTGGTGGACGTGCATTTGGTTAATTCTTCTGCTGCATTGTCATCCGGAGCGTGCATGGGCTTGCCTGCAACCTCAGTGATAGACACCAGTGTTGGCCCAATGCCTTGCTGCCACAAACAGCACTATGAGGACCATTCTCTTCTAAGGCCCTTTAAGAGCCGCTGTGAGTGTTTCTGGGGTATTAGCCCTGGAGTGGGATTACAGGTTATAGGGTAAATCGCACGCTTAATTTCACAGTACTGTCAAGTTGCTCTCCAGAATGGCTTCTCCACATTCCTCTCCCACCAGGAGCACACTAGGTTTCCTATTTCCCCACATTTTCATCAATTTAATTGTTTTTGCCAACTGATTCATGTACATGTATTTTTTTAAATCTCATTTACCTTATTTCTGGTAGAGCATCTCTTCATATGTTTATTAGTTGCTTGAATTTCTTCCCACTGCATTATAGGAGGAGGCATATAATGTCATTTTCTTCCATTATTGGTAACATAGTTTAGGGGGGGTATGCTACATCTTTTTATTGTAAAGATGTATTTTTTTCTGCTTTGAAATTAATAAATAATCTCTGGGATGATACTTTGAGACCGTTTAAATACCCTGTTTCTCAAAACCTTTCACCCAATGGTTTTAGCATCCATTGGTGATCTTGCCTGAATCAAGATTATATTGTTAGTTACAGATGGTGATTTTCTTATTCCAGTGTATTTTTGACATTTATTATTGGTATAGTTCTGTAAAGGAGAGCTGCTTGATTTCACATTTAAACATTTTTTACTACAATTGTTGGCTTATTTGTCTTTCTGCAGAGTTTTGTCTGTTATTGTCTTGTATTTTAAGGCTGTAGTGTTAGATGCAGTTGTATTTATGATTATTACGTGTGCCTCAGTTGCCTCATGTGTAAAATGACGGTAATGATACAACCTGACATATTTGTTGTGAAAATCAAATGAGTTAATATATGAAAAGATCTTAGATGAGGACTAAGAATGGTACCTAGTCCTCATTAGTAATAGTCATTACTTTTTGTAATAATATTGCTGTATATTTTGAATCTATTCCTTCTTTAACAATATAGAATGTCTTTCTTTGTCCCTTGTCTGTCTTATACTTTGATTTCTGATTTGTCTGAAATGCAGGTTGCTATTCCAGTTCTCTTTGGTTCATAACTGCCAGACATATCTTTTTATATCTTTTTTACTTTCAGAATCCTTTAAATGTGTTATAAATATTGTATTGCTAGGTAATTATATTTTCATTCAACCTGAAGTGTTTGTCTTTTATTTGGTAAATTCAACCCATCCATGTGTTAAAGTCACTGCTACTTTAGGACTTGTTTTTAGTTAACTTATTTCATATTTTCTGTTTATCCTAATTCCTCCCCGGGAGCCCTTTTCTTTACTTTCATTGGATACTAAACTTTCTTCTGGTTTGTGGTGATTTTCAAGTTAAACATTCTATTTTTATTTTTCTTGTAGTTGCCTCTAACATTAAATTATTTTTATTCTTCCTCTATCAATTACTTTTTTTTTTAAATTGTGCTTTAAGTGAAAGTTTACAGTTCAAGTTATTTTCTCATACAAAAATTTATACACACATTATTATGTGACCGTAGTCGCTCTCCCTATAATGTGACAGCACACTCCTCCTTTCCACCCCGGATTTCCCGTGTTCATTCAACTAGCTCCTGTCCCTTTTTGCCTTCTAATCTCACATCCGAACAGGAGCTGCCCGTTTAGTCTCATGCATCTACTTGAGCCAAGAGGCACACTCTTCACGAGTGTCATTTTACTTCTTAGAGTCCAGTCTAATTATTGTCTGAAGAGTTGGCTTCAGGAATGTTTTCAGTTCTGGGCTAACAGAGAGTCTGGGGACCATGTCTTGCGGGCTCCCTCCCGTTTCAGTCAGACCACTAAGTCTGATCTTTTTACTAGAATTTGAGTTCTGCACCCCACTTTTCTCCACCTCCGTCAGGGAATCTTTGTTGTGTTGCCTGTCAGGGTGGTCATTGGTGGTAGCCAGGCACCATCTAGTTCTTCTGGTCTCGGGCTGATGGAGTCTCTGGTTTATGTGGCCCTTTCTGTCTCTTAGGCTAATATTTTCCTTGTGTCTTTGGTGTTCTTCATTCGCCTTTGCTCCAGGTGGGTTGGGACCAATTGATGCATCTTAGCTGGCTGCTTGCTAGCTTTTAAGACCCCAGACGCCACATACCAAAACGGGATGCAGAACATTTTCTTAATAAACTTTGACCTAGATATCCCCTGAAACCATAGTCCCTAGACCCCAGCCCCTGCTACTCTGTCCCTCAAAGTGTTTGATTGTGTTCGGGAAACTTCTTAGCTTTTGTTTTAGTACAGTTGTGCTGACTTCCCCTGTATTGTGTGTTATCCTTCCCTTCACCTAAGATAATTCTTATCTACTATTTAGTTGGTGAATACTCCTCTCTCTCCCTCCCCACCCTCGTAACCATCAAAGAATGTTTTCTTCTGTGTTTAAATCTTTTCTTGGGTTCTTATACAATATTTGGGCCTTTGTCAAATATCACTGCTCATAGGTAGATGAATTTATGTCTGGATTCTCAATTCTGTTCCATTGGTTTATGTATCTGTTGTTGTACCAGTACCAGACTGTTCTGACTACTGTGGCAGTATAATAGCTCTAAAATCAGGTAGTGTGAGGCCTCTTACCTTGTTCTTCTTCAGTAATGCTTTAATTATCCAGGGCCTCTTCCCTTTTCCTATGAGGTTGGTGATTTGTTTCTCCATCACATTAAAAAATGCCATTGGACTGTGGGGACCCTGGTCTTGAGGAATATCTAGCTCAACTGGCATAACACAGTTTATAAAGACAGAGTTCTACATTCTACCTTGGTAAGTAGAGTCTGGGGTCTTAAAAGCCTGTGAGCAGCCATCTGAGATACTCCACTGGACTCACCACTCAGGAGCAAGGGAGAATGAAGAGAACAAGATACAAGGAAAAGATTAGTCCAGAGGACTAATGGACCACAGCTACCATGGCCTCTGCCAGACTGAGTATAGTACAGCTAGATGGTGCCCGGCTACCACCACTGACTGCTCTGACCAGGGTCACAACAGAGGATCCTGGGCAGAGCTGTAGAAGGACGTAGAACAAAATTCTAACTCACAAAAGAAGACCAGATTTACTGGCCTGACAGACTGGAGAAACCCCGAGACTATGGCCCCTGGACACCTTTTAACTCAGAGGTGAAGTCACTCCCGAGGTTCACCATTCGGCCAGGGATTGGACAGCCCCATAAAACAAAACGAGACTAATGAGGTACAACAGTCCAGGGACAGGGACTAGAAGGCAGGAGGGGACAAGAAAGCTGGTGATAGGGAACCCAAGGTAGAGAAGGGACAGTGTTGATGTGTTGTGAGATTGTTAACCAATGTCATAAAACAATATGTGTACTGTTTAGTGACAAACTATTTGTTCTTGAAACCTTCACCTAAAGTACAATAAAAAAAAAAAAATGCCATTGGAATTTGGATCAGGATTGCATTGTATCTGTAGATTGCTTTGGGTAGAATAGACATTTTCACAATGTTGAGTCTTCCTATCCATGAGCAAGGAATGTTTTTCCACTTATGCAGGTCTCTTTTGGTTTCTTGTGGTAGTGTCTTGTAGTTTTCATTGTATAGGTCTTTTACATCTCTGGTTAGATTTATTCCTAAGTATTTTATCTTTTTGGGGGCTATTGTAAATGGTATTGATTTGGCGATTTCCTCTTGGAAGTTCTCTTTGTTGGTGTAGAGGAATCCAACTGATTTTTGTACGTTTGTCTTGTATCCTGATACTTCGTTGAAATCTTCTATTAGTTCCAGTAGTTTTCTTGTGGATTTCTTGGGGTTTTCTGTGTATAAGATCATATCATCTGCAAATAGAGATACTTTTACTTCTTCCTTACCAATTTGAATGCCCTTTATTTCTTTTTCTAGCCTAATTGCTCTGGCTAGGACCTCCAGTACAAAGTTGAATAAGAGTAGTGATAAAGGGCATCCTTGTCTGGTTTCCATTCTCAAGGGGAATGCTTTCAAAGTCTCTCTATTTAGGATGATGTTGGCTATTGGCTTTGTATAAATGCCCTTTATTATGCTGAGGAATTTCCCTCCTATTCTATTTTGCTGAGAGTTTTTATCATGAATGGGTGTTGAACTTTGTCAAATGCCTTTTCTGCATTGATTAATAAAATCTTGTGGTTCCTGTCTTTTGTTTTATTTATGTGATGGATTACACTGATTGTTTTTTAATGTTGAATGACTTGCATACCGGTATGAATCCATTTTTCTGATATGTTGTTGAATTCTATTGGCTAGAATTTGTTGAGGATTTTTGCGTCTATGTTCATGAGTGATATTGGTCTGTAATTTTCTTTTTTCGTGGTGCCTGTACCTGGTTTTGGTATCAGCGTTATGCTGGCTTCATTGAATGAGTTTGGGAGTATTCCTTCCTTTTCTATGCTCTGAAATACCTTCAGTAGTAGTGGTATTAACTCTTCTCTGAAAGTTTGGTAGAATTCTCCAGTGAAACTGTCAGGGCCAGGGCTTGTTTTTTTTGGGAGGGAGTTTTTAAATTACCTTTTTAATCTCTTCTTTTGTTATAGGTTTATTTAGTTGTTCCACCTCTGTTTGTGTTAGTTTGGGTAGGTAGTGAGTTTCTAGAAATTTGTCCATTTCCTTTAGGTTTTCAAATTTGTTAGAGTACAGTTTTTCATAGTATTCTGTTATGATTCTTTTAATTTCAGTTGGGTCTGTTGTGATATTGCCCATCTCATTTCTTATTTGGGTTATTTACTTCCTCTCCTGTTTTTCTTTTGTCAGTTTGGCCAGTGGTTTATCAATTTTGTTGATCTTTTCAAAGAACTAGGTCTTGGTCTTGTTAACTCTTTCAATTGTTTTTCTATTTCATTTAATTCTGCTCTAATTTTTATTATGTGCTTTTTCTGGTCCCCAAGGACTTCTTTTGCTGCTCTCTTTCTATTTGTTCCAGTTGTAGGGTTAATGTTTTTAATTTGGCCCTTCTTTTTGGATGTGTGCGTTTATTGCTATAAATTGACCTCTGAGCACTGCTTTTGCTGTGTCCCAAAGATTCTGGTAAGATGTGTTTTAATTCTCATATGATTCTATGAATTTCTTTACTCCATCCTTAACTTCTTCTATAACCCAGTAGTTTTTGAGCAAGGTGTTGTTCAGCTTCCATGTGTCTAATTTTTTTTCCTTGCTTTTTCTGTTATTGATTTCTACTTTTATGGTTTTATGGTCAGAAAAGATGCTTGATAATATTTTCATGCTTTGGATTCTATTAAGGCTTGCTTTATGGCCTCATATGTGGTCTATTCTGGAGAATATTCCTTGTGCATTGGTAAAGAAAGTATACTTGGCTGCTGTTGGGTGGAGTGGTCTGTATATGTCTATGAGATCAGGTTGGTTGATTGTGACATTTAGATCTTGGGCATCTTTATGGAGCTTCTTTCTGGATGTTCTGTCCTTCACCAAAAGTGGTGTGTTGAAGTCTCCTACTATTATTTTGGAGCTGTCTGTCTGTCTTTTCAGAACCGTTAGAGTTTGTTTTATGCATTTTAGAGCCCTGTGATCGGGTAGGTAAATATTTATTATGGTTATGTCCTTCTGGTGTATCCACCCTTTAATCATTATATAGTGTCCTTCCTTATCCTTTGTGGTGGATTTTACTTTAAAGTCTATTTTGCCAGAGATTAATATTGCCACTCCTGCTCT
>NW_004443957.1:14555366-14590809 GCF_000243295.1 Trichechus manatus latirostris | reverse complement strand
TGTCTAATTCTGAAATTTTATTGTTAATCTTCTGGATTTCTGTTTGCTGTCTCTCTATGGATTCTTGCACCATGTTAAATTTGTCATTGTGCTCTTGAATAATCTTCTTAAGTTCCCCTATTGTTTTGTCTGTATGTTCCTTGGCTTGTTCTGCATTTTGTCTGATTTCCTTCCTGATATCTAGAAGAGTTCTGTATTAATCTTTTGTATTCTGTCTCTGGTAATTCCAAGTTCTCTTTCTCCAGAAAATTTTTTGAGTCTTTGTTTTGGGAGCTTGCTGAAGCCATCATGGTCTGCTTCTTTATGTGATTTGTTATTGACTGTTGTCTCTGAGCCATCAATAAGTTATTATATTTATTTTATATTTGCTTAATGTGTCCTAGCTTCTTGTCTTGTTTTGTTTTGATATGCCCAAATAGGCTGCTCATGTGAGCTAGTTTGATTATTGGCGCCTTTGAAGCTCTAATGTCCTGTCACCAGGTGGTTATATCTGTTACTAGGTATGTGAGCCCAGGAGTCCTTTTACTTTTCTTGTATGGATTCAGCTCAGGTGTCCAGGTAGTCAGTTACGAATGTGTGGTATAGGCTGTCACCTACAGTCCTAGAGGGGCAGGGGTGATTGGAGTAGACACAGTAGGGGGTCACGTGCTCAGCAAGGCAGGGGGCTGATGGCTGCCTCTGAGTGCCTGGGAGGAAAGCGTGTCTCTATTCCCTAGAGCATGTAGGTGGTTGGGTTTTGCAGCTGGACTATGGGTACCCAATGCTGTTGGCTGTAAGAACTGGGAGGCACCACTTATTCTTGGACCCCTGTTGCGGGTTGCTAGATAGCATGGGTGAAGCCACCAGTCCTCAGGCCCCTGACATGGGTATGTGAGGACCCTGCTTAATGGGCAGAGCGATGTCATATGTCACAAACCTGCCACTCCACCATATAGGTGATATAGTTGAAGTAAGGCTTCAGGTATATACCCTTGTTGTACTGTGCTAATGAAGGTCTATACTGTTGAAATAGACCCACCCAGGACTACGCATGGGTGAAAGGCATTCAAAGTCTATGGACCCTTTATGTCTGTGCCTAGGGAGCTGCACCTGCCCTGAGTTCCCGGCTTAGGGGAGCTGGCAGATTATTTTTTCCTGTTTGTTAATTTGTTCCCTCTCCAAGCCCAAGAGAATGGCTCATGGCAAATGACAGGTCTTACCTCAAGCCCAGGGGACATGGCATTCGCTGAAGCCAGCCTGGCACCCAGTGCAGAGTGGGGAGGGAGCAGGTAAATGAGAGTTTCTTCCCAAATGGGGTGTTTTTTGTTCCACCTGGTAGGTTAGACACATATACTTATCTGTTGACTATTGAGCGCCACTTTTCACTGGTTCTGGAGGCTTGAGTAGATTCTCTGCTGTTCAGTCTCTCCCAAAGTGGAACACTTGTCCCGAACGCCACTGCCTGCCTCACTGCGCAGGCCAGCTGATCCAGCCTGCAGGGTGTTGGTTCCTGCTGGGTCAGGTCTGGCAACTGCTCGCTGCTTCTGAACCATCTCTCCCTCCCCCTGCCACTCAGTCCGATTCCTCAACTTTGCCTTTGATGTTCAGGGCCCCTAGATTGTCATATATAATCGATTCACTTGTTTTTTTTCAGGTCTTTTTTGTAAGAGGGACCACCAGAAGTGTCTGACTACTCTGCCATCTTGGCCCTGATAGATACCTGATAGAAGTATTGATTTCTTTATTTAGCTCATTTTAAAAAAAATTTACACATCAATTGTTACTAAGGCCTTCATACATATTTCATGGCATCCATTTGGATTAATATCTTTTCCTTTTGGAGTACCTCCTTCAGGATTGTTTTCAATGAGGGATTTTGTGTAGCAAATGCTCTGAAGCCTTATGTTACCACTAATATTTTATTTCACCTTCTTATAGAAATGATAGTTTAGTTAGCTATAAAATTCTAGGTTTGAATTTATTTTCCCTGAAAACTTAGAAAATACTTTTCCATTGAATTCTTGTATCCAGTATTACTGTTGAGAAGTCAGGTGAAAATTTCTTTTTCATTTCTTTGTAGGTAGTCTCCTTTTGTTTTCCTCTGAAGCCATTGGAATTTTCTCTTTGACTTTATAAATTTTCTCTTTTTCACTATCATGAGTTTAGGCATTTTCTCTTATTTAATTCATTTGACAATGTATAATCTCTTTGATCTGAGGACTCATATCTTTAATTCTTAGAACTTTTGGTCATTATTTTGTGAAATATCTTCACCCCTCTATTTTTTTCTTCCCTTTGGAGATTCAAGTCTTATGAATGTTAACATGTCTACGTCTATCCTCCACATCTCTTAACTTTTCTAATATCATTTTCTTCTCTTTATCCTTTCCTGATGACTTCTGGATATTTTTCAAATGGATCTTACAGCTTCCTTATTTATTCTTCGACCAGCATGAATTTGACTGTTATATACTTAAAGTTTTTAAAATATAGCATCTACAGGTGGTGCTACTTTATGACTTATTATTCTTGCTTCATCTCTTAATTATTCTCTCTTAACGTTTTGAGAGTATTTGATATATATAGTTCAATTCTTGTTCTGTGTGGTCCATTCATCTTGCAGTAAATGTCATAGTTGTTCAATTTGTTGTAATTCTTTTATAGTTATTGTATTTTTCTGCTGTCTTGTTATTTTTCTCTAAAGCTCATATTCTTCTGGGGTTATACCTATATCAACTGATAATGTGTCTCTGGGGGAGGAAATAAATCTGTATTCCTGTATGTGAGTGTTGTGTGTGTGTGTATGAGAGGGAGAGGGAGAGAGGGAGGGGCAGGAAGAGAGAGAGAGAGGGATACCTCAGAGCAGAGCACTTCTGGTGTTACTATTACTTAGAGTTTCTTTAATTTGGGGGATTAAAAAAATACAAACATGGGTATATGTCTTGGTAGACCACAGTAGATTAGAATAAACAAGTTAAAAGAGAGGTAACTTCTAGGCAAGCACATGTTACAGTAGCAAGAAATGATAGATGACGTTTTAAAGGGTGAGGAGAGGACCCAAAATATGTATATACACAGAGATGAGTAGAAAAAATTGTCCAATATACCGCCATGCTTCCTGAGGCCATTACTGTATAACAGTTTAGAAAGGCATTTTAAAAAATAATACCATCAAGAGAAAGTTAAATACAAAATTCAAACAGTATATTGATGCATGTAGCATTTAAAAAACCAAACCTGTTGCCCTCCAGTCAATTCAGACTCATGGAGACCCTAAATGTGTCAGAGTAAGTGTATGTATAAAAACAAACAAACAAACCCGTTGTCTTTGAGTCGATTCTGACTCATAGTGACCCTACAGGACAGAGTAGAACTGATCCATATGGTTTCCAAGGAGCAGCTGGTGGATTTGAATTGCTGACCTTTTGGTTAGCAGCCCAGCTCTTTAACCACTGTGCCACCAGGGCTCTGTATGTCCAACAGAATTTAGAAAGATTACCATAGGAATGGTTAAAAAAAGATTTGATGCTTTAAGGGGTAAGCATCAATTATCTGAACAATTAACTATGTGTATTAGTTTATTCTTTCAGGATTTTGGATAAATGATAAATTGGGAAAAAAAAGGACAGATTTCTTGACATTATCAGAAGGCTTTAAATTTAGATCATTTTCTTTTAAATTTGATCATGGTTAAAAAAGAGCCCCTTAAAGATATTTATTGCCTAAATAATTCTGTGTAACAAACCATTCCAAAAGTCAATGACTTTAAACAGTAAATATGAGTCTATGAATGGCTGGGTGGCTCTGATGATCTGGGGCAGGCTTGGCTGGACCTGTCTGCTTATGCATCTGTAGTCAGCAGGTGGGTCAGATATGGTCTAGTGTGTCCTCATTCACATGTCTGGCAATCAAGTGGTGATTGGTTGAGGAGTTATGGGAGATTGGGCCATGTAAAGCTCAGCATCCAGCAAGCTAACTGGGCTTGTTCTAAATGGTGTCTGGGCAGGATTCCATGAGAATAAGTAGAACCACTTAAGACCTCTTGATATTAAAGCTTGGAATTGGCACATGGTTATATTTGACACATTCTTACTGGCCAAAGTAAGTTACAAGACTACATTCAAGGGGATAGGAAAATAGGCCCCACATCTTGATGGGAAGAGCTGCAAAGTCACATTACAAAGGTCAAGGACATAGGGAGGAGTGAAGAATTGTGACCGTTTTTTCAATCTATCTACCACACCCCACTGGGCAAGTAATCAGCTCTGCTTGGCACAGTAGATTTCTTTTTTTGCTTATTGTTGTAGTTTAAATGAAGATTACATTTCAAGTTAGGGCACAGTAAATTTCTGAATAGAAAAAATGATGTTGAGGGGAGTGGCAGATGTTGAGTTAGGGACTTCTTAGTCATGAGAGAAATATCCATGGTTTAGAGATGGGTGTTGATGAAAGGAAGCTAATAGCAACAGGGAGATAATAGGGATGGAATATTGCAAAGTACAGTAATGTTTTGTGAATACTGTTTAAAAGAGTAAATTGCTGAGTGGATATTACAATTTTCAGTAGGTACAGCCTCAGACAACATAGAATTGGCCATAAACTTGATCACAAATCAATCACCAAATATTTACTAAGTAATTACCATAGGCCAAGCGCTTTTGTAGTGTCTGGAGGAATACAAAGAATAGGACAGCTTGGCCCTCGAAACACTTTCAATCTATTAACCCATAGCCATCGAGTTGGTTCCAACTCATAGAGAACATATAGGACAAAGTAGAACTGCCCCATAGGGTTTCCAAGCAGCAGCTGGTGGATTTGAACTGCCAGCCTTTTGGTTAGCAGCTGAATGCTTAACCACTGCGCCTCCAGGGCTCCTTCAATCTATTAGGAAGATATGATATTCTCAAAAAGAAAGCCAATAGTACCAGCTAAAATATAACAGATATTAAAAAAGTGGTCCACAGGAATGGCAATAAAACATTTAACTTTAAAGAGATTTAAAAAAATACCCGTATATCTTCAATAACATAATTAAAACCAGTGGAGAGTAAGATTCGCTTTTCATAACTAGGCCATCGAAGTATTTAAATTCCAAAAAGCAAAGGATGTTTATATTAAAATTTAGTCACAAATGGCACCCTACTAAGTGACTTTCCTATGAGTATGAAAGAATTACTGTGACTTTGAAACTTGCTCCTCAAAATCCGACTCTATGAATTAAACCTAAGAGAATGAACGTTTTCCAAGTCTTCTGCACTTGAGTCTCCCCACTTGTTAACCACTAATAACAAAACTAACTTACTCCATGTGTTGAGATGAGAATTAGCTAAAAGAAACTATTGCAAAGCATGGTGGACATCTTAGGAGCTATGGAACTAGGTCAATAATGGAAGTTGGCACTCTCCCAGTTTTACATGAAAGGGAGAAGCAGTTGGATGACAGTTGAGTGACGATTTAACCTGCTAATCAGGCAGCTGGCAGGAAGCCTGGTGATAAATGGAAGAAGGAAATTTGTAGAAGACAAAGATAGGGGCAACACAGCAGATCAAATGCTGTATTTCTTAACAAGGGCAGCACTGGCACTTTGGGCAGGACGACTCTTTGCTGTACAGAACTGTCCAGTATGTTGCCGAATACTTAGCATCACTGGCCCTTGGGAACTAAATACTGATAGGGCCTCCTCCCCCACATGGCTTGTGAAAACAGCAACAACTCCACTAAGAAATACCAACTCATTGTCAAGGAGTTTAGAGGGAGCAGAGTTTGAAGATACAACAATAGGGAAAGTGAAAGATCCAACTAGAATGACAGCAATACTTTAGTATTCAAGTGGATTTAAGTCAAATTAATCCATTTTGCACAGAGCAGCCAGATTATTATTCTTAAAAATTTTCTTTCATCTCATCATGCCTCTGCTCCAAAGCCTTCAATGATTCCCTGTTGCTTATCAATGAAGACCACATTCCAAGGGCTAACATTCACCTTCTCTCTGCCACTCATTCCCAACCCTCCATACTGTTTTCTTATGTGGACTTTTCTGGTTCCATTCAATAAAACCTGTTAAAAGAAGCTTGGATAACTCAGAATGATCAAGATGAGAAATGAACTAACTTGGAACTATTTTGTGATTGAAATTTTAATGAAGAGTTTCAAATGGGGTCAATTCCAAGGCATAAACCTTTGTTGCTCTGATATTGGTACTTGTTAGTAGTAGCATCCTCATATTGCACCAGCCTACTTTCCTTCTGCCCTTGCCTAACTTAGAATCCCTTCTCCAATGTCGTTCTAATCACAGCTGTCCTGTTTGGACCACAGACATTTGTCCGGTACCTGCTTCCGCATGTTTTCCCCCACCCTTTCCACCTGGTCTTCTTTGCTTTGCATGGGTTATCATTTTTGGGGTCCAAACTTCAGTGGTAGATGCTTCAGTTGAATACAAGATCTAATGCTGCCTGAAAACCTTGAGGCTTCAGGGTCTATAAATTTAGTATTTTCTTTGTTATCCAGTTAGATTAAACCTTTACTTAGCATTGTTTTAAAATGAAGAATACCTATAGTGTTGCACAGAAAAAGTACTGTATAAATGCATATACTCTTAGGATTTCTAGCCCATAAATCAAAGCTCAAGTTTCCATTCATGACAGAAACCTGGGAGCAATCTATCTCTGGCTCCTCTCTCCCCTCTCCCTAACCAATGCCCTCACCTTGATGACCCAGCCCCCTAAATAGTTCTTAAAGGTCTTCCCTCCTTTCAAACTTACTCAGAAATCCTTAGTTTAGGCCTTACCATTGCTCACCTGGATTATTACAGATAATTACTAAATTGTCTCTTTGCTTCTAGGCCTCCTCCTCTAACTCCTCCCAAAAAACCCTCTCATTTCCACCAAACCCAACTTTTACCATGTTACAGCCCTGCTTACACCCCTTCAATGTATCCTCATTACACCTGGGGTAAAATCTAAACGATTAAGTAAAGCATGAAGGTCTTTTCATGGCCTGGTACCTGCTCATCTTCCCAGTGTCATTTCCTCTTCCTTCTCTCTACCCTCTAGTGGGCCAAATGATCACAGCTCCCAAATCACATTATGTATTTTTAATGCCTAAATGCTTTTTTAAACACTATTCCTTCTACTTGGCATGCCTTCTGTCCTTCCCTCTCCCTACTTCTCCTTAAAGATTAATCATCCTTCCAGACTCATCTCTCTGGAGTCACCTCCTTTTAGCAGCCTCCCCTGATCTACCTGTCTAGGTCAGATGTCCCTTCTCTGTGCTCTGCAAGCTCCCTGTGCATTTCTTTGCCTTAGCATTTATCATACTGCATTGAAGTGATCTGTCCAGCTGCCTGATTCCCCTCTAGACTGTGACTTGGAGGCTAAAGTCTGTTTGATTCATCCTCATACCCCCTACCTCCAGCCCAGTGACTAGCTCAATAAATGTTTCCTGAAATTTTGACTTCAAACTTGTAAATAGATTGGGAATCTTTATGAGTGAGACAGTCCAAAGAAAAATGTGGAGTTGAGAAATATTTGGTAATATGAGGAGTCCTTGAGTGGTGCAAATGGTTACACGCTCAACTGGTAACTGAAAGGTTGACAGTTTGAACCCAATCGGGGCATCTTGGAACGAAGACCTGACAACCTGCTTCAGAAAACTCTATGGAGCAGTTCTACTCTGCACACATGGGGTCACCATGAGTTGAAATTGACTTGACAGTAACTTTTTTTTTTTTTTAAATAACAGACATTTTAGGTCAAAAGACACCAGGCAATTTTCATGGTCTCAACAAGTGGTTTACCTTATGTTAATTAGACCAAAGGATTCTATGTGTCCTCTGATCTTTCTCCTTCTGACTTGGGAGGATTGAAGGCAGGGCCCTGAGTAAAGTAGCTTCATCAGGAAATAGGGGTGAGTGGTGCTTGTTATGGAAGGCTGCAGGGAATCAATCTTCTCTTGCCTTGGGATATAGAAGGGTGTGTGTGTGCATGTGTGTGCATGCATGTGTGTGCATGTGTAGTGATATCAGGCACCTAAGACCTCAATGATGGAGGACATTACTCATTAATAATAATTGCTAACACTTATTGAGCACCTACTATGTGCCAGGCAGTATTCTAGGTGCTTTGTGTGTGCATTAGCTCATTTAATCTTCACAACAACCCCATGAAGCAGGTAATACTATTCATTGTACCAATGAGGAAACTAAGGCACAGAGAAGTTAAGCAACATGCTCAAGATCACCAGCCAAGAAATATCAAGGCAGATGTAATCTCAGGCAGTCTGACTTGAGAGCCCAGGTTAAAGCTCACCTGCCTCAGCCATCATGCTATTCTGCCTCTCGTTACCACCACAGCCCAGAGTCAGTACTGTTTACCATGGAAGCCAAGGTCTGCAGCTGGCCACTAGGAGTGGGAAGGGGTGTTGCTCTTTGAGGAGCTGTAGGGACCCCCACCTGATGGACCTCTTAGTGCAGGGGCAGCAGGCTGTCCCCAGAAGGTAAGTCTCAATGGGGATCATACGTAGAAGTGTGCTCTGTAGAGGAAGAGCTGCAATCACTGGCCAGACCATAGGTTCCCGTTGCATGCCTAGTCCTGGTTGGAAGTTGGCGCAGGACTGGAGGAGGGTGTGAAGTGACCCTGCTGGCCTCAGAGAGTGAACTAACCCCATGGGGACTGCTTGGAGTAGAGCCTACTAGTGCTGAAGGTTGCTATGAAGTAATACAGCCATGATTGAGAGGCTAAGTGCCAGGAACTGTGCTGGAACTCTACATATATTGAATTCAATTCTCATACCAACCCTGTAAGGTGGATATTCATCCTAAATTATTGATGAGGAATCAGTCTCAGAGAGATAGTAACTTGTTCAAGTCACAACATTAGTAAATCTCTCAGCTGGGATTTGAGTTCCAAAGCCCGTCCTTTTAGTCCCATCCACTGCTCTCCTATATAATGCCTGTTGCTTTTCCATTTCTTTTGACAGAAATTCCTTCACTGGGTGAGCACTGTGACTTGTCTATTGGACTGCACAGTAGAAATATTTTTCCAGGACCTGGAGGAGGATTCCAATCAGGAGGATCATGACATTCCCCATAAAAAAAGCAGTGTGAAATTCACTTTTAACCCCTGGGTGTTTACACTAAGAATTCACCTCAAATTCTGTCTTTTTCTATTCCTGACTTTTTCACATGCCTGGGAAGTTGGCAAGAACAAAGCTAAGTGTTTGGAGCCCTGAGAGCAGGAAAGGAGGATGCATGGGCAGCAGCAGGAAGCAGCTGGCTGGGGGCCGAGGCCCCAGTGAGATGACCCTACAGTCAGCCAAGATCTGTGGACTTAATCCTGTAGGCATAGGGTCCTCACGGAGCATTTCTGAGTTGGGAACTACATTAGTTTCCTAGGGCTGCCATAGCAAAGTGTCCCAAATTGGATGACTTAAAACAACAGAAATTTATTCTCTCACAATTATGGAGACTAGAAGTCTAACATCAAGGTGTGGTCAGGTCCATGCTCTCTCTGAAAGCTCTAGGAGAAGATCTTTCCTTGTTTCTTCTAGCTTCTGATGGTCCTAGATTTTCTTTGGCTTGTGGCAGCATCACTCCAATCTCTGCTTCTGTTTTCACATGGCTATCTTCTCTCCGTGTCTCATCTCCTCTTTTTAGAAGAACACCACTCATATTGGATTAGGGCCCACCCTAATGACCTCATCTTGATTATATCTGCAAAGATCCTATTTCCAAACAAGACCACATTCACAGGTACCAAGGGTTAGGACTTCAACATATCTTTTGGGGGACACAATTCAACCCACAATAGAGGGTGATGAAATCAAGATATATTTTCGGTGGATTATTCTGGATCATGTACATGATGGATGGGGTGAGGGAAAGACTGAAAGAGAGGAGGTACTGCAGGCATACAGACAGTGTGATGTGGGGCTGACCAAAGATGATGGGAGTGGGCATGAAAGCCAGGCACAGATGGGAAAGACATTACGATGCTACAAAGAAGGACTAACAGGATGTGCTTGATCGTGAAGTGACAGAGAACTCTGTGAGGTGAGATGAGTAAGGCATCATGACAGAACTGGCGAAATCAGAGATGGGAACTCGTTTAGGGAGAAAAAGAGTTCAATTTTAAACAGTTATAGAATCTTAGATTTTGGGGAGTATTTTGAAAAGGATCAAATCAGAAATTTTTCCATTATAAAGACCACGCTTGACTTTTACAGATGCCCTAATTTGGCAAATGTGGATCTTTTACACATCTATTCAGGGCTCCTAAAGACAAAGATGAGCCTCCTGCTTCCAGTGATCATGGGGCTCCAGATTGAAATCAGCCTCAAGATAACAAACCAGGTAATTATTTCCATCCTTCCTATGACAGTAATGGTGTGGAGGCAGGCAAAAATTCATCAGAGGTGGCTACGCGAGTCCCCGGGGAGACTCATTATAAAGGAGCTGATAGTCAGAATCTGCCTCTGCAGCATCACACAAGGGTTCTGTAGTGACGGCCGAGGGCCAGACCATGCTTCCAGAGTAAAGAATTGTGGGGATGAAAAAGAGAAAGACATCTACATCCTACCCCAGTACCCTACCAAGTCTGTGTGGATGGTCCAAACCAGTCATTAGAAACACAGTGCAATAAATATTGAAAGAAACTTCTGTAAATATCCTAGAAGACAATGAAATTAGAAATAATAGGCAGATGGGTTTTTATTCAAAGCAAATCATGCCAGATGGGCTCAGTACATTTTTTTTTTAAATAAAAGTACAAAGTTGGTGGATGAAGGGAAAATGCATGTTTGATGTCATATGTTTGAAGACTGTTAAAACATGAGTCTTCCAAGAAGTCTGATTTGCAGAATTGGCTCAGAATGCCTGGAATAGGAGCACGTACCTCAAAAAATTTGGAGAAATGCCGCTAATTGGGCAGTAGAAAGTGTTGGAACACTGGGCTGGCAGGACAGCCTCAGGAGGGGTCTTCCAAAAGGCTGTTAAGCTTTGGAGTCTGAAGGGACTTTCAAGATCATTGGTTCCAACCCCCTCATTTAAAGACGAGGAAGTACAATCAAAAGAAGGCAACCACTTCACAAAACCAGGGCTAGGACAAGGGTTTCTTGACAATTAGTTCTGCAGTGTGAGTGCTAAGTCTCTTCTTTACTTAGAGACTATATTATCTAGGAAAGGAAATAAATGTACACATGTACAGTTTTGAAAGGACCCTACATATGATGACGAAGTATTGGACCCTGAGCAAACAAAGCCCAGGACATACAGCATGTCCCATAAAGAGGCGATGACTTCAGACAAAGTGGAGATGGTAGTCGAGAAATAGTTGGGGAGCTTTGCCACAGGCCATGGCTCCTGCGCAGTTTTGAGACCACCTCAGGCTGTGAGGCAACTATTACCTTACCCATTTTGCAGGGGAGAAAACTGTAAAACTCAGGAAGACTGAGTGACGTGTTGTCCAACTAAGGTCAAACAACGAGTGAGTAGTAAGGCTAGGCCCTCTGGCTCCGGTTCAGTCTCTTCACCTCAACACAAGTTGTGCCTTTGGAACATTCTGAAGTCTGTCCAGACTTCCCCTCCTGTGCTTTTATGCTTGCAGTAGGTTACTGTTTTCCAATGCAAGGATTCAGTGCCCACACACAGTTCCCCAGAAGCCTGGAGTTCCTAATTCACCGCTTGTCCTCTCAGGAATGTTCCATGACCTTCTCCCATTCCCTCTCCATCCTCCATCAAAACATATTGGTCTCTGTTATACACCAAATGCTCAAAGTAGCATGATTCACAATTTCCAAAAGGTGGAAACAGCATAAATGTCCATCAACAGCTGAATGGATAAATAAAATGTGGTATATACACACAATGGAATAGTATTCAGCCATAAAGAGAAATGAAGTTTTGCTATATGCTATGACATGGATAAACCTTGAAAACATTTTGCTGAGTGAAATAAGTCAGACTCAAAAGGACAAATATTGTACGATCCCATTTGTGTGAAATATTTAGAACAGGCAAGTATATAGATGCGAAAGTTCGTTAGTAGTTACCAAGGATGGATGGGAGGGGGAAGAAAAGGGAAACTCGTTGCTTAGTGGACACTGAGCTTCTATTAAGGGTGATGGGAAATATGGAAATGGATAATGGTAATGGTAGAACCACAGGATAAACATAACTAATGCCACTGAATTGTACATGTGAAGAAGGTTGAAAAGGCAAATGATTTGTTTTATATATATATATAAGCTACAATAAAAAAAAATAACAACAACTTATTGGTCTCCTATCCTGTTTTCGTCAGGCTCTGTGCTTGGCCTTCTTTTAAAATTTATTTGAATTTTTAAATTTTATTGTGGTAGAATACATTAACAAAACATATGCCATTTCAACCATTTTTACATGCACAATTCAGTGACATTAAGTACGTTCACCAGGTTGCACAACCATCACCACTATCCATTGTTGCACGTTTTCGTCACCTTTAACAGAAACTTAGTGCGCCTTAAGCAGTAATTGCCCTGTTCCTCTCCCCTCACCTGTCCCTGGTAACCACTAATAAACTTTGGTCTCTATGCATTTGCCTGTTTTAGATATATCACGTAAGTGGGGTCAGACAATACTTGTCCTGTTGTGACTGACTTTTTTCACTCAGCATGTTTGCAAGGTGCATCCATGTTGTAGCGTGTGTCAGAACTTCGTTTCTCTTTATAGCTGAATAATACTTCATTGCATGTATATACCACATTTTGTTTATCCATTCATCTCTTGATGCACATTTGGGTTGCTTCTACCTTATGGCTATTGTAAATATTACTGTAATGAACACTGGTGTACCAGTATCTGTTTGAGTCCTTGCCTTCAATTCTTCTGGGTATATACGTAGGACTAGAATTGTTGGGTCATACGGTAGTTCTAAGTAGCCCTGGTAACTCAACGGTTAAATGCCTGGCTGCTAACCTCAAGAGCAGCGATTTGAACCCACCCAGAGGCTCTGTAGAAGAGAGACCTGGTGATTTGCTTCCGTGAAGATTACAGCCAAGAAAACCCTATGGGGCCACTCTACTTTGTCACATGAGGTCACAATGAGTCAGAATTGACTCAACGGCACACAATGATAACAACATGGTAGTTCTATGTTTAATTTTTTGAGGAACCACCAAACTGTTTTCCACAGGGGCTATACCATTTTGCATTTCCACCAGCAATGGATGAGGATTCCTATGTGCTTGGCCTTTTCTCACCCTAAAGAGCAGACACTTTGTATAAACTAAACTTTACAGCTGATCGTTTCTCCTCCAGGAAATCATTTCCCCTCTCAAGCCTGCTTTCTTATTTAAAATACCAAACACAGCAGTGATGTCTAGTTTGTGACTTACATGAAGGCCCATGTGCGTGAACACCAGTTAGTCAATACCTTAATAGGAAGTAGACATTCAATGCTTATTTATTAAGAGGATTTTAGGCTGGGAAATTTCCTCAAGGTACCTCTCAGTATTTCTTCCTTTCTTATGCAGAGTAATTTATTGCCCCCAAACTCATATCTGAACATTCCTCACTCTTCCTATTATACAGAGGACCCGCTGGTTATCAGGATCTAGTCTTTTGGGTAGATGGATGGTTGCAGTGGAGAGGTGGATTGTTAATAAATTATTTTGTTCTTTTCACTGATATTTTTTTTTTCCTGTGAGGGGCATGGGAGAGTTTTTGTAACAGGCAGCTCTTTTCTGGAAAGAAGAATCATTGATATTTAGGAAAACAATGGAAGCCTGTCTGCATTTCCTTCTGCAGAAAAATAACTCCTTGGTCTTTATTGGTCCAAGTTTTCTGCTCAGGGTGACCCACGGGGCGAAACTGTTAAATAAAACACTTGAACTTATTTTTTGCATCTTGTAGGGTTTTTTTGTAATAACTATAAATGTATCCTTACTAGGAAACACCCTATTTACCCTCAGATGATCACATTATTACTTTTTTTCTTTTAATCAACTTACACAGAAGGAGCACAGCAGCTAAGGAAATGCCTATGTTTCACCCTTCTCCAGAACTGTAAAGCTGTTGGAAAGAATAATGTCTGGGAATTACTAGACCTGTATTTTTTGTCCTAGTTCTGCCACCTGGGAGCCTGGGGCAAGTGTCTTAACCTCTCTGTACTACAGCCTGTCTTGAATCTGTTTAATTCAGTACACTATGACATCTCTGATAAAAGCTTGTTTGTCTTTATAGTGTTTGACACAACAGGGACATATTCAGTAAATACTTTCGAATAATAACTCTAAGTGTTGCCAAATACACATTATCACACACACACAAAGAGCGCTGTAACTAATAAATGTCACTCAGTAGAGTGCCAAATATATGCCAGGCACACTGTACACATTACTTAATCTAATCATCATAACAACTTCGAAATGGAGCTATTATCACCATTTCGTAGATAAACTGAGGAGCAGAGAGCTTCAGTGAATGATCTCTTTGATGGTTAGCAGCAAAGTCAGGATATGAACTCACATCCATCTGCCTCTGTTCTTCTAGTAACCTGTTTTCAGGATCTATGTTTCTCATTTAATAACAGAACCTTACAAATGTAAAGGACTTTTGACTTTTTAAATGCAATAGCCAAGAGGCTTCTTTACCTACAACAGATTAAGACGAGACCACAGAGTGAAGTGAAGCTCCACAGGCATTGATTGGCCAGGGGCAAAATCTTGCTCTTGAGATGGTTTTCTTCAGGGCCATTTCTCCAGTCCCCCTCCATCTTCCAGTACTTATTCTGGTTTACCCTGACTGGTGGGCTGTTTCAGGGTTTGTTCCACTCCTTGGTTCAGATGCTCCATTTCTTTCAACCAAGCTAGAGAGTTCAATCAAATCAGCACAGTTATTGAGCCCCTATGGAAGTCCCAGGGTGATGCAACTGGCTGCTAACTGAAGGGTTGAAGGTTCGAGTCCACCCGTAGTCACCTCGGAGGAAAGGGCTGGTGATCAACTTGTGAAAAATTAGCTGTTGAAAGCCCTATGAGCACAGTTCTGCTCTGACTCAGATGGGGTGGCCATGAGTCAGAACTGACTTAAGGGCAACTGAAAAATATGTGTCGGACATTGAATTGGCCCTGAGAATAGCCCTTGTCCCCTCCTTCTAGGAACTTACAGTCTAGCAGGGGAGGGGAAGGAGTTAACAGTACAGTGAGGAAGTCACTGCAGGAAGGTGCACAAGCACACAGGGCCTTATAGCCCAGCCTTGGCGAGGTGAGGATCACAGGCTGCATGGACCAAAGGATGAATGCCTCAGCTGGGGAAGGAGTGGGCTAGGGCGTAGGAGAAGCTGTTCCAGGCAGAGGGAACAACGTAAATAAAGCCCAAGAGGTTACAGAAAGCATTTCAGATTTAGACACTAAATTTTCCATTTTTTTCCCTTCTGATCCAGAGCTATAATATTCCAGGAAAAAAAAAAATTAAGCCCCTGTACTCTGATTTCATTCAGCAAGACCACTGTACTTATTCTCTGGTTCTAAGATCAGACAATCCATTTCCTTTCCTCTGCTGGCAACGTTTCCTGGGGTTTAGGCCCGCCAAGCACTGACTCCTATCTTGAGGTCGTTTTAGTACTTGAATCGCTGCTATGTATAGAATGTAGCCTCAAAACAGTAACGTTATATTCAGGAGCTCTCGATGTATCTGCTGTGCGTATATTTTTACTCAGTGACAACTACGTGCTTAGAAGTAGCCTGTGATACTCAGTTTACGTGTTTTTTTCAAATAAAGAATATCCCAAGTAGCTTTAAGTCCCTTAATTGTTATGTTTCCTCTTAACTTCCCTATGGCTAAACCGAAAACAAACAAACAAAAAAAAACCTCAAACCCATTGCCATCAAGTCAATTCCAACTTATAGCGACCCTATAGGACAGAGTAGAACTGCCCCATAGGGCTTCCAAGGAGCAGCTGGTGGATTTGAACTGCCGACCTTTTTGTTAGCATCTGAGCTCTTAACCACTACACCACCAGGGCTCTTTCCCATGACTAATAGTAAGTAAACTGTTACATTGTGGTGGCATGTGTGTTGCTATGATGCTGGAAGCTATACCACTAGTATTTTAAACACCAGCAGGATCACACATGGTGGACAGGTTTCAGCAGAGCTTCCAGACTAAGCAGACTAGGAAGAAAGGCCTGGCAATCTACTTCCAAAAAACAATGAAAACCCTACGGACAACAACAGAATGTTGTCCAGTACAGTGCTGGAAGATGGGCCTCCTAAGTTGGAAGGCACACAGAATAATAATGACAGCACAATGAACTCGAGCACACCAACGATCACGAATATAGTACAGGACTAGGCAATGTTTTGTTCTGTTGTACAAGGGTCACCATGGGTCGGAGTTGACTTGATGGCAACTAACAACAACAATAACCTAAGCTTTCTTCTCTTAAATCTTTCATCACAATCCCCAGTTGAAAGTTTTTCTTATTTGTACTTTTTGATAGGTTTGATTAATGTCTTTAGAAAAAGAAAAGATTAGTTTGTCTTTCCCCATAATTAACATTACTGCAGAGGAAGGCAGAGGCTGGGGCCTATGGAAGAAGGCCTGGGGATGATGGCTGCATTCACGTGCATGACCTCCCCACCTATGCAGAGCCAGCAGCTACGGGAGCAGCTTCACTTGTGCTGAATCTTGAAGCCTGTCTATTCCTATCTTTGCAGCTAAAGATAGACATCTTTCTATTTTCCCATATGCTAGGAGAGGGCTCTCCAGATGTCCTGCCTATTGTCCCCAAAGCAAAATATTCCTAACAATGTAAAATGCTGCATGTACAACTTCTCCTGGTTTTCTTTTTCTCTTTTTTCCCCCTCCAGGTTTTGCAAAGTAACTCTTAATCCAACTTTTTGCAGCGAAGTAAATCTGCCCAAGGGATATTTTTTACCCTGAATAAAAATAACTCCCCTAAGAACCTAGCCATTTCTTTCTGCAGAGCTATATGATTGTTATTTGGGACTGACAGACTGTCAGTCTTTTCTGCCAGAAACAGGAATGTTAATCAGGGCCCGTCAGCGCGATGGGACCCAGGCTCACACTGCTGCACTTTGCTTAGGCCCATGTGGACAATGGTTTTGCTGCATCTTGTTTTTGCGGGCCCTTCTGGAGATGTGGCCTTTAAGAAACTGGCAATCGAGAGAATGTTGTTCTAACAGAGTCACTGTAGTACGTTTTCCACCAAATTACGTTAGCATATAAAACTTGCATTATTGATTTCTTCTTCACTTGGTATGATTTCTGGGCAAAAGTCCAGTTTATAGAAGCAAAGAGAACACACACGGACTTGAGTTGACGCTAGCGTTGATTTTTTTCTTGATTTAGAGACCAGTGACATGATCCAGAAAGGTAGTGTGGCTTTGTACTCTGGTTTTCCCCACCTAACACCTCCACTAGGCTGTACTCCAGCCTTCCATGGTATGGGCCTTCCATAGTGAATCCAGATGAGGGGGAGGAAAAGGCAGAGGCTCATCTACCAGGAATGACATAGTGTCTGTTCCTTGGTAAGCACCTACTGTGTGCCAGGCAGTGGTGCCTATGTGACAGTGTCCCCTTTGGTAGATAATCTTTTCATTAAAGACGAGGAAATTGAGGCTTAGTAAGGTTAAATGAGTTGTTCCACTTTACACACCTGGAAGCAAGTGCAAGATTCATGGTTCTTTGCTTTGGAAAAATTTAACATAGAGTTACCACATAGCCCAGAAATGCTACTTCTAGGTGTATACCCAAGAGAATTGAAAATATATGGCCACGCAAAAACTTGCACATGACTGTCATAGCAGCATTATTCATAATAACCAAAAAATGGAAACAGTCCAAATATCCATCCACCAATGACTGGATAAGGAGCCCTGGTGGCGCAATGGTTAAGTGCTCAGCTGCTAACTGAAAGGTTGGTGGTTCGAACCCACTAGCCTCTCCATGGGAGAAAAGACCTGGCGATCTGCTCCCGTAAAGATTATAGCACAGAAAATCCTATGAGGCAGTTCCATTCTGTCATATAGGGTCAGTATGAGTCAGAATTGACTCAATGGCACACAACACCAACAACAATGAATGAATAAATAAAGAGTGGTATATCCGTACAATAGAATATTATTTGGCAATAAAAAGGAATGAAGTGCTGATACACACTACAACATGGATGAACCTTGAAAACATAATGCTAACTAAAAGAAGTCAGTCACAAAGGAATACATATTGTATGATTCCATTCATACGAAATGTCTAGAATGACAGAAAGTAGATTAGTGATTGCCAAGGTTTAGGGGTTATTTGAAGGAAGTGGGCCGTTACTGCTAATGGGTGCAGGGTTTCTTTTTGGGGTGATTAAAATGCTCTAAAACTGATTGTGGGGCCGATTGCAATATATTAAAAATCATAGAATTATGCACTTTAAATGAGCAGATTGAATGGTATGTGAATTATATCTCAATGAAGTTATAAAGAACAATGACTACTGCCCACACGTCTTACAGAAGCGATAGTCATTCAGGTTGGAGAGTCGCATGAGGTGCTCCTAATAATAGAAACTCAAGTACTCACAGCGTCATCATCATCATCATCATCTAGCATTTAGCAAGTATTTATTAAATATCTGGCACTGTGCTTCACGCTTGGCATGCCTTATCTAATTTAATCATCACACTAATCTCACGAACTCAGTATGATTCTTATTCTCATTTTCTAGAAGAGGAAACTGAGGCCTACAAGTTTTTAGTAAATTTTTTTGAAGGTCACTCAGCTAGCAAGTGCGGGAGCTGCTTCCCAGAGTAAAGACATCTTGGACACAGCGTGTTCGTTTATCTAAGTCCCAGCATTGTTCAAGGTGAAGAGACTACAATCTGAAGCTAGATGGCCTATGCTTGAATCTGGGTCCTGCCTTATGGGACTTACATAAATGTGAGCAAGTTACTTAAGCTCTGTACTCCACTTTCCCCATCCGTACAATGGGATAATAAAAATATTTAATTCATAGGATTGAGTGAAGGTTAAATGAGGTAATATGTGGAGAGCAACTAGAACAGTGCCTGGCACATAGTAAGTGTTGAATACATGCAAACTATTATTATATACAGCCTCTGTTGGAGGATGGGAGTACGGACATGAGTAAGTCACAGATTATGGTTCAGCTATAATCTAGTGGGGAAGACAGACGTCAACATAATTCAAATAGGGAACAATGGTAAAAGCAGGCAGGAGGCAGAGCAGGAAGCACAGAGCCAGAGTGATTAATGATTAATTAGGGTCATTCACTTATGACCCACACAAATTATGGATAACATTGTGAAGAATGCGAATTCCAGAACAATTAAGTGTGCTTGTGAAGAACCTGTACATAGACCAAGAGGCAGTTGTTCGAACAAAACAAGGGGATACTGTGTGGTTTAAAGTCAGGAAAGGTGTGCGTCAGGACTGTATCCTTTCACCACACTTATTCAATCTGTATGCTGAGCAAATAATCCGAGAAGCTGGACTGTATGAAGAAGAATGGGGCATCAGGATTGGAGGAAGACTCATTTAACAACCTGCGATATGCAGATGACACAACCTTGCTTGCTGAAAGTGAATAGGACTTGAAGTACTTACTGATGAAGATCAAAGATCACAGCCTTCAGTATGGATTACACCTCAACATAAAGAAAACAAAATTCCTCACAACTGGACCAATAAGCAACTATGACAAATGGAGAAAAGCTTGAAGTTGTCAAGGATTTCATTTTACTTTGATCTACAATCAACACCCACAGAAGCACCAGTCAAGAAATCAAACCACTCATTGCATTGGGTAAATCTGCTGCAAAAGACCTCTTTAAAATTTTAAAAAGCAAAGATGTCACCTTGAAGACTAAGGTGCACCTGACCTAAGCCATGGTATTTTCAATTGCCTCATATGCATGTGAAAGCTCTATGATGAATAAGGAAGACCAAAGAAGAATTGATGCCTTTGAATTGTGGTGTTGGTGAAGAATATTGAATATACCATGGACTGCCAAAAGAATGAACAAATCTGTCTTGGAAGAAGTACAGCCATACTGCTCCTTAGAAGCAAGGATGGTGAGACTACATCTCACATACTTTGGACATGTTATTAGGAGGGACCAGTCCCTGGAGAAGGACATCATGCTTGGTAAAGTAGAGGGTCAGTGTAAAAGAGGAAGACACTCAAGGAGATGGATTGGTTGGAACAATGGTCTCAGGCATAACCATGATTGTGAGGATGGCGCAGGACTGGGCAGTGTTTTGTTCTGTTGTACATAGGGTTGCTATGAGTCGTAAACAATTTGATGGCACCTAACAACAATTTATGTGTGAAGCCCTGGTGGCGCAGTGGTTAAGCTCTCGTTTGCTAACCAAAAGATCAGAGATTCGAACTCACTAGCTGCTCTGTGGGAGAAAGATGTGTCAGTCTTCCGTAAAGATTACAGCCTTGGAAACCCTATGGGGCGGTTCTACTCTCTCCTAGAGTCAGTGAGTGTAGTTTGGTTTTGGTTCACTTATGGGTCCTAGTTCTTTGGTCCTGTAGGCCTCTGGTACCAGGGTGTTTATAGCAGCAGGATTTTCTTCCCTTTTGCTCAAGGTTTCAAGCCTACACAAGAATTAGGAAATCTGATGAGGGAGTTCCATGATTGTGTTTTTCCTGACAGCTTGGTGAAAATGAAACACTTGAAAGGGCAGAGCAGAGAGGGTAGAAAAGGTCTTTCATTTTGGCTTCTTGAATATTTAACACTAGTTAGATCCTTAGGCTGATATAACAGAAACTTGATCAGGAGGTGAAAAGTCGTGAAAGTGTGTGAGGTGTGTCCGTCCTCTGTGGGAGTGTGTTCTCACAGTATAATTACACCAACCCTAGGGATATGTTGGAGATTAGCTATTGGTGAGCGTGAACTGTATGATTTATAAGTAAATGTGGCTATGTGTGTGTATTGTATATAAAAGTGGAGACACACACACACACACACAGAAAAACAGACAGAGAATGAATTCGTAACAGAAATCCAGGCTTCCAAATATGAAGCGGGTAGCAGGGAGAGCAAATCAAACGGAGAAACTGATACACGTGGTTGTGACCTAGATCCCAGCACAGTGTCTTGTTTATAATAGACATTCAACAAATATTTGTTCAATCTGAATAAATAGATTTTTTTTCCCTAGTTTGTACATTGAGGATGACCTCTACGACCTTAAGATTCTGGATTTGAGTTCACTTCTGAGAATTTAATCAGGAGAAGAAGTAATAAGTGAGATCACCTTTGTCAGGTATTAAAACTCGGAGTAGTCACCTATCCTTGTGGAGAATTGACCAGAGAACTTGGAGCATGATCCTGGCCTGTGGACTAATGGCTCTCAACCCTGGCTGCATGTTAGAACCATCTGGGGAGCTTTGGGAGTCCTGGTGGTGCAATGGTTAAGTGTTCGGCTGCTAACCAAAAGGTCGGCAGTTCGAATCCAGCAGTCACTCATTGGAAATCCCATGGGGCAGTTCTACTCTGTCCTATACGGGTGCTATGAGTTGGGATTGACTCTACAGCAATGAGTTTTTTTTTTGTTGTTGTTGGTTTTTGGGGAGCTTTTGAAGCATATGTCTGCCAGGCGGGACTTCAACTTAAACTAATTAAATCAGATTCTCCAGGGTTGGGGCCTGGGCATCAGCATTTTTCTTTTCAAACACTCCCCAGGTAATTCTGATGGGATTTCAGGGTTGGGCACCACTGGAGTAAGGCATTTGTAGATGCGAAGGGTGGTAGCATCTGCTGGAAACCTCGGTGTGCACTGGGAAGGTAAACCACAGTTCTCGCCTGAATGAGCGTGCCAGTCATCCTTCAAGGTTTCTAGGTCATTTTCCGAGAGACCAAGTTTTATGAAACCTCTCTGAGCTTGGACTGAAGACATCCCGGCCCAGGTGCAGGACGGGTGGCTGCAAGGGCGGCTACAGAGGAAGGAAATGAGCTTTAGTAATTGGAATAGGCACTGAACTCTCAAGCACTGAACTGGTATAATTTTGAAATTTCACGTGCCATGAGATTAGGTACCAAGGGGATGGTGTGAGGGAGGGGAAGGGCACTGAAGAATCCTGGAGCCCCAGGGCCTTATAACACTGAAGATGCTGGGCTGGGTCAGTGGAGGACTCAATTGCATGTTACCAAGGCTACAAAGTTCTTCCGGGACCCGGCTCCCCGCAGCAGTGCTGGCTACACCACACCCTGAGACCCTCACTCATTGCTGCTCTACAGCAAGACTGTTAGGATGATCAAGAGTCACTGGAGAGTTGTCAGAGTCTCTGGAGAGCTTGTGGAGTGTGACTGTGACCATGGGAGTCTATTTTATCTTGCCCTGAACCAAACTGTTGAGGAAAGATTCACTTATATTTTCAACAGGAAGGGGGTATCTGTCAGCTAAATAGCTCTGAGCACACTTCTAGTTTACAAACAGCCTCCCAGAAGAATATACCTGAAGCTTCTATAAGTAGCCTATCTCCCCTGAGATCTAAGCTCTCTCTCAGTGAAGGATGCTGTTGGGTCCCATGCAGAGTTTGGGAAGACCAAGGAAAATACAGTCTCAGGGAAGGCAAATTTCCAGTGTACTTGAATCTGGATAATTATTGATGATCAACATAAACACTTCTCTAACATGTGAAGCACCTGAGCTAACATTCCTCTGTGCTTCCTGCCTCCTGCCTCTTTCTCCAGAACCTTTCTGCAACTCTCCCCCTCCATCCTTGTTATGGATTGAATTGTGTCCCCCCTAAAAAAAGATATGTTGAAGTCCTAACTCCCAGTACCTGTGAATGTGATCTTGTTTGGAAATGGGGTCTTTGAAGATAGATTGGTTAGGTTAACACGAGGTCATGCTGGAGTAGGGCGGGTCCTTATCTAACATGAGTGGTGAAAGAGGAGAAGAGATGAAGGGAAGGCAGATGCCCTTGTGAGGACAGAGACACAGACTGGAGTGATTTACAAGCCAAGGAACGTCAAGGAGTGCCGGCCACCACCAGAAGCTCGGAGAGAGGCGTGGAACAGATTCTTCCTCAGAGCTGCGGAAGAAATCAACGTGGCTGACACCCTGATTTCGGACTCCAGCATCCAGAACTGTGAGACAATAAATTTCTCTTCTTATAAACCATCCAGTTTGCGGTACTTTTTTACGGCAGCCGTAGGAAACTAACACAGCCGTGTTCCCCCTCTCTGTCTTCCCCCCTCCCAACGATTCCATCTCAACCATTACGCACTTGATAGAATCTTGCACACAGGCACAGTTATTACTGACCAGCTTCTTTATCTTGGATAGTATGTCACGAGTAGTCCAGACTATAGCTCTTGAAGGTAGTTTCACAGATTTAAGATGAAGAAACAGTATCCATGTAGTTCCGGAATGAAGGAAGTCTGTTAGCCAGCCAGTAAAAAAACACAAGACTGCAGGACAATGGAATTCTACTCACTGGAGCCGGCGTGGACTATAGATGTGAAACAGTTGATTTATTGTTTCTATTTCATTCTGATAGAAAACTCTGCTTACTCTTACTGGAAAGTCGAATGTGTTGGGTTCTTTAGCTAAGGTAGCTGTTAAAATTTATTTCACATTCAAGGGAAGGGGCTCTTGTTATTCACCATGTTCCCATTTTAATTATGATTTCCCTGGCATCGTTTTTAACAAGAATAACCTAAGGCCTGTAAGGAGCGATTTCCCCTCATCAGTTCTTAAACCCTCTCTCTGTCCTCCAAGTAACTGCTACAGCTACAGCTACACAGATGAAAGGAAATGGAGAACTGAGCAATTACCTGGTGAATCTCAAAAGTGGAGAGTCAGCAGTCAACTAGAATAGTTCCATTATAAAAATTTTCACCCTCCTTCTTCTCTTTCTCGATAGAATTATCACCTTAACTCTCCCTATTCCTTTCTCCCTGTGCTGAAGCTTGTTTTCTCAGCCTCTGCCTCAGCCACCAACCCCTCCCCTCTTCCCCTCTGCCCCGCAGCCCTTTCTAGAGGGCTGTCTCCTCTGCCAGCCTAGCCCTCATCTCCATTCCTCTGGGGAGATTCCTCCTCCCCCAGGGAGTGGGCTCAGGGTTGAGTAACCCCTGGCGTTAGGCTGATCCCTGATGTCTCACATCATTTCCCAGGTGTCAACCCACCACCCAGAGAGCCTGAGCCCACATCCCCCTTGGCTTTCCAAGTGGTGGGCCCTGGGCTTCTGCTCTCCCCTCATTCTGAGATTCTCCTTGCACATCCTGTCAGCTCCTAGGCTTATTCACCAGTGAGGACACCAGGGACAGACGCCTGACCTGCCCAAGCGTGATGAGGGGACCCTGCTCTCGGGACCAGGACCTTACAGATGTGGGAAGCCAGCCTGATGGGCCTTCTGAGGAAGGTTGTGACCTTCTGTCTAGTGGGGCTTCTAACTAGTTCCTCTTGCCCACTGGTGTCAGTCGCTTGTCTGGGTCTTGCTTAGAGAGAGCCAATCCCATATTGGGCTGAAACTTCGCCATCAGCCAGGCCTTCCCCTGACCAGCAGTCTAGTTGTTGGCCTCAGACACCTCTCCTCTGTATGTCTTCTGGGAATACGAATCACCATACTAGACGTTTATCTATTTATTCATTCAGTTAGCACATGTTTATTGAGCACCTACTATGTGCCAGGTGCTCTGCTAGCTCCTGGGGACCCAGAGACAGATAATATATAGTTCTTTTCCTTAAGGAATGCCTCAATGTATGGGGGAAGTAACGACAGCGAGAGGCTACCTGGATGGCGCAAATGGTTAAGCACTCAATTACATGCTGAAAGGCTGGTGGTTCAAACTCACCCAGAAGCGGCTCGGAAGACAGGCCTGGTGATCTGCTCTCAAAAGGTCACAGTCTTGAAAGCCGCATGGAGAAGTTCTAGTCTACACAGATAGGATTGCCATGAGTTAGCATCGACTCAAGGGCAACTAACAACAGCAACAAATGATGATAAAAGATGCAGACGGATACTGTGGGCCCAGTGAGGGGGAGTAGTTCATTTTTCTCCACTTCTCTTTTCAGGCGGACGCGGTCTCAAGAAAGCTAATATTTACTAAGTGATTACTATAGACTGGGAGCTGTGTGTGTTCACTGAGCACTTACTGTGTGCTGGACACTCTTCAGTGCTTCAGGTGTATCAACACAATCCTAGGAAGGAACCGAGGAACAGAGAGGTTAAGTAAACAGCCCATATTCACATGGTAAGCAGCAGAGAGGCAGATCAGGTGATTTTGTAGGAACTGAATTACCAACTACCTTCTACCCTTTACCTCTCTGCAACACCTCGCCCTGCCTGTCAAGGATCTTTCCTTTGTGTATGACCCTGCTTCTACAGGGCTCAGCTTATATAGACTACCATGTGAGGACGCTCCTTGCAGCTGAGCAATGCAGAAGCCCTATTGTTCCAACTTCCTAATCCCCACCATCAGAACTGGCCCGTGCATCCTTAAAATAGGCACCTCCCTTTACCTCAGGTCCTACTTATTGATGTAACGATAGTTTTCACAATCTATTATTATCGTATTCATTTGTTCACTTGCTTATGGTCTGTTTTCCCAACTAGAGTACACACCCTAGGAAGGTAGGGGCCTATGTTGTCTTCTTCAGTGCTGCATTTCCGGTGCTTAGCACCTTGCCTGGCCCACGCAGGCATTCCAGAAAGACCTTCTGGGTAGATGGATGGTGGTATGGATAAAGCACGTTTCTTCGAGGGCTTCTCAGAGATAAGATTTTATTTTTTAAAAAGCCTAGGGCACAATATGACTTGTACTTTAAATAATTGAGTAAAAATGAGACAGTTAAAGGATCATAGCTGGTCCCCAGCTCAGCTGTGGCGGACACTGGAGACATGCTCTCTGCACCAAAGTCCTATTACTGCGTTTATTGATAATTAGCATCCTAAGTGGAGTGAAGAACACTTGTACAGCTCTAGCAGTGTAGCTACAGGTTTTAGTTTTACTTAAAGAATGGATTTCCCACCCAGGGTCCCATCAGCATTTCTTTTGTAGCAGAGGCTCATTCCTACTCCCTTGTGATAAGTTGCACGTTGGAGGCAAACCTGACTGTATTCAGTTTGCATGTAAGGTGGGTGTTTTCCTGACGCTGTCTCAACTGCTAGGGTAGTGGAGAGGTGGGATTGGGTGTCGGAAGGCCTGTGTTCTACCCTGGACATAGGCAGCTCATGATTTATGTTGAGACTGGGTGTCCTTGTTTGTAAAAGGAGGTAAATAATTCCTGCCCTGCCTGCTTCACAGACTCTTGCAGGGTTCAATTAAGATAATGCACAGGGAAATCCTTCAGGCCCAGCACATACACATGTGAAGAATAACTACCTGGGGCAGCAGGGCTGAGCGGAAAGAACAGGAGCACTGGCGTCTGACAGCCCTGGGCTCAAATCCGATTCCAGTATTTGTTAGCTGTGACCTTCATTAAGCTACTTAAAAATCCCTGCTCTTCAGTTTTGTCATCTGTGTGAAATGGGGAGAACAATACCACCCCTACATATAGTTATGAGAGATGAATGATTTTCTAAAAGCCCTTGGCACATAACAGGTGCAGTGGTAATATTTTCCCCGTCCATTTTACCTTATCATTTAATCGGATAATGCCATTCGTTTTCTATTGCTGCCATAACAAATTACCACAAATCTTACAGCTTGACACAATGTAAATGTATCATCTCACAGATCTCTAGGTCAGAAGTCCAGTGGGCTCAGCTGGTCTTTCTGCCCAAGTCTCCCAAGACTGAAATTAAGGTGTCGGCCTCCTTTCTGGAGGCTTTGTAGGAGACTCTGCTTCCAGGCTCATTCAGGTTGTTGGCAGGATTGAGTTCCATGTAGTTGTAGGGCTTAGGTCCCCCTTTGGTTGTCTGATGCCTTGGGGTTGTTCTCAGATTTCAGAAGCCGTCTACATTCCTTGGTTTGTGACCCTCTTCCTCCATCTTCAGAGTCAGCAACAGCAAGCAGCATCCTTCACACACTTTGAATTCTCTTCTGCTTCCTTCTTCTGCTGCATCTGACTCTTCTGCCTCCCTCTTCTGCGTTTAAAGACCCATGTGATTACATTAAGCCCACTCGAATAAGCCAGGATGATACAGGATCCTATTTTAAGGTAAATGGTAAAATTCTCACCTTCCATGATGCAGACCCAGGTTCAATGCCTGATCAATGCATCTCAAGTGCAGCCACCACTCATCTGTCATTAGACGCTTGTGTGTTGCTATGATGCTGAACAGGTTTCAGTGGAGCTTCTAGACTAAGATGGACTGGGAAGAAAGGCCCGGTGATTTGCTTCTGAAAATCAGCCACTGAAAACCCTATGGATTACAATGATCCTATCTGCAACCTATCGTGGGGGTGACACAGGACTGGACAGCATTTCGTTTTGCTGTGCATGGGGTCACCATGAGTCGGGGGCCAACTCGAAGGCAGCTAATGACACCAACAACCTTAATTTTATCAACAAAGTTCCCTTTGCCATGTAATGTGACACACAGGTTCCAGGGATTAGGGCACGGGCATATGCCTGCCACAGCCATAAATTGATATCCTATTGTTTCATATGTATTAACGATCTCTCCTCAACAATATCTAATATTCAAAGTACTTAGCTCAATTCCTGGCATAGGATAAGCTCTTGACCAATATTAGTTTCTGATTTTTGTTGTTGATAAACAGATGCCAATGGGTCTTTTGTTTTCCCCACAGCTCCAAGAAAATCCACCTGGTTGAGGGCCATCTCCTTTACCACTCATCTGCAGGAAGCCTTTTGTGTTCCCAGCTCTTCCCCACCAGCGTGGGTTCAATGCCAGTCCTCTGTGTTCTTGTATTATAGCACTTACAGTGGTTAATTGTCCATGCCCATTTCCTTGTAACTCTTCCATCAGACTCTGAGCGTTTTGAGGATAGAAACTGACACTTTGTTCAGTATCATTTAGTAGACTGTTTGGTACATAGTATACGCTCAGTAAATGTTTATTGAATAAATGAATGATGAGAAAATCTATTACACATTTGAAAAATAATTGATCAAATAAATACTGGTTGGAACGCATCCCTTAAAAAACATAAATATTGAAGTATTCATTCAGGAAGGAGAAAATGTATGAATACAGATGCTGTGCTTCCTAAGAGAATTGTCTTTATACAGAGGTTTCTTGAAAAATAAATATAGGTTGTGTTTGTGAAGTATCCAGGCCCAGATCTTGTAGAAGAAGGAAGTTCTGAAATAGCTGCAGATTCCTGGTAACTGCTGTGCTTGGAATTCACTGAATGATATTGTCACTTTTTTTCTCCTCTGTGTGCATGAGGGAACAAACAAACACACTGTTGAAATAAAGCCACATCAGCTTGGCTCACTTCTCATTTGCTTACTTACTAGGACTTATTATATCTTACAGCAAAATTGGACCCTACTGCTATTCCTTTTGGAAATTCAAAAGTAGCTCTTCTTTCTGCTTTTTTGATTTTTTAAAATTTTTCGTAGGTTCAATGCTTATTTTCCATCCATTTTGTGAAGTGTCCTAACAATACTGCAAGGGGTTAGTGGCCAATAATGATCAAGTAAGAACAATGTTCATAGGCAGTATATTTACTGCTGCTATTTGTGTGTGTGAGTCTGTGTATGTTTTCTGTATCTTTTTTATTTTTACTATTTTGGTTTGTCAACTGCCCAAGGGCTTCAGCTCAACCAGGAGGCCAGGCTCCTCTTGCTTGGGCCAGGATCCCTTAACAGCTGTTTTGAGCTTGGCTAGTCCTTTTGCAATAATTGCTCCCACTCAGGAACTTTGGTCTTTTGATATTTATTTTTTGGTTCAATATAGTCTCCATTAGTTTAAAGGAACAGTTTTATTATCTGAAACAAACAACCACAAATGAAAAATTGGAGCCAAATTACAGGCCTCAGGACCCAGATGAGAAATAAAGAAAAATTGTATATAGCCATAAATGCTTTTTTTGCAGTTTCCCTTCTGTCTGCTGTGCTGGGATTCCTACCCTCACAGACCAGTGATTAGGCATCAGATTGTGTCTTGATATTATAAATGTGCTGCCCTCTACTGGAAGTCTGGGAATCCTGATTTCCTTTGGATCTAGCTATCCATTTTAGAATCACAGTCCAGCTCAGTTGTGAGACTCCCATGTCTCATTGAATAGTTTCACTGAAGCCAGATCCCAGTGGCTACCTCTGGTTGACTTCCCTTGCACAATCACTTCCAATTCAACAAATATGTATTGAACACCCACTGTGTGCCAGGCATTGTGCACACAGTGGGTGATCAATAAATATTTGCTGAATTGAAAACAATTTGTGCAAGGGAGGTCAACCAGAGGTAGCCATTGAGATCTGCTTTCAAAAAACCTATGATCTGATGAAGGAGATGATGTAGACACAAATAAGTATAATGGAAAGCCAATTGTGTGAGGTTCTGTAACTTCAAGAGAATTTAAGTGCTATGTGGGCAGGGGCACAGCCAAGAAGACTTAGGGCTTAGCATTGGACCAATGCCTTGCATATGGTAGATATTTCATATGTGTTGTCTGTGTGATTTTGGGCAGGTGATTTAATTAGAGCGTGTAGGGTCAGGAAGGGCTGTACGGGAGGAATGCAGAAAAAGCTTCTTGGGAATCTTCTCCTGCCCACATTCTGAGCATTACTAGAAGTATGAGGGCGTCTTTAGCTGCAGCTCAGTAGAGCAGCAGCATGATCAGAAGCCACATATGTTACATTACACAATTTAGGATTGCAATAGTGTTTAACATATGAACAATAGTTAACACACAACCTTAACATAATAAATCTATTCCTGATATGCTCTCCTCCCCCGTTTCTTATTAGTGTGTCTCCATTAACAGCAATATACAACCTATATTCGATAAGTTTACTTTGTGCTTATTTCTTACAAACTTCTTGTATTGTTTGCAGAATTTAATTATTGAGTTGATTCCTTGAAAATATCATATACTTGGTTCTTATGATTGTCCATGTTGCATTTTTTTTTAGATCTGTCTCTCTCTTATTATTTGTTTTCCCTGTGTATAGATAGATGAGTATTTAATGCTCTTGCCTTTCCTTTTGGAGTACTCCTTGGAGTAATACTTGCAACGCTGGTCTAGTAGTGGCAAATTCCCAGAGCAATGTAACATACCAAAGGTCTTTCATAAGAATCTGTGCAAATTTCTCCCCAGAAACTCTAGAGGCCAGAAGACAACGAAGCCACATATATAAAATACTGAATGAAAACAATTGCCAGCTAAGCATTCTTTCCCCAGAAAAGCTGTCATTCAGAAATGAGGCGGAAATCAAGACATTCCCAAACAAATAGTTTTGTTTTACATTTAGGTCTTTGATGTATTTTGAATTAGTTTTTGTGTATGGTGTGAGGTATGTGTCCTGTTTCTTTTTTTTGCAGATGGACATTCAGTTTTGCCAGCACCATTTGTTAAAAAGACTGCCTTTTCCCCATTTGATGGACTTTGGACTTTGTTGAAGATCAGGTGACCGTAGGTGGATGGATTTATATCTGGGTTCTCAATTCTGTTCCATTGGTCAGTGTGTCTGTAGTTGTACCAGTACCAGATAATTCTGACTACTGTAGCTGTATAGTAGGTTCTGAGGTCAGGTAGTGTGAGTCCTCCTACTTTACTCTTCTTCAATAGTGCTTTACTTATCCAGGGCCTCTTCCCTTTCCATATAAAGTTAATGATTAGTTTTCCATCTCTTTAAAGAATGCTGTTGGTATTTGGATGGGGATTGCATTGTATATGTAGATTGCTCTGGGTAGAATTGACAGTTTCACAATGTTAAGTCTACGTATCCATGAGCATGGTATGTTTTTCCATTTATGTAGATCTCTTTAGGTTTCTTGCAGTAGTGTTTTGTAGTTTTCTTTGTATAGGTGTTTTACATTCCTGGTTAGAATTATTCCTAAGTTTTTTTTTTTTTTTAGGAGCTATTATAAATGGTATTGTTTTCCTGATTTCCTTTCCATTGTTCTCTTTATTGGTGTTTAGGAATCTACCTGATTTTTGTATGTTTATCTTGTATCCTACTACTCTGCTGAATCTTTCTATTAGTTTCAGTAGTTTTCTCATGGGATCTTTTGGGTTTTCTATGTATAGTATCATAAGATCCTCAAATAATGACAGTTTTACTTCTTCATTACCAATTTGGATGCCCTTTATTTCTTTTTCTTGCTTTATTGCTCTAACTAGGACTTCCAGCACAATGTTAAATAGAGCAGTGAAAAAGGGCATCCTTGTCTTGTTCCTGTTCTCAAGGGGAATGTTTTCAGCCTCTCTCCATTAAGAAGGATGTTGACTGTTGGTTTTGTATAGTTGCCCTTTATTATGTTGAGGAATTTCCCTTCTATACCTGTTTTATTGAGAATTTTTATCAGGAATGTGTTGGACTTTGTCGAATGCCTTTTCTGTGTTGATTGAGATGATCATATGAGTCTTTTATTTATGTGGTGGATTATGTTGATTGATTTTCTAATGTTGAACCATCCTTGCATACCTGGTATGAATCCCACTTGGTCGTGGTGTATTATTTTTTTGATATGATGCTGAATCTTATTGGCTAGAATTTTGTAGAGAATTTTTACATCTATATTCATGAGAGATATTGGTCTATAATTTTCTTTTTTTGTGGCGTCTTTGCCTGGTTTTGGTATCAGGATTATGCTGGCTTCATAGAATGAATTCGGAAGTATGCTTTCCTTTTGTATGTTCTGAAATAGTTTGAGTAGTACTGGTGTAACCTCTTTGAATGTTTGGTAGAATTCTGCAGTGAAGCCATCTGGGCCAGGGATTTTTTTTGGTTGGGAGTTTTTTTTTTTTTTTTTAATTATGTTTTCAATCTCTTCTCTTATGGGTCTGTTCAGATTCTCAACTTCAGTTTGTGTTAGTTTGAGTAGGTACTGTTTTTCTAGGAATTTGTCCATTTCCTCTAGGTTTTCAAATTTGTTGGAGTATTGTTTTTCATAGTACTCTGTTATGATCCTTTTTATTTCAGTTGGGTCTGTTGTAATGTCCCCCATTTCATTTCTTATTTGGGTTATTTGCATCCTCTCCTGTTTTTCTCTTGTCAGTTTGGCCAATGGTTTGTCGATTTTGTTGATCCTTTCAAAAAACCCACTTTTGGTTTTGTTGATTCTTTCTATTGTTTTTCTATTCTATATTTCATTTATTTCTGCTCTGATTTTGGTCTTGTTTTTTTAATCCATTCTGTCACTCTCTGTCTCTTTATGGGTGTATTTAAACCATTTACATTCAGTGTAGTTATTAATAGATGTGGGTTTATTGCCGTCATTTTGTAGTGATTTTTTTTTTGTGGTACTGGCGTTTTTTTTGGTTCCTCTTACTCTTCTGTGCTGAATTCCTTTTGTTTGTGTATCTTTTTGGTTTCTTTCATTTTTGTAGATTTTGTGTTTACTGAGACTTTATGTTTTTCTTCTTTATTTTGTTAAGTAGGTCTGTTAACTTTCCTTGTGGTCACCTTGAAATTTATCCCTACCTTCCTAAGTTTAAACCAGTCTTTTATTACTTGATAACACCTTGACTTCCTCTCCATTTGAAAGTTCTGTACCTACACCATTTATTCCTTCTTTAATTGTTCTAATGTTAGATTTCTTAATTGAATCCTGTATTTCCTTTTGGGTTTCTTTGCTTTTTGTTGTTGTTGTTGTTTTTCTTTTCTCTTGTTTCTCTTGAGACTTGATAAGTGCAGTTATTTTGTCTTCTGGTTCATTTATTCTATCTTCTGTCTGTTTAACTTTATTGTTGAATGTTTGTCTTGCTTTTTCTAATTCAGTTACTTTATTTTTAAGTTCCAGTGGTTCTATTTAGTTTTTTCTTTTTGCGATGTTTTCAGTTTCCTTGTTGATCTTTCATTTTGTCCCTCCATTTGTTTTCTGATCTCCGTTAGTTTGTTTTCTGTGTGCTTTTTGCTTTCTTTAAACATATTTAGCACCATAGTCTGAAAATTACCAATTCTTTGCATTAGTATGACCTCCAGAGGAGAAATTTTCACTTTTTCATGTTTTCCTTTTGATTTGTCCTTCTTCTCTTGTTATTTTGTGTGTTTTACTATTTTTTGTTGAACTTGGGCCATTTTGCTATCTTTTTTTTTTTTTTTTTACTTTATCTTTGTATTCTGGTTTTTGTAGGAAAATTTTCTGATTGGATGCCCTGGTGGCACCGTGGCCAAATGCCCAGCTACCAACTGAAAGGCTGGGGCCTGTACCCACCACCTGCTCTGTGGGAAAAAGATGTGGCAGCCTGCCTCCACAAAGACTCACAGCCCTGGGAACCCCATGGGGTAACTCTACTCCTCCCTATAGGGTCTCCATGAGTCAGAATTGACCCAGCAAGAGTGGGCTTGGTATCTTCTCCTGCGAACCACTAGCAGGCACTCTTATCCTTAGGTTTTCTTCAGTGCTGATTTGGGAGTCCTGAATGTTTCATCTCTGGAATTCAATATGTATGTGTGGAGGTGTTTAGCTAGTCGCAGACACTTACATAAGCAGTGGGTCTCAACTTTCCTGTGGTGAAGTTGGGGGCTCTCTATGGCTTTCCCTCATGGGTACCTGTGCACAGACTCTTCCACAGGATCCCACTGTGAGCAGGGAGCCAGCTGTTTCCCTCTGTGTCTCCTGTCAGTCTGAAGTATTACCTTCACCCTGCTGCCCTTGAAGTTCCTCCAGGTCCTAGTGCCTGTCCACCTCAGGCCTCAATGAGATTCAACAGCATTCTCTAACAGCGCCATGGTCTCCCTTCACCCCCTCCCAATTGCATGGCCTACAAACTCCCACAGCCAACTTGCTCTGCCTTAAAAATTCAGGCTATAGCTTCCTCAGATTAGCTGCCTTTCTGTGTTCCCTGTTTGGGTTGTTGCCCAGCCCTGTCCTCAAGTGGCTGTGATGAGCAAGTTCTCCCAATTTTAGTGGGTAAGTTCTCCCAGTTTCTTTGCCATTCTTTCTCCTCCTCTCCCCTGCTCCTGGACTCATCTCAATTCTCCACTACCTCATCTGCCATCTGGAATTCTGAGATCACAGTCTGTGCTTGTTTTTATTCATTGTTCAGTGGCTTAGTTGCTGGGGGGAGTAAATGAGATTATCCACTCACTTCACTATCATGTTCTGCCCCTCTAATAAATGATTTTTTAATAAATGAAATGAATTCAGTGGAAAACTCTAGTTTAAGGAAAGACTAATGAACTATGTTTCCTCTTTCGTATGTAATTTCTGTCAAGGTAAGATAGGCCCATTCTCAATACTCTGCATTAGTGGATCTCAAAGAACGGCAAAGGAAGAGAGTAGGAGAGAGAAAAGGCCAAATACACAAAGCCAGAGCCCTCATTAACAAATAGGTATAGCAGGAAGATTGGGAACATTTGTTTATAACTCATCTTATGAAATGCTTCATGAAAAAGAAATCTTTGTTAGAATAAGTTTGGGAAATGTGGTTTAATCTTTTCTATTCATTCAGGAAAGGTGTGCATCAGGGTTGTAGCCTTTCACCATAATTATTCAATTTGTTTGCTGAGCAAGTAATCCAAGAAGCTGGACTATATGCAGAATAATCAGGCATCAGGATTGGAGGAAGACTCACTAACAACCTGTGTTATGCAGATGACACAACCTTGCTTGCTGAAAATGAAGAGGAATTGAAGCACTTACTGATGAAGATCAAAGACCACAGCCTTCAGTATGGATTACACCTCAACATAAAGGAAACAAAAATCCTCACAACTGGACCAATAAGCAACATCATGATAAATGAAGAAAAGATTGAAGTTGTCAAGGATTTCATTTTATTTGGATCCACAATCAACCCCCATGGAAGCAGCAGTCAAGAAATCAAATGACTCATTGCATTGGGCAAACCTGCTGCAGAAGACCTCTTTAAAATGTTAAAAATCAAAGATGTCACCTTGAAGACTAATGTGTGCCTGAACCAAGCCATAATGTTTTCAGTCACCTCATATGTAGGCAAAAGCTGGACAATGAATAAGGAAGACCAAAGAAGAATTGACGTCTTTGAATTGTGGTGTTGACAAAGAATATTGAATATACCATAGACTGCCAAAAAATGTAAAAATCAATCTTGGAAGAAGTACAACCAGAATGCTCCTTAGAAGCAAGGATAGTAGACTACATCTCACATACTTTGGGCATGTTATTAGGAGGGACCATTCCCTGGAGAAGGACATCATGCTTGGTAACAGTACAGGGTCAGCAAAAAAAAGGAAGACCCTCAACAAAATAGATTGACACAGTGGCTGCAACAATGGGCTCAAGCATAACAATGATTGTGAGGACGGTGCAGGACCAGGCAGTGGTTTTTTATTTATTTATTTATTTTATTGTACTTCAGGTGAAGGCTTACAGAACAAATAGTTTCTCATGAAACAGTAGTACACAAATTGTTTTATGACATTGGTTAA
>NW_004443957.1:14537755-14554662 GCF_000243295.1 Trichechus manatus latirostris | reverse complement strand
CCCAGACACTACTCACCAAGGTAGAATGTAGAGCATTGTCTTTATAAGCTGTGTCATGCCAATTGAGCTAGATGTTCCCCGAGACCATGGACCAGGCAGTGTTTTGTTCTGTTGTACACAGGGTCACTATGAGTCGGAAGTGACTCGATGGCGCCTAACAACAACAACGATAACATATATAGCATGGATTACACAGTAGCCTACACTAAATCAAGTTGAAGTACCAGGCCTGCCTTAGTATACTGTAGAAGAAGGTATCCAAAGGCTTACGGAAACTGGTATGTAGAGTGAATTTATCAGGTTAGATTCACAGACCCACATAAGAAGCGCCTAGAGGACACATCTTTTCCCACAGTGGTGAAGAACAATTTGTGAAGGGAGCCCCAGCATCCTTGAAAGCTAGTGTGATTGCTATTTTATGTAAGTTAGATTTTACAGTGGGAGCTGCCCTAACTGAATTAAGACACCTATCTACAATGGAGCTGATTGGACCCCATGGTGATAAGGGCCAAGTGGCGGCAATCAATCAACAAAGACAAGGTCAGCGTGGTTACTGTAATGCACAGTGGAGTCAAAGTAGTAAACAGAATAATCTGACTCATATGGACTTATGGCATTGGCTACTTAGTCACGGTGTCCCTTGGAGTGAAATAGTTGGGAAATCTACTAAATATTTACTTTATCTGTACAAGTGGAAGAATTCTGGGTCAAGTGAACAGCAGTCTAACTTGAATCACCAGAATAGAGAGTCACAGCCCCTCAATCAATGCCCAGTCTTGAGTCAGTTTGCAGACCCAAAACCCTTGAATGAAGGGGAGGCCGGGCCCCCTTGAGGAAAGACCCCACTACACTGCCAAAAATTTATACTGTTTATCTTTCTACTAGCTTTACCCAAAGGGGTCTACAGCTTTTTATGAGACTGACTGTTCATTGAGGAAAAGGAAATAATCAGACTTTTTTGGAATTACTGGATACTGGATCTGAACTGACACTAATTCCAGGGGACCCAAAATGTCACTGTGGCCCACTAGTCAGAGTGGGGGGCTTATGGAGATCAGGTTAATGGAGTTTTAGCTCAAGTCCATCTCACAGTGTGTCCAGTGGGTCCCCAAATCCATCCTGTAGTTGTTTCCCAGTTCCAGAGTGCATAGTGGAATAGACATACTCAGCAACTGGCAGAACCCACACATTGGATCCCTGACATGTGGAGTAAGGGCTATCATGGTAGGAAAGGCTAAGTGGAAGCCATTAGAAATGCCCCTAACTAGGAAAATAGTAAACCAAAGGCAATAATGCACTCCTGGAGGGATTGCAGAGATTATTGCCACCATCAAGGACTTGAAGGGTGCAGGGGTAGTGATTCTTACTACATCCCCATTCAACTCGCCTATTAGGTCTGTGCAAAAAACAGAAGGATCTTGGAGAATGACAGTGGATTATCAAAAACTTAACCAAGTGGTGACTCCAATTACAGCTGTTGTTCCAGGTGTAGTTTCATTGCTTGGGCAAATTAATTTATCTCCTGGTACCTGGTCTGCAGCTATTGATCTGGCTAATGTTTTTCTCCGTACCTGTTTTGAAGGACCACCAGAAGCTGTTTGCCTTCAACTGGCAAGGCCAGCAATACACCTTTACTGTCCTACTGTCCTACCTCAGAGGTATAGCAACTCTCCAGCCCTTTATCATAATTTAGTCCGAAGGGATCTTGATCACTTTTCCCTTCCACAAGACATCACACTGGTCCATTACATTCATGTCATTATGCTGATTGGACCTACTAAGGAAGAAGAGTCAAAGACTCTGGACTTATTGGTAAAACATTTGTGTGCTAGAGGGTGGAAAATTAATCCAACAAAGATTCAGGCACCTTCCACCTCGGTGAAATTTCTAGGGGTCCAGTGGCATGGGGGCATGTTGAGATATTCCTTCTAAAGTGAAGGATAAGTTATTGCATCTAGTCCCTCCTACAACTAAAAAGGAGGCACAATGCCTGGTGGGCCTCTTTCAATTTTGGAGGAAACATATCCCTCATTCAGTTGTGCTACACTCCAGGCTATTTTCAAGTGACTTGAAAAGCTGCTAGTTTTTAAGTGAGCCCCAGAACAAGAGAAGAACCTGCAACATGTTTAGGCTGTCATGCAAGCAGCTGTGCACCTGGGCCACACGATCCAGCTGATCCAATGGTACTTGAAGTGTCAGTGGCAGATAGAGATACTGTTTGGAGTCTTTGGCAGGCTCCTATTGGTGAATCACAGTACAGACCCTTAAGATTTTGGAGAAAAGCCCTGTCATCCTCTGCAGATAACTACTCTCCTTTTGAGAAATAGTTTTTTCTTTTGTTACCGGCCCTTAGTAGAGACTGAATGCTTAACCATGGGCTACTAAGTCACCATGTGACCTGAGCTGCCCATCATGAACTGGGTGTTGTCTGACCCAGAGAGCCATAAAGTCAGATGTGCACAGCAGCACTCCATCATTAAATGGAAGTAGTATATACAAGATTGGGATTGAGAAGGACTTGAAGGCACAAGTAAGTTCCATGAGGAAGTGGCCTAAATCTCCATGGTCTCCACTCTTGCCACATTACCTTCCATCTCCCCATCTACACCTAGGCTTCATGGGGAGTTCCTTATGAACAGTTGACTGAGGTAGAGAAAACTCGTGCTTGGTTTACAGATAGTTCTACACAATATACAGGCACCACTCGAAAGTGGACAGCAGCAGCACTACAGCCCCTTTCTGGGTCATCCCTGAAGGACATTGGTGAAGGGAAATCCTCCCAATGGGCAGGACTTCAAGCACTGCACCTGGTTGTTCACTTTGCTTGGAAGAAGAAATGAACAGATAATGTGATTGTATACTGATTCATGTGCTGTGGCCAATGGTTTTGCTGGATCATCAGGGACTTGGAAGGAACATCATTGGAAAATTGGAGACAAAGAGATATGGGGAAGAGTATGTGGATAGACCTGTCTGAGTGGGCCATAAAAGTGAGAATATTTGTGTCTCATGTGAATGTTTACTAAAGGGTGACCTTGTCAGAGGAGAATTTTAACAATCAAGTGGATAGGATGACACGTTCTGTGGAAACCTGTCATCCTCTTTCCCTAGCCACTCCCGTCATTGCCCAATGGGCTTATGAACAAAGTGGCCATGGTGGTAGGGTTGGAGGTTATGCATGGGCTCAGCAACATGGACTTCCATTCACCAAGACTGACTTGGCTTCAGTCACTGCTGAGTGCCCAATCTGTCAGCAGCAGAGACCAACACTGACTCCCTGATATGGCACCATTCATGGAGGTGATCAGCCAGAAACCTGATGACAAGTTGATTACATTGGACGGTTTCATCATGGAAATGTCAGTGTTTTGTTCTTACTGGAATAGACACTTACTCTGGATATGGATTTGCCTTTTCTGCATGCATTGCTTCTTCCAAACTACCACCCGTGGATTTACAGAATGCCTTATCCACCTTCATGGTATCCCACACAACATCATCTCAGATCCAGGGACTCACTTCATAATGAATGAAGTGTAGCAATGGGTCCATGCTCTTGGAATTCACTGGTTTTACCATGTTCCCCATCATCCTGAAGTAGCTGGCTTGATAGAATGATGGAATGGCCTTCTGAAGACACAATTGTGGCGCCAGCTAGGTGGCAATACCTTGCAGGTTGGGGCAATGTTCTTCAGGAGGCTATCTATGCTCTAAACCAGCATCCAATATATGGTGCTGTTTATCCTATAGGCAGGATTCATGGGTCCAGGAATCAAAGGGTGGAAATGGGGGTGGCACTACTCACTATTATCCCTAGTAACCCACTCGTAAAATTTTTGCTTCCTGTTCCTGTGAACCTATGCTCTGCGGGTCTAGAGGTCTTAGTTCCAAAGGGAAGAATGCTCCTACCTGGAGACACATCATTGATTTCATTGAACTGGAAGTTAAGTATGCCACCTGGCCACTTTGGGCTATGTCTCTGTATCAACAGGCAAAGAAGGGAGTTACCATATTGGCAGATGTGATTGATCCTGATTGCGAAGGGTAAATCAAATTGATATTACACAATGGAGGTGAAGTAGAGTATGTCTGGAATGCAGCAGATCCCTTAGGGTATCTCTTAGTACTACCATGCCCTGTGATTGAAGTAAATGCAATAGTACAGCAACCCAATTCTGACATGACTACTAATGACCCAGACCCTTCAGGAATGAAGATTTGGGTCACCCCACCAGGCAAAGAATCATGACCAACTGAGGTGCTTCTGAGGGTAAAGGGAATATGGAATGGGTGGTAGAGGAAGGTAATTTTAAATGCCAGCTATGACCACATGACAGCCCATTAGGACTGTAATTGTTATGAGTATTTCTCCCTTATATGTGCGCATCAAATATTTTTATTTTCTTCACTTATAAAACATAAGATGTATATAGGGCTAGCGCATTTTCGGTTGTATGTGTGTTAGCTGTATCATATTAGGTACAAGTTTGACTTTATAATTGTCTTTATTCAGAGACTATGTATGGTTTAAGGAGGTGTGTACAGGTGCCAAGTTGACAAGGGGTGGACTGTGATGGTTGAAATTGTCTGTCAACTTGACTGGGCCATGATTCTCAGTGGTCTGACAGTTATGATGTAGTTTGGCAGTTACATAATGATGCAATTACCTCCATAATAATATCTGATATAATGTAATCTCCACAATGAGATCTGCTATGAGCAGTCAATCAGTTGAAAGAGAGTTTCCTTGGGGATATGGCCTGCATCCAATATATGTGGACTTTCTGGCAAAGCTTGCTGGCTTTTACTCTGCTCTGGATCCTGTGTTCAGCTCGTCATCATCTGAACTCAGGGTCTTGGGACTTGAGCCAGCAGCCTGCTGTCTGACTTGCCTATCTTGGGTTTGTCAGCCCCTGCAGCTATGTGAGTCAGGAGAAATCTCCAGTCTGGCAACTGACCCACGGACTTGGGAATTTCCAGCCTCTACAACTACGTGAGCCGTTTCCTTGATATAAATCTCTCTGGTTTTGCTTCTCTAGAGAACCCAGCCTAACACAATGACCAACTGGATACAGTGGGTGATGAAAGAGATTCTATGATAACCCTGAGGTTCTAGCTTGGGTTGTCTGTTCTATAATTGCCTACATCCCTTACAGAGGTTTATCAATGCTAGCTGCAAACCAACATTCCATATAATTAACTTTTATTTTTGACACTGTTCATGTTATATTTTAACAAAGAAAAATGTGAATTGATTTAATGTTTGGACAATGTTGCCTTCCATTTTTTTTATTCATAAAGTCATAGTACTTTTTTTTTATTAATACAAAAACATTTTAAAATGGTAGTTAATAGAGTGAGTAGGATGACCTGTTTGAATGTGCAGGGGGTTTTGATGGTATTTTCTTTAACATTAATAGTCATATTATGGAATTGGTGTGTTCTAATCTTTTATATGCAGAGTACAGATGAAAAACAACAACAACAAACCAAAAACAGATTATTTCCAACCAGAATAACACTTCTAGTGGGTGGTTTAAGGACCTTAGATGGGAATATATATGTGTTAAAATTTTGAGATCATGTTATACATGCATTTTTTTCCTTTTTTGCTTAATATTTTATCAGTAGTCTTTAAAAATATAGACATTTTCTGCATAATATAATTTGTGTAGGTATATTGTAATGTATTTAATACTTCATTATTGGGCTTTTTTATTATTGTAAATATCATCCCAATGAAATATTTTACCCAAATCTTTGCTCTATTCATTAACCTGTTGCCCTTGAGTCGATTCCAGCTCATAGCGACCCTATAGGACAAAGTAGAACTGCCCCACAGGGCTTCTAAGGAGTGGCTGGTGGATTCAAACTGTCAATCTTTTGGTTGGCAGCCCAGCTCTTAACCACTGTGCAACCAGGGCACCTAAAATCTTTGCTCTAGTAGTTGCTTATTCCCTTAGGGTAGATCCCTAGTTGGGGAGTTATTGGCCTAAGGAATATGTAGAATTTTAAGACTTTTGCTACATATGGCTAAATTGCCCAGGAAAAAGGTTGTACCAATTAACATTCCAGCAGTGAGAGATGAGCCATCTCATCACCACTGTTGAGTATTAGAATTCCTTTTAATCTCTGCTAATTTGATAAGTGAAAATGCTGTCTTGTTGTTGTATATTTGCATTTCTATGATTAGAAGTGATATTGAGTATTTATTTCATATGTTACAAGTCATTTGCATTTTTTCTTCTGGGAATTGTCTAACTGGATTCCAAAAGCACCCAAATACCAAACCACTGAACAGAAAGCAGCACAGGAAGCCAGCAGGGTGGTTCCGTTGCCACGGAGCCTCAACACACGTGTTTGAAGTGTGAATGCTGAACAGGCTTCTCTTATTCCTTCTCATCTTCCTTGTTTTGATTATTCTCTCTCCAGTCATCTCCCTCCATACCCTGTGTCTCCCTGAAGACTTGGTATCCCTCCAAGCATTTTCTTGCACCAGCCTGCAGTTGTGGCTAAACCTGAAATTTGGGAGAGGAAGGGACAAATGTGATTGAAGTTACTTTTGAGTGGAACTGCATTATTTTGGAAAATCCAAGAAGCATCTCCCTTATGGAGGACCCTCCCCACCCACTTATATATTCCTACGGCAAAGAGGCCGCAGATAGACATATTTTTTTCGAGAGGGTCGGTGATTAAAAGCACATTATACTCCTCTGGCTTTAAGCTTGAATCTACCGTCCCTAGTTATAAAGCTTAAATTACTCTTCCCGGAATCGTTCTTATTTATTTCATAGACATTGCATTACTTCCAATTGTCTATTTGGTGCTTTTAAGAGAGGAGAAGAAAGAATCTAAATTTCCCCAAAGTGAGTGTTACTTTTTAGCTAGTGTGAGATAAAAGGCAGATGAAATGGAGCCAGAGGGACCTGCCCTCCACTCTCCTTCTTTATCGGAGTTAGAAGCTCACACTGGTATGTCAGGCAGCAGCTGGCAGGCTCTTTTATTATCATTAATTGTCCATGGAGTTGTCACAAGGAAAGACAAGAATTCAGGTTTAATTACATCTTTATCATCTCTGATAAAGTTCAGGAGAGTCTGGTGATACAAAACCAGAGTGGGCCAGCTTTGTGCCAAGTATACTTCATAAAGCAGAAACCATTGTATCCTTGAGGGGAAAAGGTGAATTAACTGATTTGTGAGTGAAGGAAGGCTTATAAAGGCTGAACAACTCTCATGAAATATGGGGAATGGGAAGATTGGGGAAGGGAGGCTGCCAGAGGCTGGTTAAGTACGATTTGGTTTATATGGGGCAGGTGTGGGGGGGTCTTCACAGGAAAAAAAGATTTGTTCAAGGAAGCTTGCTTGTTTTTATGGACAATAACCTACTGCCATACAGGGAGCAATGAAGTACAGTTGGTCTTAGATAACATAAGATCACACCCACTCTCAATTTCCTTTATGAAACAGGTCTCTTTGGATAGTCTCTGATATAGTTCTGGAAATACTGGTGCAGTGTGAGGCTTAAGTGACGATCAAGCTGGCTTTGGCAAAAATGAGAAGGAAAGTACAGTGTAATGGATAACATGTCAAGGGGCAGGTGGCACGGGAGCTGGGTGCATCAATAGCTCATTGTTTCATGAAAATAAGTCAATACGTGATAAGAGCCTTCACCACACTTACGACAACGGCTCTTCTGTCCGACTTAGACGCACAAGGTCTCAGGCTGATCTTTTATCCATCCTTGGGATTGCCTCGGGTCCTTTTGTTATTGACTAACATCTGAAGTTTGCACTTCAGAATAAAGCTCTGCCCCCACGCGCCATTTCCCTTCATCGAGGCATGGATCTTGTGCTTGAGAATGTTAACCACTTGGCTTCATTTTAACTCTCACTTCCTGAAGGAAAATCCGAAGCCATTTCATGAGCTATCTCTTGTGGAATTAAGTGTTTTCAAAGATTGGCCATCTGGCCCTCTCCTTTTCAAAAGGATAATTTTCGTGTTACTCCCATAGCCGAGGAAGAACAACTTATTTCAGTCCTTAGCTCCTCTCTTGGCGTGTTTCTAAAGTAAAGGTAATACTAGATCATATGAATGGAACATGAAAAACCTAAAAATAATAACTGTATGTGTGTCTATGTGTGTGTGTATTATGCACAATGAAAGGGTTTGTACACATTCTAAATCTCCAGTAAAAGAAAACTCTCCCCAGTCTAAAGTTCCTTGTCTTTTATTTTAGGCCTGTCATTTAAACCACAAAACTAATCTGATTTTATAGCCAGGGCCAAAACTCACAGGGGTAAGTTTGGAAAAACAGGTAAAGCAAATTCAGAGTCTCAAAATTTAACTTATAGGTTGACTAAGAACAGATACATAAGAGGATCAAAATTGAATACAAGAGGATACATATTGACATACCAATATTTACATGTAATTGTATCTAACAATTCTAGGCATAGGGTTAATGCTCAATATATATGTATTGACTGTGTAAAATATTTTTTTGAATGTGTTAATTAAACAGTTTTTACAGTTACCATATGCCATGGTGGGCTAATCAAGTTAATTGAGGGGTGAGCAGAAGTAGAAGCCAAGTGGTTAACATTGTGCCATGAAAATATTCGGCTGTGTTTGAGACATTATTTGGGCACCTCCCAGTACGTATAGTGAACAGAGGCAGTTTCCCAGACCCACGGGTAGGTCCATGTGTTGCAGGGACTGCTAGCTGGGTGTCACTCAAGCAGACAGCTAATTATGGAGAAGGAGCTGGTAGCTACACACACGTAACCATGGAGAGGAGTCAGTAACTTCATTTTGTCTCTCACTGCCTTTTTAAGTCCACTTTGTGGGACTAATTATTCTTATGTCCACAGATGAAACACAGACATGCCCTCTGACTTTTCTGCCCATGCCAGAGTAACACAAATAGTCCTCCAGTCACTCCAAGTCACGTGATATGGTCTTAGTGTGGTAATTAATATGTTTGATCCCATATTCTAGTTAAAACTAATTAAAAAATAATAATATTGTGTTTTTGGTGAATGTTTACACAGCAGTTTAGGTTCCCATTCAACAATTTCTACACAAATTGTTCAGTGACTTGGGTTACACTCTTCACAAAACATGAACATTCTCATTATTTCCATTCTGGTTGTTCCATTTCCATTAATTTATTTTCCCTGTCCCCTTACCTTTTCGTCTTTGTTTTAAAGTAATTGTTGATGTTTGGTCTCATATAGGTAATTTTTTAAAGGAACACAGTACTCACAGGCGATATTCTTTATTTTGTGAGTCAGTCTGTTATTTAGTTAAGTCTAATTGTGTTATTTAACAAGGAAACAAACAAAAAAACTTCTTTTCTCCCAGTCCAGGCCTATGGCAGGCAAGAGGCCTGCACTCAGGGAAGGAAAGTGGGACCAGCCTCTTCTCTCTCCTTTCTCCTCAGTGGGCACTTCTAATCATCCTTCCATATTTTGCTAACTCTAGGGTTCTGATTTGGGAGATCATACATCTTAGTTTACTTAGAATGGTCCTAGTTGACTGTTGCCTGGGCCTAGTTACTTCCACCCTCAGAAGTCTCTCAATATGTAAAATGAATTATATGGCCACCCTAGTTCTGACTCCTCCCCTGGTGGATGCTGAGAGGGAGAGGAGAAAAGGGGGCAGGAAATTTCTCATTTAAGATACCCAGCATTGGCATTCTCTGAATGTGGCAGATGTTTAAACTAGACTCTTGCTCTTATGGACATTTTGGTAGGTTCTCTGGAGACATACCTACCCCCCTCCCTCCCCCAACACTAGGTATCCCTAATTCTTGGTTTTCTGACAGGGCAAATGCATCTCTATTTTGGTAGCCACTCAGTTTCCAGAGATCCACCTCCAGCTTCAGCCAGTGAGGGCAGTCTGATAATGCTCTAGGTGTTTGGGAAGGACTTGAGATGACCCTCCACCAGCTCCTACTAGCACACAGATCACTTCAGGTTGTTGGGGAATGTTTAGACATTCTCTAATAAACTCTGAGAGTGTAGATCATCCCCAGTGTAACCAATTCTTTCACTCTGCCATCAGACCAGTTAGTAGCCCCTGTCTTGCTTTTTAGATTTTTACAGATGGGAGTCAGCCTTGTGTACAAGAACCAAGTATTAGGCCCTCTGAGTAGTTCTTTCAAAATCTCTTTCCTTAGGTGTAAAGTGAGGGGCAGGGCTGCCTTCCCCCTGCCCCCGCCGTGTCCATACACATGCCTTGATCGAGGGAGGCTCAGCATAGAGACAACTCTTATCAAAAGTGAGAGTTGGAAAACAGCAACACCACCACCTCCAACAACAACAGCAACAAACCTCCCCCCACCCAAATGACCTCTTTATTATCTCTTGATGTCACATTCTTACATCTTTGATGTAAATGAGTGAGGGAATTAAAGGTTGAATAGTTGTTTTTTTTTTAACTTTCTTTGAAATTTTGCAACATGGCCAAATGATATCTGTGTTTCAGGACTTTAGCCTTAAGTCCCACTTTTAACTTTCTGTATATATGCACACAAATATACATATTGGTACACATTTATCTATAAATATCAATAGTCCACAGAACTTCTAGTAACAAAGAAAACATAGGCTGGGGGATGGTGCCTCATACTGCCCTTCTGTAATTTCTTTTTTTCTTTAATATTGTCCTGGAGGTTTACTGTGGCCTCATTTTAGCAGTAGGAGTGTGAGTGTGTATGTGTGTGTGTGAGAGAGAAAGAGAGTGTCTGTGTAAGTGAGAAAGAAAGAAAGTGTGTGAGAGAGTGTCTCTTTTTGTGTGTATGTGTGGGACAGAGAAAGGAGGAGAGAGAGTGTGTGTGTGTGTATGTATGTGTGTCTGGAAGTGGAAGAAGTAGGGGGAGCAGAGTATGACTCTCCCAGGGGCTACTTTAGTCTAGGTCTTAATATTCCTCATGGTTCAACCCTGGATCTCACATTAGATGGGCTATCTCGGTGCTCTTTAGCCCAAGAAGTAGGATGAACATCACTGCTGGCATCATCCTTTGCTACAAAGGCATTTAAAACAAGGCCTGAGGCAATCAGGACATCGAATAATCCTATTGCTCTTATAATACCTAACTATTGAATATTTAAAATGTAAGCAGGCTTGAAATTTGAAATGGAAAGAAAATGTCCCTTTAAGTCATTAAAAAGTGTTAGGAGCCGTAAGCCTTTGAAAACTAGTTGGAAAAGTTTGAAGAATTCATAACTCAAAAGAACCTGGGTTACATTCATAAATATGTAGAAAGCTTAAAGCAACAAAGTAAGTGCCAATTCAGAGGTCCATTTAGGAAGGTAACCAGAGTGCAATTAAAATAACTGGTTTCATAGCCAATTTGGGATTCTGTCTCCCGGAAAATGGTTACTATGAGATATTCATAGACAACTAGAGAAAATGAGCATACAAGACTGCCTTGAAGAAGAAGGGAAGTCACAAAAGGCACGTGAGATGGGTAAGAGCAGATTCTAGAGTGAGAGTGAATGGATACTAATTTTGGCTGAATAATTTATCGCCTCGGTGGCCTTAGTATAATTAATTTCCACACCTATAAATTGGTACCTATCTCATGGGCTGGTTGTGAGAATGATAACAGTGTCCTTGGCACATAGTAAGTGCTCAATAAATATTAGCTATTGTTATTAAATCTAGATTTTCCCCCCTAGAGGTACCAAGAATCTGACAGGAAGCTGAACAATTCAAATAAAGAAAGATCGTGAAAAGACAAAACCAGAGGATCTAAGCTGTTCACCGGAAGACAGTAGCTCAGATTTTATACTGATGTGGATATGATTATATAGTCACAAAGATAAAGAACTGACTCAGTTTAAGATATGAAACGAGACAAAAGTGAACCGATGAAACTGCTTAATCCCACAGATCCAGGGAGTGACTTCAGTTTGCTCTGATTTTTTTTAATGTTTAGTTTACCAAATCTCCTTTTGCTTCTCCAGATAACGGGAAGAAAAAAATTCCATAAAAGTTGTTTCACCTTCTGTTCATATTGTTTCATGTTGGTTTACAGGTATGATCAGTATAGACTCAATGTTTTCGTCATGAAGATGTGACCTGAATAAAGACCAAATACATGCTGTAGTAAACAACCCCTAAGTCTCACTGGCTTACATTAACACAGGTTTACTTCTCACTCATGTTCCAGTCTGCTGAAGATCAGGAGGCTCTCCTGAAAGTCTCTCCTCCAAGTGTTGACACGGGGATCCAGATTTATTTACCCTATGGTTCCCCTGTTTCCTAGGGCCTCTTTGGTGTCCTCCACTGGATCTTCAGCTTTCCACAGCTGATGAACAAAGATAAAGAGTGAGGATGACTGTGTAGGATGTTTTATGACCCAGCTTGGAAGTGACATTCATCATTTCCTCCTATGTTCCACTGGCCAGAACCTGGTCACATGGGTCCAACCTAACTGCAAAGAAAGCTGGGAAATGTAGATTTCCTGTATCCTCATGATGGGAAAAAGGGACTGGAGAGCGTTTCGTTAGCCTCTACCACATGACTTTTGTTGATGTGAAATTAAATTTTGTATTGGTTAAGGCTTTTAGGATGAGTTGCAACAAGGGATGTTAAGAGACCTTGGCCATTATTTCAAGGCAAAACCTAATTTACTTCAACATGTGACTAAGTTCATTAATCTGCATGGTAGTGAGGACTTCTTTGAGTTGGATGGCCTCTGATCCACGGGGTAGGCAGAACTAATTTTTGTTTTCTTAGGTCAAGATGCTGAGGAAGTAGCAGAAATCTCATGCTTGATTGGTAGTCTTGTGACATCAGGACCCTCACTGATAAACATGAGAGAATGTTGAAACCCCTTTCCTCCAGCTGGTCTAATTCAACTTGATGTTACCTATATCCTGTGTCTCCTCTCTAGAATTTCACTTAACATGCTTCAATTTCTATATCCTAGTCTGGATAATCAAAATGACCCTTGCCTTGTCCTCACCCATGAATTCACACATCAAACATTTATTGAACATCTATTATGAAAACATAACAAGGATAACTTTTTGCTATGTGTCCAGATAGTAAGGTGGCTTTACAAAGGGGTAGAAACTTTAAGTTCATGAAAAAATTAATTCAATGATAATTATTTGTAAAAGCATAATACATGGTAAGGCAAGGTCACAAAATGTCCTAAACTAATATCCTAAATTAATAATCTTACTACTTGCCTTTCAGCTTCTTGTTTGAGTGAGCCCCATGAGAGGATGGGTAAATATGGAAGAGTGTGGATAATTGAGAACTAGAGTGCAACTCTGCCCTCACAACATTTTTGAATGGCCGTTGGACTGTGTGGTGTATGGTTTGATAATATTTTGGTCAAAGCTGTATTGTCTGTGACCCTTAGCATCCCTCTTCTTTCATTTCCTCATCGTGGTCAAGGATAACGTAGACCAGATGGTCACTACATGTCCACTAGAGTCTGTCGCTTGTTCCCTCTGCCATCTAGCACACTTAAAGAATGGCTCTCCCTACTTCTTCCCTGCCCTGATGTGGCCCCAAGTAAAAGGAAAAGCAATTTAATTTTAATGTTAGCTGAAGTCAGACATAATTAGGAAGACAAATCTGCTGGAAAAAAATCTGCATTACAAAGCCAAATACTGCGGTGTTGGCAGTCAGATCAAGCACCAACCTAATGCATTAACTGTGCTCTGTGAGGCTTTCACTGAAGGTAGCAGTTATGTTTCAAGAGGGCATGATGTGACCCATGGTATTTCTTGAATTCTTAAGAGTAACAAGCCGTGAAAAAAACAGAGTTTATTTGTATGCATGAGTTTTTAAAAATCATCCTTTGATTTTCATGGTAGGAAGAGTATCAGACTAGGGCAATGTTATCAAAGTGTCACTGAGGATGTTGTTAAAAACAGATTTCTGATCCCCACCCCAGACTTATAAGTTCAAATTTCTACTGTAGAACCCAAGAATCAGAATTTATGACAAACTTCCCAGTTTGAGAGCTCATTAAATTTTGACAACCATTAAACTAGTTAGTCAAATCACAGAATTTTTTTATGTAGCGAAGGGAAATATTAACACTTGCTCTGTTTGCCACACAGCTGTTGTACAGGTTAAAAGGAAATCATGCGCCCAAAAGCCCTTTGCTGAATGTAAGTTCCTCTGCAAAGATAAGCTTGTGTTGTTATTATTAGGGACAATTAAAGCGTTGACAGACAGCCATCTTTTGCTTTTGTATTTTTTAAGAAATGTCTCAGACCTCCCTTCCCTCAGGAGCTAAGGCATGGAGTATCAGAGTGCAATGCATTTATTTTTGACCCCTTGCTGTAGTCGAGGTGGTGTCCTGTTGGCCCAGTGGTTAAGTGTTTGGCTGCTAACCAAAAGGTCAGCAGTTTGAATCCACTAGCTGCTCCTTGGAAACCATATGAAGTAGTTCTACTCTGTCCTATAGGGTTGCTATGAATTGGAATCAACTTAATGGCAATGGGTTTGGTTTTGGTCACTGTAGTTGAAAGGAGCCCTGGTGGTGCAGTGGTTAAAGCACTCAGATGCTAACTGAAAGGTCAGAAGTTTGAACCCACCAGCTACTCTACGGGAGAATAATGTGGCAACCTTCTTCCATAAAAATTTACCATCTTGGAAACCCTATTGGGAAGTTCTACTCTGTCCTACAGGGCCACTATGAGTCGGAATTGATTTGGCGGCAGTGGGTTTGTTTGTTTGTTTTTGATTTGGATACTGTAGCTGAGTTTATGTCAACTGTAGCCACTCCAAAGTGCATGCAGAGTTAACTATAAGCAAGATTCCATTTGTGCACTTACAAATTTTAAAGGAGACAAGCCCAGTGTTCTCTGCTGTTGATCAGGGACACAAACAAAGCTATTAGCTCTAGGTCTAGGGAAGGGGAAAAAAAAACCCTCACTTTTCATATTGTGCAACCAACCCTAAATCAGGTCAATCTCTCCTTCATTGCTGGCTAATATCCAAGTCACAGTGAAAAGCTGATGTTTTTGTTTAGAATGGATTTTGCAGTGTTTATAATCCAAGCCTCCTTCAAATTTTCATTAGGAGGATAATACACTTCACCTCTTGTCCTGCCTTTTGTCCTTTCTCCTGGAATAGTTGAGTGATTTGGAAAATTCTTGCTAGTTTAATTGGTTGGGAAGGAGAGCTATTTTTGAAAGTCACCTTCTGCAAAGCAGAACTGAGATTGACATCCAGTCAAGATCCTGTGACCTCTGTTTGTACAGCACAGGGAATGATGAGAACATGACCTTCATTACAGTTTTGAATGTATGATGAAGGGATGGAACCATTATTTATAAACTTGGTGCCAGCACTTTGCTAGGCAAGCAAGATGGGTTTTCTCATGGATTCCTTGTAATTTATAGTCCTGGGATATAGGTATTATTATCACTATACTTACAGGTGAGGAAACTGAGACTGAACATTGTTAACTTGCTAGTAGGTGGTGGAGCCAGGAATATTTCTTATTGTGTAAAAAAAACCACCCCAAAACTTAATGACTTAAAACAATAACCATTTATTATTGCTCACAAGTCTATAATCAGTATCGGTAACAGGTCAGCTTGGCAGTTTTGCTGATCTGGGCCAGGCTTGGCTAACTTTGACTGGGTTTGCTCATGTGTTTGCAGTCAACTGGCCAATTTTCTGGGGGCTGACTGGTTGAGAATGGCCTCATTCACATGTCTGGTGGTTGGTTGGCTGTTAGCTAGGGTGACAGAGATGGGTAGATTGTATCGTCCAGAGATGGCCACCACAATGTATCCTATCCCACATACTCTTTTTACAATGTGAAATCAACAGTCTTCTCATCTACGTCTCTTTTCCTTGAATTGGTGCAGAACTTTGTGACTGCCTTGACCAATAGAATATAGCAGAAGTAGCACTGGGCCAATACCCAGGCCTTAAGAATTTGGCAGCTTCCACTTCCTTCTTCTTGGGATGTTACTCTTGGAACCAGCCATAATGTTGTAAGGAAGTCAACCAGCCACATGGAGAGGTCACATGTAGATGTTCCAGCTGACACTCCCAGCAGAGGTCCCAATTGATAGATGGCATCAACCATCAGACATGTGAGTAAATGAGCCTTCAGATGACTCCAGCTCCGAGTTGTTGGGTCACTTCCAGCTGTTGAGGCACACCTAGTCTTCAAGCTATGCCCAGCCTTCAAACTGCCCCAGTTTATGCCATGTGGAACAGAGTTGCTTGTCCTCGTAGGCCCTGCCCAAATTACTGATTTGTAGGCAAAGTACATGATAGTTGTTTTAAGCCACTGAGTTTGAAGTGGTTTGTTATGTGGCAATAGACAACTGGAATAGGGGGTTATTGGGCCATGTGTCTCTTTCATTTAGCAGACTAGACCAAGCTTGTTCTCCTGGTAGCTAGCAGGATTTCAAAAGAGAGAGAGTGGAAGCATAAAATGTCTCTTGAGGCCTACGTTCAGAACTGGCACACCGTCACTTCTGCTGCATTATGTTGTGTAAAGCAAAGCACAAAGCTAGCCTTGATTCAAGGAGAGGGGAAATAGATTCTACATTTTGATGGGAACAGCTGAAAAGTCACATTGAAAAGTGCTTGAATAAAGGAAGGAATGAAGCTTTGTGGTCATTTTTACAATCTACTGCATTATGTAAACTCCAAAGGCTTATGGAACATTCAGGCCAGAAAGAAAGGTGAAGTGACACTTTAAAAACCTAAGAAACCATAATGATTGTGTCTCATATGACAATGTATAGAGACTTATGCCAGACTTCTGGCAAACTCAGCCATATAGAATGTCACTTGTGTGAAAGGTCTTTGAATATCAAGAAAATAACTATCAATGTGTATGTAAAAAAAATTTTTGAAATGGCGTATCTTTGGCTATGTGTATTTTCACCAAAAAAAAAAAAAAA